>NC_086122.1:24856001-25194501 GCF_963921235.1 Mobula hypostoma
AAGTGGTTGAATAATATAGTATAGAGGAAGGAAAAGAGAAAATTGGCTGAGGGAGGGATCTGGATGAGAGAGACAGAATATTTTCTTGACACTTATCAGTTTGAAACAACTTTCCTCATCTAAATTTTCTTGGAACCATGTAATGAATAATTGGTGGGGGGCTGATATGGTGGATAATCGCCATACTTTCGAAGTTCAAAGTGAATTTATTATCAAAGTACATATATGTCACCATATACAACTGTGAGATTCATTTTCTTGTGGGAATACTCCATAAATCCATAATAGAAATAACAACCATAACAGAATCAATGGAACTTTGACTTAAAACCTGTGTGCAAAAGATAATAAACTGTGCAAATACAAAAATAAATAAATAATAATAATAAATAGATAAGCAATAACTGTCAAGAACAGGAGAAGAGGAGTCCTTGAACATGAGTCCACGGGTTGTGGGGTAAGTGAAGTTGAGTGAAGTGATCCCCTTTGGTTCAAGAGCCTGATCGTTGAGTAGTACTAACTGTTCCTCAACCTGGTGGTGTGAGTCCTGAGGTACTGTACCTTCTTCCTGATGGCAGCAGTGAGAAGAAAGCATGAGCTGGGTGGTGGGTGTCCTTGAAGATGGACGCTGCTTTCCTGAGACAGCGTTCTGTGTAGAACGCTGTCTCTCTCCCTTCCCCTATCCCTATTTCACTCTGTCCCCTCCTCCAGCTGCCTATCACCTCCCTCATGGTTCCGCCTCCTTCTACTACCCATTGTGTTTTCCCCTATTCTTTCTTCACCTTTCCTGCCTATCACCTCCCTGCTTCCCCTCCCCCACCCCTTTATCTTTCCCCTTACTGGTTTTTCACCTGGAACCTACCAGCCTTCTCCTTCCCACCCTCCCCCCACCTTTTGTATAGGGCCTCTGCTCCTTCCCTCTACAGTCCTGACGAAGGGTTCCGGCCCGAAACATCGACTCATCGTTTCCACGGATGCTGCCTGACCTGCTGAGTTCCTCCAGCGTGCTGTGGGTGTTGTTCTGTGTAGATGTGCTCAATGGTGAGGAGGGCTTTACCTGAGATGGATTGGGCAGTATCCACTACTTTTTCACCATAGGGAGCTGGTTTTAAGCCCCATTCAAAGCAATGATCAGGAATGCACAGCAATATTTGAATGTCATAAAATTAATGCCTTCCTCAATTCGTCAATGGTAGAATTAATCCATAATTATCATTGTGGACAGTCAGTACCAGCAGGCCCAACAAATGTCTCTGAAGCATTGGGAAAGGGTGATGTGTTTCTCTTCCAAAGCCATTTCCAGTTTTCAAAAGGTGCCATCATTAAAGCATCGCTTGATGTAATCGTTGTGCTAAAAATATTAGAACTAAAGTATTGCATAATGCAGGTAATTGTATTCTGCATAGGGTATAACAAGAAAAAGGTAACCAAACGCAAGGAATTGTTTCTGTAGGTAAAAACAGAGAAGCTAAAACTGTATCAAATCTTAGCTTTAATACAACTGTAAAAAGTGTTTTGAGCTGAATTGTACTGATGGCCAGCTGGGGTTCTACACCCGTGCCAGTTACAGCACACGTGCACTCTGTGGGCCAGCACTCTGTGGTGTGGTCTATGCATCTTCAGTGTGGTCTCCAGTGGGGCTTCCACAAACTACAAGCTGAGGGGCTTCCTATCAGGTCTCCTTTCCATAATCCACAACTAAAAAATGAGTGAAGGTTGATAGATTTTTTAATAATTTCTTTTAATATATATTCATGATATTTAAATAGTTTATTATTTTCTATTCTTAGTTCTGTTTTAATTAATTACGGTTTTCAACACATTCTGTCAGAAGCCCATCAGGCAGTCTGTGGTTGAGGCTTTGATTTCCATCCCTGCAGTCTGGTTACCATTTTGGGCCCGTTCCTCCTTGAATGTGCAAGACCAGCAGGAGGGCCATTGCCACACAGCCTCAGAAAGTATCCTGCAAGCGCCAGTCACAGGGCGGGAGCCGAAAGCAATGCAGTGTGACCATTGATCTCTTTCTCCCCCCCTCCACCCCTTTTCAAGGTTCCTTTGAAGACCCTGACCTGGAGTTACACTCTGACTTCAGTCCTTTGCGGGAACAGGACCCGCTCTCAGGGCCTCATGACCGGCCGCGTTTTGATATTCCAAGAACGCGGCCCAGAAGGCGAGCATGCCTTCAGGGTGCTGGATTCGCGTGGCTCTGGGGAAGGGCTGATTCAAGGCCGGTGCCCCTGATTGAACCATCACGGGAGGACACGGAACATTGGGAGCAGCGGGGTTAGCTGCCGGGGTTGTGCGCCATCTCTCTGGGCACTGAGCTCGGTAAAAGCGACGCAACAGACTTTTAACATCGTAAATCAGCAAGTTGTTGGTTATGTCTCCCCTCTCACTGTGAAACAGGGACACCTCTTTCTCCCTTATTAGGGAGAGAGAGAATTACCAGGTGGACAAGTAGTCTTCGGGATACTGCAACTCTGTGTCTTTACTGATGCTTTGCTGCACGTTTGAGTGCTCAGCGGAGGGTGCTGATGCTTTTTAGCTGGTGGCGGGGGGTCATTGCTTTGCTGCTGCTTATGCATGGGAGGGGGAGCTGAGGGGGCTTTGGGGTTCTAATGTTTTAACTGTCATTCATTCTTTGGGGCACTTCTCTGTTTTCATGGATGTTTGCAAAGAAAAAGAATTTCAGGATGTATATTGTATATGGTTCTCTGACATTAAGTGTATCTGTTGAAACCTACTGAGGCACAATGAGGATGCAAAGAGAGGTTTAAACGATTGACTGCTGTATTACAAGGTCATAGGGGGAATCAGGTCTATTTTCCCTTTCAAAGGAAAATAGAACATAGAATAGCAATGTTGTGCCGACCCTTAAACCCTGCCTCCCATATAACCCCCCACCTTAAATTCCCCCATATACCTGTCTAGTAGTCTCTTAAATTTCACTAGTGTATCTGCCTCCACCACTGACTCAGGCAGTGCATTCCACGCACCAACCACTCTCTGAGTAAAAAACCTTCCTCTAATATCCCCCTTGAACTTCCCACCCCTTACCTTAAAGCCATGTCCTCTTGTATTGAGCAGTGGTGCCCTGGGGAAGAGGCCCTGGCTATCCACTCTATCTATTCCTCTTATTATCTTGTATACCTCTATCATGTCTCCCCCTCATCCTCCTCCTCTCCAAAGAGTAAAGCCCTATACCAAATAGGGCTCTTTAAACATATGGAAAAATAGATGGAATATTTGCATTTTTTTAGAACTGTTTGAAATAGACCACAGCCCATAAGCCATAGGAGCAAAATTGGGTCATTGAGTGTTTCACCATTCCCTCATGGCTGATTTATTATCCCTCTCAACCCCATTCTCTTGCCTTCTCCCCATAACCTTTGACACTTACTAATCAAGAACCTATCAACCTCTGCTTTAAATTTACCCATTGACTTGGCCTCCACAGCTATCTGTGACAATGAATTCCACAGATTCACCATCTTCTGGCGAAAGAAATTCCTCCTCATCTTTGTTCTAAAGGGAAGTCCTTCTTTTCTGAGGCTGTGCCCTCTAGTGCTAGAACGCTCCCACTACTGGAAACATCCTCTCCACATTTACTCTATCTGGGCCTTTCAATATTCCATAGGTTTCGATGAGATGCCCTCCTCAATCTCTAAAACTCCTGTGAGTACAGGCCCAGAGCCATCAAACACTCCTCATAAGTTAAACACTAGAAAGTCTGCAGATGCTAGAAATCCAAAGCAACACACACAAAATGCTGAAGGAACTCAGCAGGTCAGGCAGCATCTGTGGAAGTGAATAATCGGTCGACGTTTCGGGCCGACACCCCTCTTCAGGACTGAGGAAGTCCTCATATGTTAACACTTTCATTCCTAGGATCATCCTCTGAAACCCCCTCTGGACCTTCTCCAATGCCAACACATCCAATCATGGATAAGGGGCCCAAAGCTGCTCACAATACTTCAAATGTAGTCCGAACAATGCCTTCAGTAGAACTCATCAATCTGACAGGGTTGCTGAGAAATCTAACACGAAATCCAGAAGAAACCTTGCCTTCTGAGAACAGGTTGAGTGAACTTGGCCTTTTCTCCTTGGAGTGACGGAGGATGAGAGGTGACCTGATAGAGGTGAATAAGATGATGAGGGGCATTGATCGTGTGGAGAGCCAGAGGCTTTTTCCCATGGCTGAAATGGCTAACACGAGGGAGCACAGTTTTAAAGTGCTTGGAAATAAGTACAGAGGGTACGTCAGGGGTGAGTTTTTCACACAGAGAGTGGTGAGTGCATGGAATGCACTGCTGGCGATGGTGGTGGAGGTGGATACAGTAGGGTCTTTTAAGAGACTCTTAGATACGTACATGGAGCTTAGAACAATAGAGGGCAATGTGGTAGGGGAATCCTAGGCAGTTTCTAGAGTAGGTTACATGGTCGGCACAACATTGTGGGCCGAAGGGCCTGTAATGTGCTGTAGATTTTCTATGTTCCTATGTTCTATATTCTAAACTGCTTTATTATGAAAGTGGTCAAAATGCTTGATTAGCTAATATAGGTGAAGTAAATAGTACAGGTGTATTCAAGAGGAAGCAGGGTTTGTCTATGAAGGAGAAGGAAATAGAGATTTTTGACGGAAGGAACTGAATCAGTCTCAGCTGCAGCAATCTCACACTGGATTTGTGGGTTGTAGACGGGGGTTGACGACTATGTGGTATTATTTCTTGATGACCATGTGGAGCAGCTTCTCCAAATCTATTCCTCAATTCTTCTTAAAATGGGAATGGTCTATAATAAAGGGTTGCATGATATTACCCAATTTCCTCCATTGACTAACTGGGTAGCACATGCCTGTTGTTATTTGCCATTCATGTTGTTAACCACATCATTACTGTTTTGGTCACATTTCTAAAGAGGAAAATATATGTAATTATGATGGATATAAAATTAGGAATGGGTAGATCATACAAAGGAGGTGGCAGGGTGGAGATATGTCTCTACCAAAGCAAGTGTAAGTAGTTCCTTCCCTCCGCTAGCCTGCAGGTCACCCTTGGGCAAGGTGTAGCACCTTATAGCCCCCGATCAGTGCCATGTGAAGCCACGGGAGCAGGTGGTGGACTGTCGTATGAGCAGCTGGTGCATACCACAAGTCCTGGTTATACGACCACTGACGCCAGGCAGACAATCTCTGAAGAGTATTGATAATGGCTGGGGTCACCCGTCTTGTAAAGACACTGCCCAGAAGAAGGCAATGGCAAAGTACTGTTGTGGAAAAATTTGCCAAGAACAATCATGGTCAAGACCAAGATGTCATACGACACGGCACATAGTGATGATGATTATTTCATATAAAAAGTATCTCAATGAAGCTGTTGTGGGTTTAATTAAAGCGAGCTGGACAGTTACAGTACGGTGCAAAATTCTTAGGCATATATATAACAAGGGTGCACAGTACTGTAGTAATTTTATGTGTTGCACTGTATAGCTGCTGTAAAAAAAACACAAATTTCATGATATATATGAGTGATGATAAACCTGATTCTGATATGGGTCTCTATTGTGGGCTGACAGTTGGAAGGGGGGGCAAGAAGAGGGAGAATAATGGTTGGAAGAGGGAAGCACCAGAGGGACATACTGTAAGGATCAATAAACCAATTGTTTGGAATCAAATAACCTTACCGGTGTCTCAGGGCTGGGTGTGTCTGCACCCGCACCACCAACACCCCCCACCCCGGCATTCCTTCTCTGCCGTACATCCCACACCTCTCTCGTGGCGCTCCACCCCGGCCACTGCCAACATCCTTTGCTCCCACCAGATTTACAAACTCACTCTCCACTCCACGTTGACAAATACAGTACCGTGCAAAAGTCTTTATATATGTATATGTCCATGTGTATATAAAATACTTTTGCACAGTCCTGTACGTGGTCAATATTCTTTGCTTGAAAATCAGAAGGTTCTGTATTCTTTAAAATACTTTATTTATTGAGATTTTTAATATAGGCATCGGTTAGTCTCATGAGACCATGGATTTGTGCCTTGGAAGGTTTCCAGGGCGCAGGCCTGGGCAAGGTTATATGGAAGACCAGCAGTTGCCCATGCTGCAAGTCTCCCCTCTCCACGCCACCGATGTTGTCCAAGGGAAGGGCACTAGGACCCATACAGCTTGGCACCGGTGTCGTCGCAGAGCAATGTGTGGTTAAGTGCCTTGCTCAAGGACACAACACGTTGCCTCAGCTGAGGCTCAAACTAGCGAACTTCACCACTAGACGGACGCCTTAACCACTTGGCCACGCGCCAACACATTTATTGAGATAAAGCGCAGAATATGCCCTTCCGGTCCTTCGAGCTACACCATCTAGCCACCCAGCCTCCCCAGTTTAATCCTAGTTTACAATTTACAATGACCAATTAACCTACCAACCCTTGGACTGTGGGAGGAAACCAGAGCACCCGGAGGAAACCCACGCAGTCATGGGGAGAACATGCAAACACCTTACAGGCAGTGGCAGGAACTGAACCCGGGCCGCTGGTACTGTGAAGCGTTGTGCTAACCACCACGCTACCGTGCTACCCATCTCCTCCCCTTTATGCTTGTGATTATTCTGAGCACACTGAACTCAACAGCTACTAATGTGTCCCCCACCCAACTGGGAATGGCCAGTAAAGCAGTGCGTGCCCAGTGGATTGCCATGAATTTCAAAGGGAATACGCCTGTGCTAATCAGTCTTGAGTAACGTTTGTCCACGTTCAGCGTACGTGAGGAAATACATCCCTCACACGATGCTCTCCTGGGACATTGGTGCATCACTAATCTCCAGCAGCTTCTGAGTTTCTGAGCTGATCTGCTGCCTTCCCCTTCCATCATGTCGTTACAATTTTTTAGGATGGAAGTGCAGTCAAATTTAACGGCAAAGATTACTGTTGGAACCAACAACTCCGCTGTCTCCCGGAATCTGAATAAAAGTGATCAAATAGAAAATTGGTCAGAATTGCACAACCTGTGGGCTTATATAGTCACAGATCTTTACAGCAGAATTAAATAATAGTATGTGTTCAAAGGTTATTCATCACTACACTACAAAATTATTAGCTGGGTTAGAAAATATAACTGAATGGAAATTCACCTCTTAGTTTCAAACAGACAAAATGAACTTCAGATCAGCACTTTAAGTTTACAGAAAATTGCATGTTTAATTTAACATTTCAAGAAGCCAGGATTTCCGAGACAAAGGGCCATTATGAACCGTCACAGAAAACCATATAAAGAAGTTGTGTCACTGTAATAAGAAAGACCATAAGATATAGGGGCAGAATTAGGCCATTCAGCCCATTGAGTCTGCTCTGCCTTTCCATCATGGCTGATTTATTTTCCTTCTCAACCTCATTTTCCTGCCTTCTCCCCATAACCTTTGATGCCCTTACTAATCAAAAACTTATCAACCTCTGCTTTAAATATATCCAGTAATTTGGTCTCCTCAGTCATCTGTGGCAATGAATTCCCCAGGTTCATCACCAGCTCTGGCTAAAGAAATTCCTCATCATCTTTGTTCCAAGGGGTCATCTGAGATTGTGCCTCTGGTCGTAGACTTTCCCACAATGAAAGCATCCTCTCCACTCCATCTAAGCTTTTCAGTATTCAATAGGATTCAATGAGGCACCCATCCCCCATTCTTCTAAACTCAAATACAGGCCCAGAGCCATCAAACACTTCTCATACAGTATAATACTCTATAATTCCCTGGATTACTCTCATAAACCTCCTCTGGATCCTCTCCAATGCCAGCACATCTTTTCTAAGATAAGGGGCCCAAAGCTACTAACAATATCACAAATGTGATCGGACCAAAGCCTTATGAAGCTTCAGCATTGCATCCTTGCCTATATTCTAGTCTTCTCGAAATAAATGTTAACATTACATTTGTTTTCCGTACTAGCAACTCAACCTGGAAGATAACCTTTAGGAAATCCTGCGTGAGAGCTCTCAAGTCCCCTTGCACTTCTGATTTTTGAATACACTCCCCATTTAGAAAATAGTCTATGCCTTTATTCCTTCTACCAAAGTGCATGATCATACACTTCCCTACACTATATTCCATCTGCCACTTCTTTACCCATTCTCCTAATTTGTCCATGTCCTTCTGCAGACTCCCTGCTTCATCAACGCTACCTGCCCTTCCACCAGTCTTTGTATCATTAACAAACTTGGCCTCAAAGCTATCAATTCTGCCATCCAATTCATGAACATATAACATGAAAAAAGGTGTACTCAACACTGACCCTTGTGGAACACTGCTGGTCACCGGCCTGCAATCAGAAAAGGTCCCCTTTATTCCCACCTTTTACCTTCCACCAGTCAGCCTATCCTCTATAAATGCAAGTATATGTTTGTCTTGCTAAGCAGCCTCACGTGTGGCCCCATGTCAAAAGCCACACTTTTGGACACCAGGACTGAACTCTAAACTCTGAAGGCCCAAACCGTAATCGTGACATGCTAACCACTAAGCAACTGTGACACCCATTCTATCCTGCCTGTGATTTCCTCAAAGAATACCAAATGGTTTGTCAGACAAGATTTCTCCTTAAGGAAACATGCTGAGTTTGGCCTATTTTATCCTGTGCCTCCAAGTACTTCGAAATCTCATCCTTAGTAATGGACTCTAACATCTTATCTATCACTGAAGTCAGGCCAACTGCCCTATAATTTCCTGTGTTTTCCCTCCCTACCTTCTAAAAGAGCGGAGTGACACTGGCTATTTTCCAGTCCTCTGGAACCAGAGTCCAGTGATTCTTGAAAGATCGCTACTAAAGCCTCCATAATCATAGCGGGAGGAGAAGATGGCGGCGCGATGCAGCACGCGCAGCCTCTCCAGTGAAATGATATCGTATTTGTTAAATAAGGAACTGTGCACAATTCTGATTTGATGGAGATAGCCGTGAGAAGCACGGAGGAACATCTGGAGAAACTTCTGAAATGCCCGGTTCGCTGCTGCTGCTACTGTGCGATCGAGAATCTCCGGAGGGAAGGCCCCAAATCCTCGGCTTTGCCTGCTGCTGGCGGCCGGGGCTGAGGTCGAAGCACTCGGCAGAGATGATGGTCGGTGCTCGGTGTCGGAGGGCTGGTCGGAGGCTCAAAGTTTTTGGACGACTCAGAGTTGGACTGTGGTCGGGCATGCCAGGGAGAGTTTTCTTCCTTCTCCCATCTGCGTGAGATGTGGGACTTTCGAGAAACTTTGAACTTTTTTTTACCATGCCCATGGTCTGTTCTTCATCAAGTTCTGGTATTGCTTGCACTGTTGTAACTATATGTTATAATTATGTGGTTTTTGTCAGTTTTTCAGTCTTCGTCTGTCTCGTGTTTCTGTGTTATCACACCGGAGGAATATTGTATCATTTTTTAATGCATGCATTACTAAATGACAATAAAAGAGGACTACGTGTCCTCATAATCTAAAACAAAATAATCTCTTCACCGACATCTTTCAATACATGGGGTGTAGCTTTTTTCTATGGGCTGTTCCCAGGAATGTGCGCGCATGCGTGCGCACACACACACACACACACACACACACACACCCCCCCCCCCCCCCCACCAGCGGAAGAACATCGTGTGCTGCTGGCAGATGATCAGCTCAGTGAAGGACACCCTTTGGTCTGCCTGGAAGTCGTTGGCCTGCCAACGCATCTAGATGTCCGTAGAGCAGAAGCTCGCAACCTTTCTTATGCCATGGATCCCTACCTTTAATGGAGAAGACCGTTGACCACAGGCTGGGATACCCTGCCGTAGAGGAATGCTGCCGGCTGGCACATTCCCGGCTGCGGGAGTACGTGCTGAAGGACTGACCAAAGCGGGATGCGGCCCCCACTAGGACTCAGAGGGGTCGGCTTGCGTGAGGGAGCCCCCTCAATTGTAGTAGTAGCATACTATCCCAGAATGCCACTTGACTGGCAGGAGTGATACTGAAGTGTAGGACTGTACCAGAACCATACAGAAAGCATTAACTATGGATGTAAAGAATTACATGGTTTATTCTTGTCAGTATTTTTTTATTATGAATTAAGTTTATTTTGTTCACTAAAAAGGAATCTTAAAGCTTTTAATATTAGTTTACTGGTTAACACATCCATCTAAAGTTCCAAAAAGGTTGTTAACTCACCTATTTGACTCATTCACTGTCTGTCTCAGGTAGATCTCTTACCGAAGGACACAAAAAACGTTTAGGAACTTGGCCTGATCCACAGTGTGGTTTGGATAATGATTCAAAGGAAGAGCTTAAGGGAAAAAAAAGATGGAAAATTAAGTTTCTGGTGGTCTGGAGCAGCAAGTTCCCTACTGTAAGTACTGTATGTTTGCGGGGGTTGGGCCGGTTCTGCTGGCCGCTCTGCGATGTTTCACTCTGCCGTTGGCTGCACCGAGTCTGAGGCCGTGGGCTTCCTCTGGCTGCTCCGGGGCTCGTGCCTCTGGACTCACCTTCGCTCCGGATGCTGTTTCCAAATGCTTTTACTGTGAAGCAACATCAGCTTAACCACGACCGACAGCGTCCTAAGGCACAATGCTTCTTTTTTTCTTCTTTCTTATAACAACGTAATGAAAGTCAAACGAATGTATGTGTAGTAATCAAGCAAAAAGCAAAGGAAACCATCTCCTTTCCCCTTCCCAGCCCTCCCCTCCCCTCACCCCTCCCATATGTGCTGCTTAGGCCCTACCGCTACACAGTAATGGTTGCCAGATTTTTTCAAATTCCTTGAGTCTGTCCTTGATAACATATCTTATCCTCTCTAGATGCAGAGTATCCATTAATGCACTCTGGATGCTGTTGCTTGCTTTTATTGTTTGTACAATTTGTTTTTTTTTCCCTCTCTGCACACTGGGTGTTAGTTGGATATTTTTTTGTATTCTTTTTGGATTTCTTGTTTTGTGGCTGCCTGTAAGGAGACAAAGCTCAGGGTTGTATAATGTATACATACTTTGATAATAGATGTACTCTGAACTTTGAATTTTAAAGATTTGTATCGATTTGATGGTGGCACGACGCAGCTCGTAGCGGCCACGCCAGTGGTGATGTCTGTTATTTGTAAAGTAGGGTGCCGTGCACAATCCTGATTTGATGGAGACGGACGTGAGAAGCACGGAGGAACATCTGGTGAAACTTCTGAAATGCCTGCTTCGCTGCTGCTGCTACTGTGTGGTCCGGAATCTCCGGAGGGGAAGGCCCCGAGTCCTCGGCTTTGCTTGTTGCTCGGCGGCCGGGCGGGGTCGAAGCACTTGGCAGAGGATGGTGCTCGGAGAGGCTGTATCGGAGGGGCTGGTCGGAGGCTCAAAGTTTTCAGACGGACTCAGAGTCCGCTGCGGTCGGGTGCTTCCAATGCATCGGCAAGTTGTCGGTGCTTGGAGGTTCATGGCAGAGAGAGTTTCTCCCTTCTGCCGCCTGCGTTAGATGATGAGTCGATCGGGACTTTGAGACTTTTTTTTTACCGTGCCCATGGTCTGCTCTTTATCAAATTATGGTATTACTTTGCACTGTTGTAACTATATGTTACAATTATGTGGTTTTGTCAGTTTTGGTCTTGGTTTGTCCTGTTTTTCTTGTGATATCATTCTGGAGGAACATTGTATCATTTTTTAATGCATGCATTTCTAAATGACAATAAACGAGGACTGAGTGTCCTCATAATCTAATCTAATCTAATCTCTCATGTCCATATTCTGTAGCAGAGAGGCAAGGTCGCTTTGGGATATTATAAGATAATATGAATCATTTTTAAAATAAAATATTCAATTTTTACAAAATAATTGGCACAAATACCAATGTCAAATTAAACAAGAGAGAGGTTACAAGTTTGTAGTCACTGTTTCATGTGTGTTCAAAGGTTAATTCATCTCCAATGAGAAACCACACTATGAAATTATTAGTTGGGTTAGAAAATGTAACTGAATAGAAATTCACTCCTTAGTTCCAAACAGACAAAATGAATTTCGGATCAGCATTTTAAACCTGCAGAGAATTGCATGTTTAACTCAACACTTCAAGAAGCCAGGATTTCCAAGACAAAGTGCCATTATGAACCATCACAGAAAACCATATAAAGAAGTTGTGTCACTGTAATACGAAAGACCGTAAGACCTAGGGGCAGAAGTAGGCCATCTGGCCCATTGAGTCTGTTCTGTCTTTCCATCATGGCTGATTTATTTTCCTTCTCAACCCCATTTTCTCCCTTCTCCCCATAACCTTTGATGTCCTTACTAATCAAGAACTTATCAACCTCTACTTTAAATAGACCCAATGATTTGGTCTCCACAATCACCTGTGGCAATTAATTCCCCAGATTCACCATTCTCTGGCTAAAGAAATTCCTCATCTTCTCTATTCCAAAGGGACACCTGAGATTGTGTCCTCTGGTCATAGACTCTTCCACAATGAAAATATCCTCTCCACTCCATTTAGGCTTTTTAATATTCAGTAGGTTTCAATGAGATTGCCCCTCCCCCCCACTCTTCTAAACTCAAATACCGGCCCCATCAAACGCTCCTCATACGGTAACCCTTTAATTCCCAGGATTATTCTCATAAAGATCCTCTGGATCCTCTCCAACGGCAAAAGGTTTTATCTCTGGTTTGCCTAAGGGCTCTTCTCTACACAATGTCAGGTATTTGTTATCTGAGTGGAAATGGAGTTCTCTCGAAATTCATTTTCATAGATCTTACAAAATAGTTTTCAGATAAAAAAACGTTTACATACTGCATGCAATCGGGAAATTCTAACACAGTCCTCTTTGTGAGGCATTTATAAACTGTGATGTCAAACATACGCTGGAGGTTGACTGACACGACGTGCAAGTATGTATCTGCTCATGAAACAGCAAAGACTTCCAATGCAGGAACAAGTCTCAAAGGGAAAAAGCTAGCCTGGTTGAGAGGAAGTTCTCCTCAACTGAGATGCTGATAAAGGTCCTCCACTGAAGACAATAATCATATCTGCAATAACCTCAGTGCCTCCAGACGAGGTATATTTCTGCCTTAGGGTAGCGAGGACACAAACTGTGGAGTAACCGAACACTTGAGCTGACAACCCAGCTCCTTGCCTCAGGTGAACACTTATAATCCAATATCGATATACAATCAAGTATCAGAAAGGTATTTCCTATACACCATTTAAATAGATAGATAGATATACTTTATTGATCCCGAGGGAAACTGGGTTTCCTTACAGCCGCACCAACCAAGAATAGAGCATAAAATAGCAATACAAAAACCACAAACAATCAAACAACAAAATGCAAACTATGCCAGATGGAAAATAAGTCCAGTACCAGTCTACTGGCTCAGGGTGTCTGACCCTCCACGGGAGGAGCTGCAAAGTTCGATGGCCACAGGCAGGAACAACCTCCCGTGCTGCCCAGTGTTGTATCTCGGTGGAATATGGCCGAAGTCCAACAGCAGAAAGTTCAATATTCGGTCTACAAACACATTCCCTGATCGTAATATGACCCGGATTGCACCATCTGTTGTTAACCAGAACAGTAAGCACCCAACTCCTTTACGCTTACCGCTCTCAGTGCACTTCCGGTCAGCCCGAACGGTCTGGAAGCCGTCCATGGAGAAGTTTTGATCGGGTATGTCCTCTCAAAGACAAGAACATCATACTATTTGGAGTCATATTTCCTTTTGGCAACCAGCACTTTAAGAATTCCTGATGACGGACATGCTAGGGGTTTGTATATATAGTCACAAACCTCTTTAAGTACCCTTGTATATATGTTGTCTGGCCCTGGAGATTTATTAACTTTCAGCCTGTTCAGCTGAAGCAGGACCTTACTCTCTAAGATCGCTAAGTCATTTCAAACAACCTTATTGTTCTCTACACTTACTGGGATATTGGATTAGATTATGAGGACACGCAGTCCTCTTTTATTGTCATTTAGTAGTGCATGCATTAAGATATGATACAATGTTCCTCCAGTATGATATCACAGAAACACAAGACAAACCTATTGCTAACATAGATATTGCTAACATCTTTGCAGGTGAATACTTTAGCAAAATGTGAGTTCAGAATATCTGCTATGTCCTTCTCTGCATAATTTAACACTCCACTATTATGCCTAATACACTTAACCTCCTCTTTGACTTTTCTTTTACTACTAAAGTAATGAGAAAACCTTTAGGGTCAATCTTAGCAATATCAGCAACATCCTTTTCAACCTGCCTTTTGGCAATCTGAATTTCACTCTTGACTATAGATCTCATATTTTCATATGCCCTACTGTTAACATCATTACTGGTTTTTCTGTATTCCTTATATAGATGTCCTTTCTTCAATCATTTTTATGTGTGTCTTTATTCATCCATGTAGTTGATCTATTGTTTTAATGCTTCTCCCAACCTTGGGTATGAATGTTTCCTGTACTGTGTGTATTACCTCTTTAAATTGACCCCATTGTTCTTCAACTGACTCGACGTCAACCAGTTCCTTCCGGTTTACCTTCTGAAGTCTTTGCCGCATCTGCACAAACTTTGCCTTTCTGGAATTCAACTTAATGGCTTTGTTTTTTGCTGATATACTCTCCCAAAAAACTTCAAGACTAATAAGTTATGATTACTTGTTCCTAAAGGCTCAACAGCTTCCGTACTCAAAATTCTATCCTGATTGCTACAGAATATCAAATCTAGACAGGCCTTCCCCTCTTGTTGGTGCATCAACATGCTGGGTCAAAAAACAGTCATTCAATAACTCAATGAATTCATTTTCCTGTAAGCTATTAGTCACTGGGTTCTCCCACTCAATGTCTGGGAAACTAAAGTCACCCATAACTGGAACATCACCCTCAGAACTTGCTTTTTAAATATTCAGATAGAGTTGTTTATTAACATCACTATCAGCGTTAGGGGATCAATAATATACTGTACACCCAATGTTATTCCTTTATCCTTATTGCTTTCAATTCTCACCCAGATGTCTTCACTAAGTCTTGACTTATCTCCTATCATAAGCAGCCTCATGTTTAAATTCTCTCTTATGTATATGGCTACTCCTCCGCCTTTACAATCTTACCTGTCTTTCCTAAGTAAAGTATATCCTTTAAAACTGTATTCATCACCATCCTTTGAAGTCAGCCACGTTTCAGTTATTACACCTGCATATAATTCCAGCTTGTTTATTTTATTCTTAATACCTGCTGTATTTATACAGGCCATTCTTAGTCTGTTACCAATGTTTTTTATCTATTCTGACCCCATTTTTATATTTTTGAAGCCTATAAGCAGTTTATGTCCTAATACGTTATTCTCCACTATGATGTTTAAACAGTTGAGCCTGGCCTGTTCTAAGTTCCCTGCTCCCCCATTCCCTAGTTTAAGCAGTCCTCTACTAACTGAAGCATATGCTGCCCAGCACACTAGTGACTCCCCCCCCCCCCCACCCCCGGTTCAAATGCAACCCGTCCCGGTGGTACAGGTTCCATCTGCCCCAAAAGGTGCCCCAGTGTCCCATAAACCTATGCCCCTCTGACTTGAGCCACGTTAAATCTTCTGATCTCCTCTATCTTACTGAACTGGTGCGTGGCACAGGCAGAACTTCCGAGAAGACCACCTTGTCAGTCCTGTCCCTAAGCTTCCCACCTAACTCTTTAAATTTGTCTTGCAGATCTGACAGCCCGTCCTTTCCTATGCCATTTATTCCGAAGGGGACAATGAATACTGGATCTATCCCAGCCCTTCTGTAGCCCCATACAGCCTTGCCTTTACTTATCATACCTTCAAATGCTTAAGAAAGTCTAAGATTTCCAACAGCTTTTCATGTGACCATCAATGTTAATTTGTCATTTCAGCTAATGCGTGTTATGGCAACACTTTTTCATATACAGAAACTAACTGTATTTTCATTGAAAATAGCTAATCAAACATATTGGAAGCCAAATTTGGTAATCATCATAGTGGAAGATTGGAGATAATTTAAGCTTTATCCATAGCTGTGAAAATTGGGAGTAATCAGAGTCTGAAGTCCTCCAAGAGGACCACTGTATTGTTGCTCTTCAGGTTTGTGTACGTTATCATTAGGTTTTCTCTAGTTTACATTTAAGTTGCAATTGTCCTTGATTACTTCCTATTAATACTCTGAGACTTTGCAGATGTCCAATTAAGTATCCTTGGATTTTTGTCTCTTATTTGAATAGTTAAGTGTTAGCTTGTAATTAGTCTGGGGTTTTATCAACTGCCTCCAAGTAGATCACAACCTTGTCATGGTTTGCAGACTTACATGTCTCAATAGTGTTGGCTGAAGTCAGGGTTTTATGCCTTGGCTCTTGGTAGGGTCACCCATGCCAAGCAGGTCAGAGGGTAGAGGCCAGACTACTGCTCCTCCAGGTTTGGGGGTTCAGCTCACGGCTGACAACCCTGACTGCTAAAACCAAAGCTGTTAGGAAAAAATAGTGAAGAATCCTTCTGCATCTGAGGGGCCAAGAGAGACAGAGATGGAGGACCTTAACGAGCAGTAAGTTACGTAAGAATCTGAAATCGCACGGAAGCTTACTCAATCATTTATTGGATATTATTCAGAAAAGAGCTAGAGCGTTTTTCACACACACAAGATATAAAATATTGCACGGGACTTGATGGTCTCGCTGTGAATAACAGCAGCAGCTTGGTTATTGGCAGACTGTTGTGTTGAATGGCATAACAGAACTCTGGCATTAGCTTCCTGCCATTGAATCTAACAGGATCACATTCATCAAGGGGGCAGTGGCTTTGACAAAACAATGACTTGTCCTTCAATGCAACTCTTTGCACAAATATTTTTAGAATACCACCCACCTTGTAAAATTGTGGCATCTTAACATTATCTGTCATCATTTAAAGCTATTAGCGCTTCACTTAAAGATAAACTATTTTTAATAACTATTTTACCCCATGCCCTTGCTGGAACAGGGCAAGAGGTGAAAGAGTTATGTTTCATTTTTGGCAGGATTAATTTTTTTTTACAGGATTTGCGTCATTTATATAGTTGGGTCGCAAACAAAAGCAGGTTTTGACAAATACTTTAAGAGGCATTTATTTCCTCATCAGTTTTCCTACATTTTCCATATTAAACTATGGCTACCAACGATTCTAGAAAATCAATCAATTTACTTGATCTAGCTAATTTGCCCTTTGCACAGGAGGGTTAAGCATCAGATGGAAATGGGTTTGAAATACAGGGGAAGATTGGACCACAGGAGGCTGACATAATTCTGTATTAAAGAAATGGGGAGTTAATTTAAATGGGTGCAGGGAGGACACCAATTTCACACAACACGTTCATTTGAATTTCTGGATTCAACCAACACTAACTGCATTGTTTATTTGCTAAGAACATCAGTGAGGAGGCAGGATCGTGAGTAGATGCTTCCAGTGAGAGCAAGACTGCAATGCTTAAAGTTGGCGTGCATCTGTTGTGGCTGTGAATGAAGTCACCAGAGAGACCAACGTGGCAGATATAAAAGACTTTATTCGGGATACACAAGATCTGATAGCCATTAGAGTCACTTGAGAGAGGTTTGCAACATTGCAGCATATTGCAGCAACATTGCAGCACATTTTATATGTTAAAGAGCAAAGGTAGCTTGACAATTTCTGTAGTTAGAATTCCCTCATAATGTTTCTTCTGAGTTTCATGTAATTTTTCAAAATTCCAAGGTCTTCCCACCAACACACCCAAAGTCAGTGCTAGTTATTGTGGTCTCTGAGTCGTATTCATGCAATGGGGTGTTGATTGCATTCATGCACAAGCAGACATCTCAGTCAATTGGATGTCTTCTGGTCAGCAATTTACTCTAAAATGTAGCTTTAGGAAAATTATTGTTCTGAGCTGTATTTTAAATGCAATCAACAATCCATATTCAGACATCCCACCCTGCAAAAACTCATTTCAGGGGGGTAGCAACATCAATTTGCTGGAGACTCCCGGAACTTCCGGGAGAGGTGGGATGTCTGCAATAGAGTAGCTCTTTAGCAGCTATACAGCCAGTTCAAACAATGTTAGCTATGCTAATGAACAAATGACACCTGTTAAACTCACCCCAACATGTCTTTTACAGTCTTAACCCACCATGGGCAATAGAAAAGTCACTGTTGCAAACAGTGCAGTGAGCAACACTGTCATTATTTTTGACCCCTATTAGGCAGGGGTACACTTTAGGGTAGTCTGGGGTGACGTACATTTTATATTTTCTTTTTTTGGGACACTCTGCCATGGCGTGCGCTCTCTCTCGCGCTCACTCTCTTCCTTGCACTCTCTCTTTCTTGTGGTCGCTCTCGTGCTCGCTCTCTCATACTCTCTCTCACACTCTCTCTTACTCTCTCTCTCTCGCTCGCTCGCTCTCAAAAAAATTGATTTCCGGGACATTGTATATAATTTGTGGGCATCAGGGAGCCACTATTAATATGCGGGAGACTCCCGGAACTTCCAGGAGAGGTGGGATGTCTGCATATTCAGATCTGAAGGTTAATTGCTTTGTGAAATTAATATCTGCTATGTAGCCTAACTCCAGAATACACCCTAACACATCAATCCAAATTCAAGTGCAGACAGTTGCATGGGGAGTGAACCTGACTTGGGAAACTTTAATAAGTAACGTATCATGTGAGATGGCCTTCTTTCTTTAAAGTTACCAGTGTAGCATCAGCAGGAGTGATTAACCTGATGTGTACCTGGTCAAAAGGCTGTGGGCTAGATAGCCATGGAGGTCACGGTTAGAAGCCAAGCCCCAGGACCTAGATGCCGTGTCGCAAGACATTCAATGACCCCTCATGTGGACAAAGTCAGTGAATAAATTTTCAGACACCTAATCCTACCTCCTACTGTAAAACCAGCCTCGGGCTTCGCTCAGCTCACCACACCCTCATTCTGTAGCTACCAATCTCTGCCAATGGCACGTAGCTAAAATTCAGCTGCTCTACCACACCCTTTGTCAGCAGGAATCCTTGCATGCATATCTCATAGCTTATGCACTCTGCCAGTCACTCAGCCATTGCACAGACAAGTTGCATGTCACTGACACATTTGAACCCCACCCCCATAGAAAAGTGGGGAGCATTTGCTGAGGCAGCAGATGCTCACTGTGTCTGCGGAACGTGTGCCTGGAATGTCCTGATGCCCACAAAGAAGGTGCAGACCACTATTAGGAAGGCTGATAGTGAGCCATTTGTCAGCAGTGGAACACAAACCATCTAAGAAGACAACATCTCCATAACTAATTGCCCTTCTCACCTCCCTTCTCAACCTTTATTTACAACTTCTGATATCCACGCTTATTATAAATAGACATTGCCGTCCATCCCTTCCCCCCACACTGGTGTCTTTCTTTTTTTCAAGTGGTCAAGAACCACGTTGAGAGGTCAGCTGTGGAAAAGGTGAACAGCTTCAAGTTCCTCTCAGAGGATCGATCAAGTTCAAGTGCAGGTTTATCGTCATCAGTCTGTACATATATACAACCAAACGAAACAACATTGCTCCGGACCATAAAACGTATATCGCACACAGCACATGAAACAAAATATTACCATAAATAAGTTAATGAAATGTAATTCAAAATGCTTGTGGGAAAGCACAGCACAGGTAAACCGTAAACAGCTCGCTGGGATCTCGGTGATGGCCATGTATTCATTAGTCTCACAGCTTGTTACCCAGTTTGGCAGTCCTCGTCCTGATGCTTCTCCATAGAACATAGAAATCTACAGCACATTACAGGCCCTTCGGCCCACAATGTTGTGCCGACCATGTAACCTACTCTAGAAACTGCCTAGAGTTACCCGACTGCATAGCCCTCTATTTCTCCAAGCTCCATGTACCTTTCTAAGAGTCTCTCAAAAGACCCTACTGTATCCACCTCCACCACCGTTTCCGGCAGTGCATTCCATGCACCCACCAATATGTGTGAAAAGCTCACCCCTGATAATCCCCACTGTACTTACTTCCAAGTGTAGCCCCCCTGGCAAGCCTTAGGGTTGCTCAGCTCGCAGTTGTCCAGGGAAACAGCCCTCAGCCCCGCCAAACTGGGTAATTAGTTTATGTGGATGCTGTGTGATGTACCCCACCCCATCCAAATAACAGACAATACACCAGATACTATTAAATGAATTACAGTTTATAGATATTACTGGAACTGTGTACATACACCTATTGACGCTTCTGGACACATCTTCAGTGATGTTCCTGGAATCATCGGGTGTTTCGGGTCTTTCAACATCATACAACCTCCTCCAGGTGACCCAGCCGGGGCTGATCAGACCCCAGCTTGTGTCCAGATGGCTAGCTACTTATGACTCCATGGCTCCCCTCTTTTAAGCCACAGCCACCTTAAGGCCCTCTCTGCCGCATCGGTGGTGCTGCGGATGGCTCTCCTCTTCCTCTCTCCCTCGATGCCCAAAATGCTGAAGGCTCTAACCAAGGAACGGGCTACGAATCCCCTACAACCAACCTCCACTGGGAGACACCTCACTCTCCATCCAGCCTGCTGACAGTTGCTGAACTGTTCAGCGTACTTGGAGAGCTTCCTTTCAAAGGCCTCCTCCAAGCTATCTTCCCATGGGACTGTCAGCTCCAGCAGCACCACTTGCTTAGTAGACTCAGACACTAGGACAATGTCTGGTTGCAGGGTAGTGGCTGTGATATGGTTGGGGAACTTCAGCTGCCCTTCGAGGTCCACCAACAGCTGCCAGTCCCTTGAAGAGGTCAGAATGCCTGCAGATGTTCTTTTGGCAGGTATTGCCAAAACTATACAATTAATAGAGATAAAATATAAAAGAAAAATAAAAGGTGCCACAATTATCAAAGTTCAATCTCTTTGTGCACAAATAGTTGGAGCTCGGGACCCTCTTCCTTCACCCTACGATCCCCTCGGACCACCTCGACCTGCCGCCTGGGACCAACAACGGTGGTCAAACAGACGCTCCACACAAGTCCGTCTCTGTCTCCTCTCCTCGCCGAACACCCTGGACCTCGGACTCCTGCTTGGGGTCCGACCCTGTTAGTGACTCACAGCACCTTGTCCATCCTCACTCTCTCTCTCTCTCTCTCTCTCTCTCTCTCTCTCTCTCTCTCTCTCTCGCACCTTCTGCCCAAAAACCCGCGCATCACAATAACTTACAGACACACAGAAAGAATAACATCTATCCCAATTGGTTCGTTCTTCCTCTTATCAATTACATAATCCAAACAAACTGCTAGCGGGAGGACTTTCTCAGCAGTTAACATAACAAAGAAGCCAGTTCAATTATAACGTAACAAAGAAGCCATTTTAATTAGCCTACGCAGTAACATAAAAGAAGAAACCCCTTACACATGCCCCCTTATGTTAGCCACTTCAGCCCTGGGAAAAAAGCCTCTGGTTGTCCACACAATCAATGCTTCTCATCATCTTATACAGCTCTATCAGGTTACCTCTCATCCTCCTTCACTCCAAGGAAAAAAGGCCAAGTTCACTCAACCTATTCTCCTCCTTCCTGCTGGTAGTGGGTCAAAGAGATTGTGGGATGGGTTGTGGAGATCCTCTACAATGCTTCACACCCTTCATCTGCAACACTCCCGGTAAGTGTCACAAACAGGGGGCGGAACACCTTGGTGACCTTTGTGGGCAGTTTTCTGTCCTCTGTAGGGTCTTGTGGTCCGATGCCCTGTGGCTTACACACCACACAGTGATGCAGCCAGACAGGGCTCTCTTGGTGCTGATCTCGAAAGTTGTTAGGATTGGGGCGGGCACCCTACCATGCCTCAGTCTCTCACTGCTGTTCCTTCCTGACATTGTGGGGAGGTGCTCTGGGTCCAGGTTAGATCATTCATTACGTGTACATTCAAGGAATTTTGTGCTCTTCATTCTCTCCCTTTAGTGTCATTGAATGGAGCGTGGTCAACCTGCGCCTTCCTGAATGTCCACGGTCATCTCTTTTGTCTTGTCCGCATTGAGTCCCAAGTTGTTGTTCTCACACCATTTACAAGCCTCTCCGCCTCCTGTCTAGATGCCAACTCATTGTTGCTGATGAGGCCAACCGCTGTTGTACTATCAGCAAATTTGATGATGAGGTTTGAGATGGATCTGGCAGTGCAGTCGTGAGTCAGAACATGAACAGCAGTGGGCTGAGCACGCAGCCCTGGGGGGCACCAGTGCCCATGTGATGGAGCTTGAGATGTTGCACCCAAATTGGGCTGAATGGGGTCTTTCCATCAAGAAGGCCAAGGTCAAGTTACTGAGAGGGGTGTTAAGCCCCAAGAAGGATAGTTTACCCACCAGCCTCTGAGACAGGATCGTGTTAAATGCTGAACTGAAGTCGATGAACAACATCCTGGCATATGAGGCATCATTTTAAAGGAAGGACAGGATGGAGTGGAGGGTCGAGGCTAAGGCATCATCAGTGGACCAGTATGAGTGGTAGGTGAATTGGAAAGGGTCCAACGTAGATGGAAGGTGGGATTTTATATGATCCATTACCAGCAGATGAAAGCAATTCATGACTGTTGAAGACAGTGCTGCTGGAATGTTTAGGCCAGTTACCATTGCTCTCTTGGGCACCATAACGATGGTGGCCGCCTTGAAGCTTGCAGGGACAGTGCACTGTTTCAAAGATACTGTATGTTCAAGGTGTCCATTAAGACCTCTGTTAGCTGGTCAGCACAGTCCCACAGCTCTGTGTGAATTTACTCTGGCTATAATTCTCCTCACCTCGACTGTGGGCAGACAAGATGCCTGTCCCTCAGGAGAGAGGGTGTTTGCCCGACGTCACATCATTCAATACATAAAATCATGCATACAAAGCATTCAGCCCGTCAGGAAGGGAGACGTCTCTGGTGTTAACACACAGGCTGGACTTGTAATCGGTTATGGTTTGTGTACCCTGACACGTGCGCTGCATGTCCCTGGTGTCACAAAGGAGTCTGTGAATTTTCTGTGCGTACTCACGTTTTGCCTTCCTGATGGCACGGGAGAGCGTAGTTCCTGCTCGATCTGTCAACAACACCTCGATCCCTAAGCAGTGCCCAAACCTCTGCAGTCAGCCATGATTTCTGGTTTGCCCTGGCAGTGTAGTGTTTAATCACGATAACGTCTTCGATGTACTTCCCTTTGTAGCCAGTCACCGATCCCGCATATTATTCAATGTTGACATGATGATCATAGATAGCCATCTCCCAGAATATGCTATCAAAGTAGTCCCTGCAGTGCTGAGGCAGCATCTTCTGGCCAGGCCTTGATCTCCCTGTAAAATGGTTTGACTTGTTTAACCGGTGGACTAGTCTGCATGCAGGGATTAGCAAAATGGATGTGTGGGCTGAGTATCAGAAGTGAGGGCAGGGGTCAGCCTTGTAGGCTCCACGAACGTCGGTATAAACCAGGTCTAATATCTCCTCTGTCCTGGTTGTGAAGTTGACCTGCTGGCAGAATTTTGGCAGGACCGTTTTTAAGTGGGCGTGATTGAAGTCGCCAGCAACAACAAAGATACCATTGGGGTGAGTGGCTTCGAGGTTCTGGAGCTCCTGCAGCGCTTCCTCGACATTAGCACGGGGGCGGAGGGGGAGGGGGTGAAAAGCAACAATCACAATGTCAGTGAACTCCCTCGGTAAGCAGAAGGGCTTGCACTACACCATTAAAAATTCTAGCTGCGGTGAGCAGTTGCCCGTTACACCAAGGTGTTCACACACCAGTTCTTACTAATGTAGGCATTCAGACCACCTCTGCAGGTCTTGCAGGAGATCGCAGCGCTTCTGTCTGCCCAACATATTGATGCAGTCGTGAAGGGGGCATGGCAGCTCAGGAGTTTGAGGAGATTTGGTATATCACCAAAGACCGTGGAGAGCATTCTGACGGGTATGGAGGAGCCAACATACAGGATTGATAGAGGCTGCAGAAGATTGTAGACTCAACCAGCCCAGTCATGGGTACAGCCCTCCCCAGCTACCATCTGCACAAGGTGACGCCTCCAGAAGACAGTATCCATCAATAATGACCCTCAGCATCTGGGATGTGCCCTCTTCTCGTCACCACCATCAGGGAGGAAGTGCAAGAGGCTGAGATCCCACACTGAGCATTTTAGGAAGAGCCCATTCCCTTCTGCCACCAGATTTATGAACAGATCATGAACCCACGAGCACTATGTCGGGCACCTCTGCTCCTTCCGCCAAAAGCAGAACTCCCCGGCGGCCCAATATTTTAATTCTGATTCCCATCCCTGTTCCAATGTGTCAGTTTGTGGCCTTCCCTTGTGCCATGATGAGGCCTCCCTCAGGGTGGAGGAGCAACACCCTATATTCTGTCAGGATACCTTCCATGCTGATGGCATGAATATCGATTCCTCCTTCTGGTAAAACATTTTTTCCCTCCCCCTCACTTCTTCTTCTATTCAAAAGCTTTAAGTTCCTTGGGGTCAATATCACAAGTGACCTGACTTGGTCCAACCAAGCAGAGTTCACTGCCAAGAAGGCCCACCAGCACCTTTACTTCCTGAGAAAACTAAAGAAATTTGGCCTGTCCCCTAAAACCCTCACTAATTTTTATAGGTGCACCGTAGAAAGCATTCTTCTAAGGTGCATCACAACCTGGTATGGAAGTTGTCCTGTCCAAGACCGAAAGAAGCCGCAGAAGATCGTGAACATGGCGCAGCACATCACACAAACCAATCTTCCATCCGTGGACTCACTTTACACCGCACGCTGTCGAAGCAGTGCTGCCAGCATAATCAAGGACACGACCCATGCAGCCAACACACTTTTCGTCCCTCTTCCCTCCGGCAGAAGGTTCAGGAGCTTGAAAACTCGTACGGCCAGATTTGGGAACAGCTCCTTTCCAACTGTGATAAGACTGCTGAACGGATCCTGACCCGGATCTGGGCCGTACCCTCCAAATATCCGGACCTGCTTCTCAGTTTTTTTGCACTACCTTACTTTCTATTTTTCTATTTTCTATTTACGATTTATAATTTAAATTTTTAATATTTACTGATTTTTACTATTTTTAATATTTAATATTTGTAATCCAGGGAGTGTGAAGCGCAGAATCAAGTATCGCTGTGATGATTGTACGTTCTAGTACCAATTGTTTGGCGACAATAAAATATAAAGTATTCCTCACTCTGGCCTCTTACCTCACTTCCCCCTGGGTCCCCTCCTCCTTCCCTTTCTCCCATGGTCCACTCTCCTCTCCAATTAAATTCCTTCTTTTCCAGCCCTTTACCTTTCCCACCCACCTGGCTTCCAGCTATCCTCCTTCCCCTTCCCCCTCTCCCCCCGCAACCTTTTTATTCTGACATCTTCCCTCTTCCTTTCCAGTGCTGATGCAGGGTCTCGGCCCGAGACGTCGACTGCTTATTCATTTCCATAGATGCTGCCTGACCTGCTGAGTTCCATTTTGCATGTGTGGCTTTGGATTTCCAGCATCTGCAGAATTTCTCGTTTTTATTATTTACTCCCTCGCCGTTCCTATTTCGCACTGTTTGTTTATGTTTTATTGCAACTTATGTTAATTTTTTTATGTCTTGCACCGTTCTGCTGCCAGAAAGCAACGCAAGTTGTTGAGAATAAAGTGATCCTGACCTTGCCAGCACTGGAGGAACAACAAAAAAACTGCAAGATTGAATGGGGGAAGGGGAAATTGCAACTGCCAGCTAACTAGACTGAGGTTAAACACACATTCTGACGATGATCACTCACATGAGGAAGTAAGTGAATCAGGCCAACAATTATAGAAACATAGAAACATAGAAAATAGGTGCAGGAGTAGGCCATTCGGCCCTTCGAGCCTACACCGCCATTTATTATGATCATGGCTAATCATCCAACTCAGAACCCCGCCCCAGCCTTCCCTCCATACCCCCTGACCCCCGTAGCCACAAGGGCCATATCTAACTCCCTCTTAAATATAGCCAATGAACTGGCCTCGACTGTTTCCTGTGGCAGAGAATTCCACAGATTCACCACTCTCTGTGTGAAGAAGTTTTTCCTAATCTCAGTCCTAAAAGGCTTCCCCTTTATCCTTAAACGGTGACCCCTCGTTCTGGACTTCCCCAACATCGGGAACAATCTTCCTGCACCTAGCCTGTCCAATCCCTTTAGGATTTTATACGTTTCAATAAGATCCCCCCTCAATCTTCTAATTTTCAGCGAGTACAAGCCCAATTCATCCAGTCTTTCTTCATATGAAAGTCCTGCCATCCCAGGAATCAATCTGGTGAACCTTCTTTGTACTCCCTCTATGGCAAAGATGTCTTTCCTCAGATTAGGGGACCAAAACTGCACACAATACTCCAGGTGTGGTCTCACCAAGGCCTTGTATAACTGCAGTAGTACCTCCCTGCTCCTGTACTCAAATCCTCTGGCTATAAATGCCAGCATACCATTCACCTTTTTCACCGCCTGCTGTACCTGCATGCCCACTTTCAATGACTGGTGTATAATGACACCCAGGTCTCGTTGCACCTCCCCTTTTCCTAATCGGCCACCATTCAGATAATAATCTGTTTTCCTGTTTTTGCCACCAAAGTGGATAACCTCACATTTATCCACATTAAATTGCATCTGCCATGAATTTGCCCACTCACCCAACCTATCCAAGTCACCCTGCATCCTCTTAGCATCCTCCTCACTGCTAACACTGCCACCCAGCTTCGTGTCATCCTCAAGGAAATACATGTTGCTTTGGCGAAGCTTTCAATAAGCCTGGGTTCATTGTCAAGGATGTGGAAAGCTCTGGTAACAAGCTATACAAGACTTTTTGTGGAGCTTGGAACCTTAACTTGTCCAGGAATGAAAAGGTAGTCATTGAGCTGCTGACCAGGCAGTAATACAGCATCTAATGGTCAGTGTTGCATTAGATTCATTAAGGTCCATTTCAGCAGAATGGGCCTCAAGAGACAGAGATAGTTGGCAGTGCTAGATAGAGATAGAGATGGCCACAGAGGCAGGGATAGAGATAGATACAGAGGCAGGGATAGAGATAGACACAGAAATAGTTGGCCATAATCAAGAAATTTCCCTGAAGTCTAGAAAGGTCCCCAAACACTAGTAAATGGAAAAATCAATAAAATGTGTGACTATAGACTGATGAAGGGTCTTGGCCCAAAATGGCAATTATTTACTCTTTTCCATCTCTGCTACCTGGCTTCCTAAAGTTCCTCCACCATTTTTGTGTGCATTGCTTTGGATTTCCAGCATTTGCAAACTTTCCTGTGTTTGTGACTACAGACTAGTCAGCTTAACATCTTCACTGGGTAAAAAAAGTAAATCCATTGTTAACTAGGTAAAAGTATCTCGTTTAGTAAATCACAAGCCAGTGAGTAGAATGGACATGGTTTTATAGAAGGGAGATTGTGTTTCATACATTTGTCAAGTTATTGTAACAAGCAGGATCAATAAAGGGGAATCAATGGCCATTCTATAAGATTACTGCAAAAAATACAAAGTGTGGCTGGGAGAATATATTGTCATGGCAATTGTGTGGCCAAGTCCCAGAATGAGTGGGTGATTTTCTGACTGACACTCAGTAACTGGAAAGATGCTCTAGGGACCTGTGATTGGATCCTGGGATCACATATACTGTAGCTAAGTTTGCTAATTATACGATAGTAGATGGGCTGCAAATTCTGAGGAGGACACAAAGAGTTTGCAGAAGGGAAAAAAAAGGATCACTTAAGGGAATGGGTAAGCAGTTGCTAGGTGCAGTTAGATGTGCAAATTGTGAGACTAGCCAAACTGGAAAGAATTATGAAAAAGCAACTGATAGAAAACTTCCAATAATATATTATCGCATTGTTCAGAAATGCTGACAATTCAGCTTCTGGTGAAGTTTCCTATGTTCTCTTTAAACTCATGGATTCTGGAAGTTTTATTAAACTACTGTATAGGGTGGCATGGTAGCGTAGTGGTTAGCTACACAGTACCGGCGACACGGGTTCAATTCCCGCTCCTGCCTGTAAGGAATTTCTACATTCTTCCCATAACTGCGTGGGCTTCCCTCTGGATGCTCCAGGCCTAATTATGTGCTGTAAAACTCTATGAATCTAGGACCTAAGCTGCACCTATACTCATTAGAGTGTCCAAGAATAAAAAGTGATCTCAATGAAACACAAAACGTTCTGAGGGGGGATTGACTATGTGGAGGTGAATTTGTTGCCACAGGTGGCTATGGAGGCCAAGTTATTGGGTATATTTAAAGCAGAGTTTAATAGATTCTTGGTTAGTCAGGGCAGGAAAGGATACGGGGAGAAGGCAGGAGACTGGAGCTGAGAGGTCTTAATGATGAAATGGCAGAGCAGACTTGATGGGCCAAATGGCCTAATTCTGCTCCTATATCTGATAGGTAGCAAGAAAATGTTTTCCTGGGTGAAAGGACCGATTGTGTCATTTGCTGTCTTTAACTAACTTTCTACTTAGCTCAAAAGCAATTTATAGAGTGGAGTGCCACATAGCTTTTTTCAATTCTTTCTTTATTCCTCCAAGGGGATCAAAACCTTGTGGTGGTTTGGAGGCTTGCAAGCTTCAATGACCTGCAGAGATATGTTGGCTGAGGTCAGGGTTCTTGGTAGGGTCACCCATGCCAAACAAGTTAAGGGGTAGAGGCCAGACTAAGAGTGGTCCACCGGTCCTCCAGGTTCGGGGGTTCAGCTCGGGGTTAACAACCCTGACAGTTAAAACAAAACTATTACGGAAACAGCAGTGAAGAATCCTATTGCAACTGAGTGGTCAAGAACAGACAGAGATGGAGGACCTTCATTGCTGCCCTAAACTCCAGCAAACATAAGTCAGTAGGTACACTGGCAAGGTATTGGCAGCACTGGCAAGTCCATCAGTCATTTAAGCCCAACCCCTTTCGAAGTGAGTAGCTCACTGGGCTATTTTGGAAGCAGTTGTAAATTAACCAAATTGACATGAGCCTAGAGTAAGGGTCCCCAACATGGGGTCCACAGACACCTCAGTTAATGGTGGATGTCCATGGCAAAAAAAAAGGTTGGGAACCCCTAGCCTAGAGTCATGTATGGATCAAGCCAGTTATTCAGCAGTTATCCAGGAATTTGATTAATTAGTTGGATTTAAATTCCCCAGCATCCATGTCATGAACCAAACTCTTCTTCTGGATCACAAGTCCAGATCTCTGGATTACATATCATCAATATTATCCAGATGTGGCTGGACCATTATGACTATTGGCAGGTTTGTGATTTTTGCTCTGCACTGCCAAAAAAGCCAGGCAGTGTCTCTGCCAGCAAGCACTGAATGAAATAAGAGTTTTTAGTTCTTAGTTGATAATCTTCCATGATCTATCTTACAAGCCATCCACGGCAGATTATGATTTATCAGGGCTCCAGGCAAGCATAAAATTAGAGGTCTTTCGCTTGTTCTGAGTGGATTTTGAAGGCCCAGGGCCAGCCAATATGCTCCACTATATAAAACAGGATTTGCTGAGATAACCAAATGGCCATTGGGTAAACTGTCATCTGTAAATGTGAGCAGTGTGTGAAATGATATGAGGTTATGAAGAAACAGAGAACCTGTCAATTCTCTGCTTCTGAAATCTGACCTGTGAGGTCAAGTCAGTTCACAACTTTGAGTTGAGGTGAGTGAAGTTATCCACACTGATTCAGGAGTCTGATGGTTGTCTTTCTGGGCCTGGTGTTATGGAAGCTAAAGCACCTGGAACTCCTTCTCGACGGTAGTAGTGACAAGAGAATACATCCTGGGTGGTCGAGATCCCTAATATTGGGTGCTGCCTCCTTGTGACAGCTGTCCTTGTGAAGGTGCTCAATGATAAGAGTCAAATTTGTCCAAAGTTCAGTCTCAGAGTCACCTCTGAAATCAAGGAGGTGGTTATGGAAAGCGTCAGAGTTCAGCGAGGATATCTTTACAGAAGTATCGATATCACACAGGTTCTTGGAGAACTGCACCAACCTACAATGCGTGTAAGTTCTCCCCTTCCTCCTTCTCCCTCTTCAGCAGCTCATCCTGTTCGATCCATGCGTGAGAAATATTTGCTCACAATTTCTGAACTTAAATGGAAATATACTGTATATCCTTTGGGATATCCGGACAAAATATTGCACTTAAAAAATGCTGTGGGGGCCATAAGTGAACGAGAGGCATGCCAAATTGTCACATTCGCCTAAGTGACAAAGATGACACCTTCCTATCTGCATTAAACGTATAGAGTCCTGCTCAGTATGGAATTGTTCAAATAATTCTAAGAACAGGGGGTAAACCATTTAGTTAATTTATTGACAGCAGCAAATTTCTGAAATAATGAAGGAAAATGCTGAGCCCAAGAGGAAAGTGTTAAATGAAACACAAGAGTTTTATTCATCTATTGAAAGCAGAAGAAATGAACAGGTTATAAAGGTGGGGTGGGTTTTCATTGCAATAATTAAAAATGAGGAAATAAGATAGTAAACAGAAGATCACTGAAACTATTTTAAAGACTGAAGGATGCCTGGAGTGATCCTTCCACAATACGTACATTTAAAAACGGTAGGAATTAAACCATCGTTCCCTCCCCCCAATGATTTTTGCAGAAACTATTCAGACTTTTCCAGTTCATGATCAAGAAGAAGATCATCTTGGATTCTGAACAGTTACTTCACCAGTCGTGTCAAAGTCCATGTAAAATTCAGACTGGTAACATTGTAAAGAGAGTTCCTTGGTTTTGCGGCTAATGTTCTTTCCTAGGCTAACAATGTAGATTTTTAAAAATAATACCGCTCAAAGTTCACCAGCACTGTGACATAATCATCAGTAAAGGTACCACTAAAGATGTAACTTTAAGTTTCACCAATGATTTATGTCAGGAGGTGATTAGGCATCAGTAGTTCCATCTTTGTTTTCAGTTAGTTGTACCTCATTTCAGGTACAACCCAGTTCACTGCCCACAGGAACATTGGTGTGCAAGTCACATTTTCTCTCTAAATATAAAGAAGAGAGCCAACTTTTCTCTTTAATGGCCAAAACAGTAATTATTAAATAATTGATTGTCCTATGGTCTGATATGTTTTATAAACCACTTTCAGTTATTGGAGTGCAAAAAAAAGGCAGAGGACTCCACTTACTATTTCAAGTGTTTTTGGTGAAACCGTGGGAGTTCTCTAACTATAAGAACAGGTTGTGCAGATTTGATTTCTACTATTATTGCAGTAAATAAAGACTGTGTAGTTAAATAGAAGGGTTCACTGTTGCTTCAAAGTGAACGGTAGAAAGATCTGGTTTCCAGTGCACAAAGTAGTGATTGTCAAGAATGCTGTGAAGTTACACTTTCTGACAGCTACTCAGTATAACCTGTGGCAGGGTTTAAGAAGAGAGGTTTATTGGTTTTAGTGAAATAATACAGTTCCTCTTTCATACCTCATCCTTCTCAAAGCCTACAGTCACTAAACTGGGATATCCAACAATTGTCAGAATTACTTGTCACCTCCCAGCTTCACAGTTGACCAAACATATCTTATGCTTAACCTATGATTTATTTATCAGAAGCTAAGTATATCGAATCATGATTATTGTAGGGTTTGTCACAAAGGTATTTCCTGAAAATTAAGTTACACCAGGTTTCAAAAGCCACACAAATGACCCCTGAGATATCTCATTTTTGTACAAAAAAAAATGATTGCTTTCTCTATTATTAACCACATTCTAATCCTAGCAAGGTCTAAAATAGAATATTCTTTAAATGGACTTTCCTGTCGCACACCACATGTCCCAGTAAAAAAAAGGTCAAGTTTTCACTGTACAATATTATGCCAGTGCTGAAGAATCCACTTCTCAAGCCACTAGTTTTGCTTCCAGTCATTGTTTTGTTCCTTATCCAGATTCCTAGCCATTGTCACCTCACCCACACCTAAGAAAACTGTAAACTTTATCCGTGCATGCGTCTTGGATTGAGCACGTGACATGCTCCTCATACCCCAGAGAACAGTCACCTTGCCTCACGTTGTGTTGCCCAAAAAGAAAGAGCATTGAGACACAGGTACTTACAAGTATTTACATTTCTCTTCTGAAGGACTTCAAAGTCACTGCAGCTGAAAGGATTTGGCTATTTAAAAACAACTTCCTGACAGGAAATACTAGATCTGTTGCTGTCAAGGAGCACGGGGTACATTAGCATGTGAATATGACAACCAAGCTCGAGTTCACAAATGAACTATGAACAATATTGCTTGACATTGATTATTTTTACAGAAAAAAAGAGTCTGAGCAGGCTTTAGCTGATGTCTTCAATAAAAGCCCTTTGGGTGGATCAAGCCCTGTGATCTGACTTCAGTTCCTTATTACTACACAGCTCCACAACATCAACCCTGCCTTGGCTTCCTAAATCTCCCTTGTTAGTTGTCTCCCAGTTATCTCAAGGTCTTGTTGCTGCAGCCATTCCGCAAAGCAGATTGGGTCTAAGCAGCAGCACAAAATAAGATCGTGTTCTGGACTGTATTGAAGACTCAAGAGAATGCAGATGCAACAAACTGGAGCAACATATGGTCTGCTGGAGGAACTTAGTAGGTCAGGCAGCATCTGCGGGAGGGAAGGAACTGTTGACACCTTGGGTCGAAACATCCCCCATCCTGAAAAGTCGACAATTCCTTTCATCCCATAGATGCAGCTTGATCCGCTGAGTTCTTCCGGCAGACAGTATGTTACTCCTGCATTATCCCATTGGCTTCTGACAATTTAAATGATTAGCTTTATTTGTTCAAGGTAAATTTTATTATCAAAGTACATATACAACCCTGAGATTCATTTTCTTGTGGGCATACTCAATAAATCCAAAGAATAACAACTAAAACAGGATCAATGAAAGACCACTCTACTAGGGCGTTCAACCAGAGTGCAGACGACAACTAACTGTGCAAGTACAGAGAAAAGAAATAATAATAATAGATAAATAAGCAATAAATATTAAAAGCATGAGATAAAGAGTCCTTGAAAGTGAGTCCATTGGTTATGGGAACAGTTCAATGAAGTGGCAAGTGAAGTTAACCCCTTTGGTTCAAGAGCCTGATGGCTGAGGGGTAATAACTGTTTCTGAACTTGGTGGTGTGAGTCCTAAGGTTCCTGAACCTTCTTCCTGATAGCAGCAGTGAGAAGAGAGCCCATCCTGGGTGGCGGGGGTCCCTGCTGATGTCTGATGCTTTCCTACGACAGCGTTTCCGAAAGATGAGCTCAATGGCTGGGAGGACTTTACCCGCCATGCAGGATTTTCCGTTCAAAGGCATTGATGCAGCAGGCTGTGATGCAGCCAGTTAATATACTCTCCACTACACATCTGTAGTAGTTTGTCAAAGTCTTAGATGTCGTGCCAAATCTCCGCAAACTTCTAAGGAAGTAGAGGCACTACCGTGCTTTCTTCATAATAATAGATAAATAATTACATTCTTCCAGGATGCTGCATCGGCACGTTTGCGGCACTGGAAGCTCATGGCAGGGAGAGTTTCTCCCTTCTACCGTCTGCGTGAGATGTTGGGGCCATTGGGACTTTGAGACTTTTTTTTTACCATGCCCATGGTCTGCTCTTTATCAAATTATGGTATTGCTTTGCACTGTTGTAACTATATGTTATAATTATGTGGTTTTTGTCAGCTTTAGTCTGGGTCTGTCCTGCGTTTCTGTGATATCATACTGGAGGAACATTGCATCATTTCTTAATACATGCATTTCTAAATGACAATAAACGAGGACTGAGTGTCCTCATAATCTAATCTAATCAAATCTCATTTACTTGACAGGCCCAGGACAGGTCCTCTGAAATAATAACACCGAGGAATTTAAAGTTGCTAACCCCCTCCACCTCCGATCCTCTGATGAGGACCGGCTCGTGCACCTCTGGTTTCCCTCTCCTTGGTCTTGCCGACATTGAGTGAGAGGTTGTTGTCATGTCACCACCCAGCCAGATTTTCAGTCTCCCTCCCGCATGCTGATTCATCAAAGCCGCGGCACGTGCGGTGAAGTGCATCGTTTGCAGTCCAAGGACCGTGCCGGCGGCAGCCCGCGAGTGTCGCCACGTTTCCGGCGCCAGCATACCATTTCCACATCTCACCACAGCTAGCCCTAGCTGTTCACCTCCTGGCAGGAGGGAGGAAACCGGAGCACCCAGTGTTGTGTTTCAGGCACCGCGAAGCCGGGTGGCCGTGAGTAACGCCCACGAGAAACGGAGGGGTGAGCACCAAGTGTGCAGATCTTTAACTTGCGTGCAAGTCACCTCCCCAGAATGCCCTCTCGCGTCAGGTTCAGTACGTAACACACAGAGAAGCTCAACAACAACCCATAAGGGTCAAAATATACATGAATACATTACATATCCCCTCCCCTTATTTTAAAGGTTTCTCCCCCCTTCTCATATACAGTCTAGCTGCTGAACTATTAACATTCAAATTCAACCAACAACATAAAACAAGGGTAAGAGGGTAGACTGTCTCTATTCCCAGACATAACCCTGGGGATCTTTCTGCCTCATGTGCTGAGGGTTAGTCACTAAACTAGAGATTCAATCTGCCAGTTCCTGTGAGGGTATTGACGACTAGGGGATGACACCAAAGTCACCTTATCTCTGGGTGGTGTATGTGTAGATCTTGGCTTGTCTACTGCATTGTCACCAAGGGGCATCTCAGAAACCACAGGTGATGGGGGGAGCACCGGCCGTGTCAATTGATTTTAACAGAGGTTCTTCAATCGTTGTCTCAGAACCCTGTGCCATTTCTGCAACTGGATCTGGATTGGTCAGTTCATGTTGGCTTTCAGTAGCCTCAGAAGTGGGTAACAACTGACCAGCATGCCTCCTCTCAGTGTTGTGGTTACTAGCTTCCACTGCGTATGACACAGGACCAATTTCTGCCACCACTGTCGCGGGTACCCACTTTGTTCCAGAGCAAGTATTCTCTCAGCTGCTGTGAAACCTCTGTGCTTCCCTTTGGCACATCTCTCTCCTTGGGCTTTCTATTCATTGAGCACAATCTGTTTGCATTTGGGGGTCTAAACAGGTCATGCCGGGTGCGAAGCTGCCTTTTCATCAGCGTAGCGACTGGAACCATTTTGGAGGTGGCGTGAGGTGTGTCAAGACACTGGTTAAGGGATCCATTTCCCATTGAAGGCTTAAGGGCTTGTTTCAGCAAGGCCAATGGTGACTGGATGTTATGGTGCTGATTTTATGTGCTGGATATCATTTGCTTCCATAAATGCCTTGAACTCCTGAGGCAAGAGTTGTGGGGCACTGGTGCGTTGAGGAAACCCAAACTGGCTAAAAGATGGAACGGATCTGCTCAGTGCATTTTTCGGATACAGTGCTCTTCACAATGGCAACCTCGTGTGCGTCCACGATGACCATTCTCTTCGACGGTTGCATCCAGTCCTGGCCACCAGAAGTAGCTGTGTGTGACTTCTTTCACGCGTACTACGCCACAGCGTCCTGCAAGTAGCTGGTCAAGCAGTTGCGTTCTTAATGGTGGAGGAATGACAACACAGTAGCCCCATAGGAAACATTCTGCTCGGACTGTGAGCTCCTTCCATCGAGCCTGGTGAGCTTTCAGTTCTACGGTTGGCCCTCCTTTCCATACATGAGTTACCGTGTCCACCACCTTAGATAGAACAGGGTCAGTACATGTGTTCTTCTGGACTTGCACCGCAGTTATCAGAGCTGTAGGTACTTCCTTGAAGTAGAAGACCTCTTTTGGTGATGACTCTGGAGCTGTAACAGCTAGGGGAAGTCTGGATAGTCCATCAGCATTCAAATGGGTGCACGGACCTCCTGTGTGTGATATCGTACTGATGTGCAGATGGTAACAAAGCCCAATGTTGCATTCGACCAGCAGCCAAGGAAGGACTGCCCAAATGTGGACCAAAAATTGATGTCAAGGGGCGATGACGTGTCAGTAGTATAAATCGTCAACCAAGGAGCAATTGATGGAATTTCTTAACTTCAAAAAACTCAGCCTGGGCAGAGTAGCTTGCTGCCTTGCTTAATGTCCTTGACGTGAAAGTGATTGGATGCTCTTCATCCAACAGCGTAATGTGTGAGAAAACTGCCCCCACACCACTGGGTGATGCATCGCAAGCCAACTGTATGGGCAATGACGGGTTGAAGTGCGCAAGTGTTTCAGATTGTGGCAAAACTGTTGTGGCCTTTTTAAAAACCTCTTCACTGCGATCTGTCCACTGCCAAGGTGATGCTTTACTTAAAAGCTCATAAAGTGTTTTCAGCATGCTAGCTAGGTTAGGAACAAACTTTGCAATGCATATTATTAGTCTTAAGAAAGATCTTAATTAAGTTACTTTCTGTGGTGATGGAGCCTCCACGATTGCCTTCACCTTTGATGGTCCCTTGTGAAGCACTGAGTTCAAAGTTCAAAGTAAAATTATTAACAAAGTACATACATATCACTATATACAACCCTGAGATTATCTTCTTTGCGGGCATGCTAATAAATCCAATAACCATAATAAAGGCATTCGTTAGTCTTGCAAGACCATGGATCTGCACCTGGAAAGTCTTCACTCTCCAGGGCGCAGGCCTGGGCAAGGTTGTATGGAAGACCAGCAGTTGCCCATGCTGCAAGTATCCCCTCTCCATGCCACTGATGTTGTCCAAGGGAAGGGCATTAGGACCCATACAGCTTGGCACCGGTATCATCGCAGAGCAACGTGTGGTTAAGTGCCTTGCTCAAAGACACAACACACTGCCTCGGCTGGGGCTTGAACTCACAACCTTCAGATCGCGAGTCGAATGCCTTAACCACTTGGCCACATGCCCACTCAATAACCACAATAGAATCAATGGAAAACCGCACCAGCAAGGTGGATAACCAATGTGTGAAAGACAACAAAGTGTGCAAATACAAAAAAGAAAGAGGAATAAATAATGATAAATAAATAAGCAATACATGTCGAGGACGTGCAATGAAGAGTTCTTGAAAGTGAGTCCATAGGTTGTGAGAGTGTTTCAGTGATGGGGCAAGTGAAGTTAACCCCTCTGGTTCAAGAGCCTGAGTTGCCAATCACATGGCAAGAATATTCAATCGAAGGTCGAACCTGTCTTTCCAGGTCCTTAGCACATATTCCTTGAGTCTTTGTAGTCTAGCTTCCAAGTTTTGTAGGTGCTCGCACTCATTTTTTTTCTGAGTAGTGAGAAAGTCCATCCAAGTAGCATTACACCCCTGTCGACCCACCCAAAATCGGGTCCATTGCTCGCTGAAAAAACGCGGGAGCTGAGCCGATGCCAAGTGGTAGCCTTCAATACCTGAACTCTCCTTTGTTAGTCACTATGGCCTTGCAAGTCTGGCTTCACGTGCATCTGCAAGCACAAGTCAATCTTGCTAAATGCCTGCAATCCCGCAAAAAAGGTCGTCAATGAGGGGAAGAGGGTATTGTTCAGCCTTAAGAACTGGGTTAGTGGTTACCTTGTAGTCTCCACAAAGCCTTAAAGACCCATCCCTTTTTGGGACAGGGACCATTGGAGTTGCCCATTTACTTACACGCACGGGTTCCAATACCTTACTCAGGACCCGTCCTTTCAACTCAGCCTCTGCTTTTCATTTGAGGGCCTAGGGAACAGGTCTTGCCTTCAGGCGTTTTGGTGTTGTGTTGGGCTTAACAGTTCCGCCCAGTTCTCTGTTGAATACGTCTGCATGATGCTTCAATACCTCTTGTAGACCAGTGCTTCCACCAGTCAAATGCACTTCATGCCAGTTGAGTTTGAGCTGCTGCAACCCAGAAGCACCTTTAACAAAGTGCAATGGAGGTTCCTTCCTCTGTTTGGTAATCTCCACTGTAACACGTACCAGAACGACCTCACCAGTGTGAGTCTTTAAAGACAACTTTGCCCCTTCCGGGGTGAGATGCTGCAATATCTCCTTGTAAACTGTCTCTGACACAGCACCCATATCCGTCTGCATCCTCACTGTGGCCCCACCCAAACGCGGGGTCACCAAATAACCATCTTTGTGTCCGAAACAGGTAAAACACACAAAGCTTCTTCAACCACAGGCTGAGAGTCACACAGTTTGTCCCCACCCTGTTCACATGTGCCTTTTTGTTTTTCCAGAAGTCATTTTTCTTGATTACAGTGTTTTTGGTTGAAAGGTGCATTCAATTTGACCCTCTTCGCCATGAATTCATTAACATAAATCATTATACCAGCATTCCTTTGGTGAATGCCCAGTATTGCCACACTAGTAATATTGATCGCCAATAGGTGTCTTATTGTCAAAGTCAGTAGAAACTTTATGAACTTGGGAAGATGTGCTTAATAGATGTGCCTCTTTGGCTTCCATAGATATACTAATCTCAATTGCCTTCTGTAATGTTTGTCTGTCTTCTGTAAGCAAATGTTTCTGAGTTGCCTCCCTGCGCAAACCACGTTTGAGTTTATTACGCAATGTATCGTTCAGCGACTGGCCGCAGATAATCGCTTCAGCGCTGCCACAAATTGTAAACAAGACGCGCCTTCCTTTTGATTACTTTTATGAACTCTAAACTTCTCAGCAATAATCAAAGGTTTAGGTGAATAGTGATCCATTAAGACTTTAACTATGACCTCACTGGGCTTAGCACCAGGCTTAGCGGATTGCACTAAACTGTGTAATAAATTAAATGTTTTTGCATCCATCACAGTCAGAAAAGTTGGAAATCAAATATCTCTGAAATTTGATTTGCCAGTGCAAAATATTCAAATCTTTCAGTAAATGAACTCTGTTGCTCTGTGGTTTCGACATTCAGCCCCACGCTTCCAAACATTGTCACCATATTCAAACATAATCATGTTCCAGAAAGTTAACCATGCTTCTCGCTCTCTTCCTCTGCCTGTCCTTCTCCCTCTCCCCATCTGCCCTTCCCCCTCCCTGTCTTCCCCCCTCCCTCTCCTCCCCCTCTCCCTCTCCATCTCCCTCTCTCACCCCCTCCCTCTCCCTCTCTCCCTTCCCTCTCTCTACCCCTCTTATCTCCCTCTACCCCTTTAATCTCCCTCTACCTCTTTCTCCTTCTCCCCCTCCCAATCCCCTTTCCCTCCCCTTCCCCTCTCCCTTCCCCTCCCCTCCCCCTCATTCCCTCCCTCTCCCTCTCCCCCTCTCTCCCTCACTCCCCCTCTCCCCTTCCCCCTCCCTATCTTCCCCCTCTCTCCTTCCCCCCCTGTCTTCCCCTCTCCCTCTCCTCCCCCTCTCCCTCTCCATCTCCCCCACCCACCCCTTCCCTCTCTCTACCCCTCTTATCTCCCTCTACCCCTTTTATCTCCCTCTACCTCTTTCTCCCTCTCCCCCTCCCACTCCCCTTTCCCTCCCCTTCCCCTCTCCCTCCCCCTCCTCTCGCCTTTTCTCCCTCTCTCTCTCCCCCTCTCTCCCTCACTCCCCCTTTCCTCCTCTCAGGGTCAAAATGCACGTGAATACATATCGTATCCCTTCCCACTTCTGTTAAAGTTCTCTCCCCCCCCCCCGCCATTCACAGACCAGATGCTGAACTATTAACCTTCGATGGAGTAATCATCAAATCCGACCAACAACATAAAACTTCTTTTTTCTCTAAACTCGGGTAAGAGGGTAGACTGCCTCTATTCCCAGACACAACCCTGGGGATCATTCTGCCCCACGTGCTGAGGGTTAGTCACTAAACTAGGGATTCAATCTGCCTGGAGACTGCCTGTTCCTGCGAGGGCACCAACAAACTGGGGATGATGCTAAAGTCATTTTATTTCTTGGTGATCGTGGAGGGAACGTACAAACTTCTTACGGGCAGCGGCGGGAATTGAACCGATAGGTGATGGCTGGCGCTTTGAGGTGTTGCGTTAACTGCTACACTACTGTGCTGTCTTATTGTGCTGTGAGAGGGCTTTGTCTTTGCTTCCAATGCCTCTGATAATTACAGGCACCTGAAACTGTTTTTAAAGATTTATGAGAAAAATCCTGCTTTGATTTGCTTGAAAGCAAAATCAAATTATGTTAATTAATTTCAAAATAGAACAATAGTGCAAATCAGGAAGCCCATAATTTGTGCTAGATAGCTAGGAGCTGTGGCTGGTGTGACACTGAAGGGCCGGTAACAAAGAGTATCTGCTCCCCTGGCTCAGATTGCCACAGATGTCCACTCAGGGGCAGAGCAGGAGATACACGCACATCGTAACATGCAGTCCACCCTGCACTTCCACAAATGGTGCAGGTAACAGAGCTGCTTCCCCACAGCCCCTGAGGTTCAAGTTGAAGCACGACCTCTGATACTGTCTCCGTGACGATGTGGGTTTCCTCCAGATGTTCCAGTTTTTTCCGCGATCCGAAAGATCCTAAAGGTTGATAGTTGTTGTGCACTTATTATTTAAGTAATGTTTGAGTAATCTTATATATATAGGTTGATCAAGAATTCTTCTTCATTTAAATAATTCATTATGGGTTATATATTTACTGTATGACCCGGCAGATGGCGTGGTGGCATCAGCGCAGGATTGCGGGGCGGGAGGCCCCGAGTTCGAAGCCAGCTGGCTCCCCTGCACGCCTTTCATCTGTACTGGATTACGAGCTGGTGACCTCTTTGAAAAAAAAACTCACCCGGCAGAAGGCAATGGCAAACCATGCTATAACTTGCCTCATACGTGATTCCCAACTACGTCAGAGTGGCGTAGGAGGAAGTCGTCCGCTAACTGGAAAAAATTCCGGATGCGACGTATCTTTATATACTGTATAAATATGTTGATTGCATGCATCATCACGCTACCGTGTGACGTGTGCGCGCTTCACTTACAGTAAACACGTAGTTAGACCCGCATTCCCAGACTCCCTTGTCTTCCTTTGAATTATTTTGAAGTTTTGATGTTACAAAACATTGTAATAGTTATTTGACCCTCCTCCGCTGGAGAGTGAGGAGATAGTGAGGGAATCGGGGTGAAGTTGGCAGAAACCCGTGGAGGATAAAACAGGATCAGTGGGGCGGGATGGAAGTGTAGCGGTTTGTGCCCTGTTGTACATCGCCAGCTGTAAGATGCAGGTTCAATTCCCACCACTGCCTGTAAGGAGTTTGTATGTTCTCCCCCCGTTACCCTGTGAGTTTCCTCCCACATTCCAAAGATGAACGGGTTAGGGTTAGTGAGCTGTGAGTGTGCTTTCTTGATGCTGGAAGCGTGGCTGTACTGGTGGGCTACCCAGCACAATCCTCACTGATTTGATTTGATGCTAGTGATGCATTTCACTGCATGCCTCAATGTGTAGGTGACAAATAAAGCTAATCTTTAACTGGGGGCCAGAAGGCCAACGTGATCTCGCTAAACCAAAAAGCCTTCATCTGCGTTGCATGGCTCTATTACAAATTGTAGTACCAAGCCAGAGAGGTCCAACGCGAGCTGGCACACATACTCTAATCTGTTTTTTAACAGATCTGCCAGCCAGCCAATGTCACAAACAGGAACATTATCTGCAGACTAAGGTCTGTTTTATACTTCTGCGTTAACTCGACGCCGTAACCTACGCAAGTGACTTACGCGCGTTGTGAGCATTTATACTTGTGCGTTGGTGTGTTTGCGTCGCTCTGCAATTCGCGCACGTCACGCATGCACACACACCTGCCCCTGCAAGGCTTCATGGTCATGGTAGTCTTTCTCGGGGTAAACCAGAAGCGAGCGTCTTTTTTCGTAAAAACGAAATGTGTCCTCCATAATTCCGGAGGTCTATAAAGCTTTATGGAAAGCATTGCAGCCAGAGTTCCTTCCCTGCCCTTCAGTCGCCCAATGGGAAGCTATTGCAGCGTAGGAGGAAATGCGATGCTACCAAGTGGACCAATCACAGTTGTTGCGTTCTGCGTTGCCGCAACACGCAATTACATTTTGGGAGAGGTGCACGTCAGGCTCTGGCGTAGGGATCCGTGTCGGCTCTGCGTAGGGTTTGCGGCGACGCAGTACTTACGGCGTCGCGTTGACGCAGAAGTATAAATCAGGCTTAACTGCTGCTTTAGTGAAGGCAATGCAGAAGCTCAGCCTGGTAAACAGCTTTGTACCAAAGTACCGGGCAAGGGTGACTTCTATGGCCTGGGAACTAGGTTGGCAGAAACAAGGGGTCAATTTTGTCTCTTGATGCCCCAGGATGGTCTACTGGGAGTGTGACAGATTCTAACAGTCTAACCTCATGTGTGTTGTCTGCTCACTGTTTCCTGTCGGAAGCTGTTGGATTGCAATCACCTGAGCCACAAGATGCTAACAGTGATGATCACGTGGGAGGGATGAGCAGAAAGGTTCAAACTTTTCATTTGTAGCTCAGGGAGTAGTCCTCCTCTTGTGGGTCCCTTCAAAGAAAACTCCTTAAGCCTCAGTGTGCTTCAAAGGCCTTGTGACAGACACAGTGAGCAGGGCTGTCGTGGCCAAAGCCTTCCTCAGAAGTGAAAGAAAATTACTCCAGTGGGCTGAAGTTAGTCATGGGATACTCATTGTTATTTATCAAGAAGACTCTTATTGGACTGCACCAACTGAGCAAAACAAAGCACAAAATGGTACTGCTTAATGTCAACTGTTCCCCAGTCAAGTTACTGATACTGGAGGGAGGTCAAAATATTCTTTACGCTCTTACACACAACAAACGACCGAACTTCGGCTTCAAGAATAGTCACTATCCCTCAACCATCAGGCTCTTGAGTAAAAGGGGATAACTACACTCACTTGCCCCACCATTGAAATGTTCCTACAACCAAAGATCGCACATTACGGGCTCGTTATCTCATCATCTCATGTTCTCGCTATTCATTTATATTTGCATTTGCGCAGTTTGTTGTCTTCTGCACTCTGGTTGATCTTTCATTGATCCTGTTATAGTTACTATTCTATAGATTTTTGCTGAGTTTGCCCACAGGAAAATGAATCTCAGGGTTGTATGTGTACTTTGATAATAAGATTTACTCTGAACTTTAAACCTGAGGATTGAGGGAGAGAAGAATATGGGAAGAGGTGCAAGGTGTGCCTCATGACATTATGACATATTGAGTGAAAAGCACTTAATATTATCCTTCAAGCACTACAGGCTATTTTGTTTCAGCTGAACTTTGCATATCATCGTTTACAAAATCTTTCAGATTTTAAAGCTTTGTGGAATTTCCCTCAACTGCAACCTTTGGAAGTCGTCAAGCAGGCAGAGGATACCCCCTTCACTGCCAGCTGACCCTCGCGTACAAAGGACTGGAAGATAGTAAAACTGGTGCTTTTGATATTTCAATAATATTTGAGTAATTTTGTAAATATATTGTTGATTAAGCATTGTTGTTCATTTAAATAATTAATTACGGGTTATATGTAATTGCATACATCATCACGCTACCACATGATACGTGTGCGCCTCGCGTAAAGTCAAGACGAAGTTACATCTGTACTTTGGACTCCACCTGCTCCTTTGCATTAGTTTAACATTTTGAAGTTAAAAAACATAAAAATCACAGCATTAAACTGAATGATTACAAATTATGAAAATAAAACCAACAGGGTTATCGTTAATAATATAATCTAAAATTAGAATGATTATAAACAGCTTAGTTTCCCCTCTTCTAGTTTACAGTGTTACCTAATTCCTCAAATATAAAATACCTCTCTCATATTTATTGTTCTTCATGTCAGACTTTGCCAGATATTATCCTATGAATACAGTAGATTATTGATACTGTCTTTGTGCTGTCTACATATTATGGAAATGACCAAAATAGCTTTTTTTTAAATAACTATTCAACTAAGAGCTGCACTGTATTTTTAGTTCACTGAGTTTTGAAGGAGAGTATACTGTGACCAGAGCTGTGACTGAAGAGAGTTGTTTTACTTTTGTATGGAAATTAATAGCTAGCTCAAGGAGAGTTCAGTTCAGTGCACAAATATAGGCACATAACACATCTCCCTTGGCAATGAATGGTGAATATCTCAGGGCCGTGCACAGAGAAGCAGCAGGAAATGTGTGGAATGAAACACTGACGAAACAGTAATGAGACACTGTAATCGATCAGTTATAAAATGATAGTAATGAATCTCATTATTTTGAATCGGTAAATAACCACACTGAATATGCTGTTGTTCTAGCTGTGTGAGTGACATCAGTGAGTGTGGGAATGGACGTGTGGGACAGGGCGTTTGCTCTGAAATCCTGCCACACCCAGTCTCTTTCTATTCCCTTTCCCTGATGCTATTATTTCCCTTGATTTTTGCTGCTGATTCACAGAATATTGTTTTCCCCTACTGAAAGGGTAAGGGTGTTGTCTCCTCAACGTCAACATTGAAATAGCAGTGGATAATCCCTACAAGTCCAAATTGTTGTCTCAGAGTTGGATTGAACCCCAGAAGAGTGTGGCCCCAGAGCGAAGGACCGGAGAGGGAAGGGATACATTGCCTGTCTTGATGACTCCCTTCAAAACAGCAAAGATATAGCTGACAGCTTACCAGTCAATTAGCCTTATTTTGGGATATCCCTTTTCAAAATAATGTTTCCACAAAGAATTTAACTGAGACGGCAACATCTCGCGCACCAGAATTCTAACTCAGCAGCTTTCACCTCTGAGTTGCTGAACCGCCAGCTAATTGTTAATGCCAGAAATGGAATAATTAAAAGAATATACTGAAGTAACAAAAATGACATCCCCACAAAGGAAGGTGGGAGCGGCCAAGAGGATCGTAGGGGTCTCCCTCCCATCCGTCAGGGACATTTATCAGGAGTGCTGCGTTTGCAGGCCCCTTAAGATTATTAAGGATCCCACCCATCCATCCAGCACCCTCTTTGACTTTCTATCATCAGGCGGGAGACTGCGATGCATGAAAACAAGAACGATCAGGATGGGAAACAGCTTCTTCCCTCAGGCTATTGGGTTCTGAACTCCCTGCCACATCACATTTAAAGTGCCACGGTTAATCTGCTCCTGACAGTATTTAATTTATCCACTTTAGTTTGATGTTTATGCATGATTCATCTGTCGAGTTTATCCTTACTTTCATAAGTTATTGTGTGTTATGTGTACTACTGTGCTGTACACCCTAGTTCAGAGAAATGTTGTTTTGTTTATAACCTTATATGGTTATAAATGTTATATAGCTGCATATAGTTAAATGACATTCAACATGACTTGACTTCATTAGATGAACTAGAGCCAAGTCTTAGACCAGGGGTTCCCAACCTGTCGTTCACAGATCCCTCGGAAAATGGGAACCCCGGCTGAGACCATCAGTTAGCTATCACTTCCATCTGATGTGAAGAAGCATAAAATATAAAAAGTAAAGATCAATGTATTGCAATTGTTAAAGTGTCACAAACTAGATAAAACTGAACAAGCAAGCAAAACACGACTTTAGAATACATCCCACAGAGCTGCTGTACAACGTCACTAAAAATAGCACCAATGAATAGCTGGTGGAATTACTGAACCTGTCAGTTCTCATCCCATAAAAATGAAATAATTCTTTCATCGAACTCCATCTGAAGTTCAAGTTGCAAGTAGCATTAATATATAGCGATGCTATGCTGGGAGTAACTGGATGGAAATTCTTTTATATGTAGATTCTATTATACGTAGATCAGAGATGATGGGTCAGTACAGTACAGCACAGGAACAGAGTCTTCAGGCTATGATGTCTGTGCCAACCTATTCCTATCTGCTGGAACATGGTCCATATCCCTCCATTCCCAGTATGTTTGTGAGGCTCCCTAAATGCCTCTTAAATTGTATCTGCTTTCACTATCAGGAATAAGCCTGGAATCTCTGGGATAATGAGCCTTACATCAGGGGTGGGAAAGTTACTAGAGGGAATTCTGAGAGGCAGGTTTTACCTGTATTTGGAAAGGCAAGAACTGACTGGGGATAGTCCGCCTGGCTTTGTGCATGGGAAGTTGTGTCTCAAAGTTCAATGTAAATTTTATGATCAAAGTACATATGTACCACCGTATATATGCATGGCAATTGTCCCGTATCGGACTGCAAAGCACTCCAGCGTGTGGTGAAAACTGCCCAGTGGATTATCGGCACTCAGTTGCCCACCATTGAGAACATCTACCATAAACGCTGCCTGGGCAGAGGGAAAAGCATTATCGGGGATGCATCTCACCCTAACCATGGACTTTTTACTCTCCTCCCATCCGGTAGGTGCTACAGGAGCCTCCGCTCCCGCACCAGCAGGCACAGGAAGAGCTTCTTCCCTGAGGCTGTGGCACTGCTGAACCTCTCATCACAGCGCTAAGCAGTATTGCATTCGTATTGTACTGTCTCAGTACTTTTATATTTGTGTGCTGTAGCACTTTTTTTATTCGCAGTTATTTTGTAAGTAACACTATTCCTTGCATTTCTGGTCAGATGCTAAATGCATTTCATTGGCTTTGTATCTGTACTCGGCACAATGACAATAAAGTTGAATCTAACCTAATCTAAAATATAACCTTTTCTTGCAGGCATACTCAACAATATTATGAATTTTATTGAGTTTTTTGAGGATTGGCGGACAGGGTGTAGGTGTTGTCTATATGGACTTTAGTCAGGCCTTTGAAAAAGTCCCACATGGTAGGCTGGCCTGGAAGGTTAGGTCACATCCAGGGAAAGCAATCACCTCCCAGCTTCTTACATCATCCCCACTTCCCCCACCCTCCTTCCTCTTCCCCAGGGCTCGCTTATCACCTGCCAGCTTGTATTTTCCCACTTCCTTATTCTGGCTTCTGTCCCCTACTTTTCCAGTCCCGATGAAGGGTCTCGGCCCGAAATGTTGACTGTTTCTCCCCCTCCACAGATGAGCTGCTGAGGTCTCTCCGGCATTGTGTGTGTGTTGAGGGATCAAAATTGTGGAGGCCTGTTTTTCAGAGACGGAGATGGGTCCACTGTTTGTCGTCTATATTTGGATGGGAGTGTAGTTGGCGCTGTTAGCAACTTTCTAACATTACGTGTGTTGCTCTGGATTTCCAGCAACTGCAGGATCTCTTGTGTTTATTGTTAATAACTTTTGCAGATGACACCAAAATCGGGAGTATATTGGGCCGTGAAGATTATCTAGGATTACAATGCACCCCGCCTTTGGTTTAGGGTTCACCATGGATGGTGTATCCTAACTGTCTATGTGATAAGTACGATATGGAGTTACCCATACAGCTGATGAATCCAAAGGAACAGCAGAAACCGACACAATTTGGTACCAGCGGCATCGCAGGAGCTGCCAGCCAGCGTTGAACTCAACAGAGGGCTGCCTTAGCGACTCCAGCTCCAGGTTCTTCCTCAGGTTTTACTCCCATGAGTGGGCCGCAAGGCAGCAGAGGTTTGAGATTAGGGGTTGTTTTTTTCTCCCAGATGAGCTGCCATCTACAGCTGACAAGCCCCACCTACCCAGAGCAACTGGTTTTAAGGCACCAGCATCCCATCTTTGCCCCTCCTCTTGTCAATAGGAACAGTCCCACCAGGATTAGTAGCTAAGGTTCATAAGGTTCGTCCATCGTCATCGATGAAGACCTTGACACCATTAGTACTTTTTTTTTTACGAGGTCGCATTGCCAGCTCGACACTCAACCCGGCACGGATGGAAAGCATGCCTGGGAGCGGCTCGACTGGATTCGAACTCGAGAACCTTCGCTCCCAGAGTCTGGCGCTGATGTCACTGCGCCACCAGCCGGCTTGATGGTGTCAAGACTAGCGCTTGATTTGGATTTAAGTGAGGGAGAGTTGCGCAGCGTCAGCCTCACTCTCTCTTCCCAATTCCCATCTGGATCCAGTGGCAAGACAGAGTCGAGACGGCTGGAGATGGGACTAGGCGCAGTGGATGACCAGGACATCTTCTGTGTCTTGTCCTGCTCTACATATTCCACGACGCTTGCAGAGACCGCCTTCTTGACCATTGGACCTTCCATTGGTCTCATCCACTCAATCTGCCGGAGTCTGTCTTCACATGGTGGGATAGACAACTCCCTATCTCACCGAGGTTTGAGACTCGCCGGCTACCCTCACCAGCCGGCTTGTTGAAGCCGTTGCCCAGGGTGTGGCCGCTGTCGCATGCAAACAGCTAGGAGGAGCCACAGGTGAGACCTGAGTGCCAGGTGGGGACCAAAGGTGGACAAACCACCCTGAAAAGGACGTGACATGTTCCCCCACCAGAGGTGCTACCCCTCCCTGACACCTCATAGTAGCTAAGCCACACTTGAAGGCCAGGAGCTGGACTTGGTTGTCAGAGGAGCACACCACTGGGAGGATGTACTTGGCGGTGGGAGCTGGTCCCCACTACCTTCACCGGCGATGACAAACATAAGGAACCTAGAGTTACAATAGTTTAGGCAAAAGAGCCCGAAGGATAGAAGTACTGTAGATGGATCCCTGGTACTGGTGACAGAGGTACACAAGGCAGTGAAGAAGGTATTGGGCACTTGTCTTCATCAGTCAAGGTGAATGCAAGAGTTGGGATATCGTGCTACAACTATTCAAGGTGTTGGTGAGACCATGCTTGGAGTATTGTGTACATGCAAGAGATTGAGCAGATGCTGGAAATCCAGAGTAACACACACAAAATGCTGGAAGAACTCAGCAGGCCAGGCAGCATCCATGATGAGGAATAAACAGTCGAGGTTTTGGGCCCAGACGCTTCATCAGGGCTGGCTTAAAAATAGAGTGAAAGTGAGGCAATCAGGGCCCAGGGAAGCAGAAGTGGTTGAAGAGATTGAGAGCATGCGAAGAGTCCCGGAGGCGGCAAGAAAATGGAGTTGAGATACGCGGATGCGAGTTCAGTTCATCTCCGGTCACGAAGCTATAGAAAGAATGTCAATAAACTAGGAAGGGTGCAGAAAGGATACACACGGATGTTATCGGAACTGGGAGCATGATTTATAAGGAGAAACTGGATAAGCTTGGGCTTTTTTCCTAGCCCATAGAAGGCTGGGGGTGGGGGGTGACCTTACATGAGGGGAAAAGACAAAATGAATAGACAGGTAACACACATCAAAGTTGCTGGTGAACGCAGCAGGCCAGGCAGCATCTCTAGGAAGAGGTACAGCCGACGTTTCAGGCCGAGACCCTTCATCAGAACTTGCTTGAATTTCCAGCATCTGCAGAATTCCTGTTGTTTGCGTGAATAGACAGGACCTTTTTGCCATGGTAGAAGAATGTAAAACTAGAAGGCATAGAACTTAGGTGAGAGGGAAAAGACTTAAAGGGACCGAAGGGACGGACTTTTCACACAGGGCGTGGTGGGTATGTGAAATGAGATCCCAGTGGTAGACTCTGGTACAATTACAACATCTAAAATATGGCTGGAGAGGTCCGTAGGTAGGAAATGTTTAGAGAAAGGATTCCCAACCTGGGGTCCATGGACCCCTTGCTTAATGGTATTGATCCACAGCATAAAAAAGGTTGGGAACCCTTGGTTTAGAGAGACATGGGCCAACCTAGCCATTTAGGTGGGCAACTTGGATGGAAAACAGTGACCAGGACTGCACACAATGCTCCAGATGTAGACAAACGTGAACCAAAGTTTTATACGGCTGCAAACTAACTTGCCGAGCCCCAGCCAATGAAGGCAAGCATGCTACACGCCTTCTGTACCACCTAGATTGAGGACACTGGTTGTTGAGCACCTCTGGGACAAAGTGATGTCATTTGTGCAACATCACTTAGGAAACATGAGAGTTAAATAAAATATTGGCCCCACCTCCAATCTCCTGCCTGCATGCCCTAACTACCTCTTCCCTCAGCTGATCTCCCGGACTCCTGCCACTCACGATGTTATCAGTTCAATCTCATCTGACCTCCATCTACAGCAGTGTCAGAGTTCCTTCATCTCCTCTTCCATTCACCCCTCCACCATTGGCAAGAAAGTCCTTGTTAGGTCCATCCCTTCTAATCTCTATCATCCATCCCACTGCTGGCAAGCTACCAATCCCACCTCACCACCTGTCAAATGTAGTCAATATTTTTGTCAAAACCAAAAATGTGCTGTGTTCTGTGATGAAGACTTCGAGCTGCAACAGTAACATTATTTGTTTGAGCAGGCCGGATTTTATTCAGATGTTGCAATTTTGTTCACGTTCACTTTCATTCTTGACTGCAACTCAATTGTGTCTCTGTCTGCTGTTTCCATTGAGACAGTGATTTCAACTGTTCTTTTAAATGTGAGTTGAGCTTCTGTTAGGAGCCATTTTTGAATGTAAGATCCCACAAACTAAATGATCTCTCAGTGCATCATTAAGCCCATCACCGAACTGGCAATGTTCAGACAATCCCTTCAATTCAGCCACAAACACTGAAATGGATTCCCCTTCTTTTTGATTCTTTTTGAAGGATTCTGCAATCAACAATGGCTCCAGTTCTAAATGTTCCTCATCACTTTCACGTTATCAGCAAAGCTCATTTCGGCTGGTTTGATTGGATCAGTCAAACTTCTAAACAAACTGTCTGCCTTTAAATCCAATGAACTCAGCAAAACTGGCACAGATTATCATCAGCTATTCCATTTGCTATAAAATACTGCTCAATTCATTCAGTATACAAAATCCAGTTATCTGTTGTGCAATCGGACACATCAATCTTTTTGATGTAGCCAGCCATTTCTGCTTTTTTAAAAAAAAATTACTATTATTATCAACTTGTACTCACTGTTTATGAACTCATAACTTTGTCCATTTTCTGCCTTTTTGAAATAACTTGACTGTGGCTTCCCTTCTGAAGAACACATACTGTACTACCTTTTTTTAACTCAAACGTCTCACTGTATTTTTTATAAACTCAAAAGTCTCGCTGTGCTTCAACAGGTAGGTAGTCATCTTGGGTTAGTTTAAAACTTCCCCATCACCACTGTTGTGATTTGTAACTCCAAAACTAATTAAAAGCAAAAACCACGGAACTGGGAATAATGTGTCTACTTTCATTTTTACTTTAAGACATCTACACAGTTATGACGTGATGGCATGATGACATATGCCATTCACGTACTTTTTACGTATGAATTATTTAAATGAACAAGAAAGCTTAATCAAACAATATTACTCAAATACTACTGACATATTTAATACACAACAACAACATGTTTTAAAACACTTAGTTTTGACAAACGTAATGACAAAATGGGGGCATAGATCAACCAAGATTATTCAATAACAACAAACTAGCTTTTATATCACATCCTAATAACTCAAGGTGCTTCATGGGAATCTAGCTAAACTATAGGATCACTACATCGTGGAAACATAAGGCAGTAAAACAGTCCTTTTGTCCTACAAAGTCTGCTTTGACCATCAAGCACAGACTTACACTAAACTGATCCCATTTTATTCTCCCCATATTGTGGAACAAACTGCCAGCGGGAATGTGGGTTTGATTTTCAACACTTAAAGAGAAGTTTGGATAAGTACAAGGATGGGAGAGGTATGAAAGGCTATGGTCCCTGTGTGGGTCGATAGGACTGGGCAGAATAACAGTCTAGCGTGGACTAGATGGGCCAAATGTGCTATACTGTAGAGCTCTATGACATTTTCACCATCTTTCACCCACAGATGCATACCGGGACAGATTTAAAGCTCCCATTTAATCTACCACTTGCTCATCTTTGGGATTTCCAAGGAGACTGGAGTACATGAGGGAAACATCAAAGTCACAGGGTACGTGTACAAACTTCACACAGCCAGCTCCCTGGGTCAGGATGCAGCCCGAGTTCCTGGAGCGATGAGGCAGCAGCTCTGCTAAAATAGCACTGCTTCACCCAGAGAAATCTTACACCAGGTCGAATAAGATTACTTGGTTTCATCAAATATTATCAAGCACAGGAATGAGCAAAGGTATGGAGAGGTGTGGGAAAGCTGGTGTTTAGGTATTCTATAGGAGAAAATATTCCAAACATGCAGCAATCTCAGAAGGAGCTATGAAAATGAAAGGACTGTGTTAGTGGATATAGGATTCTTTGTATTGCAGAGAAGTTATTAAGTAACATTCAAAATTATTAAGTAACATTCCATTGTAAATTGAACTGTTCACCTAAAATATATCCACTATTTATTTCTTAGGAAAGTTCAAAGAATTTCACACCAGATTAGGTTCAATGTCTCCTTTCAACCATTTCCGCATTATTGTTTAAAAACTTGCCACACTGCTGTTGCTGGTTGACCATTCCCAATCCTATAACTTTCCATTCTTCCTTTGTTCTTCATGATTTTCACTTTAAACTACCAGTTGCTGATGCGCTAACTAGTGCATAGTATTTTTTCAGATACACTTAATACTTAAATTCAGATTCTTCCATTTGAATTATTCATTGTTGTCTCTCATCCAACAAAACAAACTCCATTTCTTCTCGGCTATGTCCATGTGGTAGAACTTTTACTAGCGGTATCGTCTGAGTAGACCAGATGAACTTTGCCAGAGGAGGAAATGAGAATTGACACTGCTGCTACAAACTAATCAATCATGTTTGGATAGCAGGTGTGGTCTCTTTAAAGCTCTGCTAATTGGCGGCCATGTTTCTGGCACCAAGATTTGGATATTTAAAGAGCACCTGAACTCAGGGACTCAGTCCCCAGCTCAAGTTTGGTTCAGTCTGCAACTCCATTTAGGATTTCTGTCTCATTTGAATTTTTATCTACTCTCGTTGGGTTCTCATCTAGCGTCTAGTCAAGAACCCTGTTCTCGCCTCAGTCCTGATTCTAGTCTCGGGTACTCCAGCACTTGGGTCATTACCATACTCACTTCGGCCTCTTGTCACACTCAGCAAGTCAAGCAGCATCTCTGGAGGCTAGTAAACAGTCAACATTTCAGGCAGAGACCCTTCATCAGGATTCCTAATGATGCCCTGAGTCCTGATGACTGCTCTCCGCCCAAAATGTCAGCTGTTCACTCCCCTCCATAGATGCTGCCTGACTTTTTGACTTCCTCCAGCACTTTGTGAATGTTGCTCAAGATTCCCAGCATCTACTGACTCTCTCGCGCTTATCACACTTTAACAGTGTCTCATCTGAGACATGTGACTGGGGTGCATTCTTTCTTTCATGTACAGCATATCACATTCATAAAATGTAGGTTGCCACATGTTTTGGTTTTAACATTCTGGATTTAATATTTTGTCCTCTCAAGTTTTTGTATATTTCAACATGATAAATAAGTTGCATGAGTCGATTAAATTAGCAGCGTTCTGCCAAATAAGGTACAAAGGCCAAAATCATACGGATTTCGGGCAGTAACTACACTTGAATAAGATATAAAGATTTTAGCCAGCCGTTACAATTGCCTTTTGATTTTAATGACTCTTTTACCATTTACTTGGAAAATATACGACATATTATGGTGACAATATCACATCAGATTCTAATTATATCAACTCTTTCATTTGAGTGATTGTTTGAAGAGAATGTTCAAAGCATACACATTCTAAACCCACATCACACAACAATGGCCTAACAAGTACCCACACTGTCTCCAGCTGCACTGAACCCAAACCACAGAGAACTCCATTTACGCCTAAACACATTCGATCCATCTTTTACCACTTTACCTAACATTTTTCCTCTATATTAATTTTTACCGTATGGCAAGTATGTTAAATGAAATCCAAAATGTTAGTTATGTTCTCCAAGTATGAGTAACTCCCCAGTGATAATAGAATATTCCAGGCATTACGTGAAACTATTTTTCTCCGAGGAACATCACCTTGTTGCGGTGGAGAGGCTTATGTCTTCCTGAAACCCCAAGAGTGATGCTGTCTGGAGTTTCGTTATCTGGCACTTACTCCATGGCAGGAAGGTCAAAAGGAAGGTTCAAAGTTCAAAGTGCATTTATTATCAAAGTATGTATAAATTATACGAACTCGAGATTCGTCTCCTTACAGGCAGCCACAAAACAAGAAACCAGCAAAAAAAAACATTGATAAGAAAACACCATGAAACACCCAATATGCAGAGAGAAAAAAAACACCAATTGTGCAAACAGTAAAAGCAAGCAACAGTGTTCGGAATGAAAGTGAGCCCACAGACACAAAGCCCGGAGCAGGACACAGCCTCAGCCTCAGTGCCCCAGGGAGCAGTGTCAAACATCATGGAGCAGCAAGCAGAACTGGCCCAGCCATCACCTTTGGTCTTGACACACTGCCTTTTCAATCCTTCTGGCCCAGCGTCACAGCGGCAGTGGAGGCGGAGGGGGGCTGCAGCGGTGAAGGGTCTCCAGCTGTTTTGCTCTCTGCGTCACCAGACCCTGACCCTGATCCATCAAGGACCATGTGCTGGCTGCCCATGCCTCAGCCTCCTCACATTAAACCAAGTGACGCACAGGTGATCTCCGTTAAGGGAATGCACCCTACCATCCCGGATCAAGTCCAAAGATGGTCAGAGAGTGGCGAAGGGTGCAGATTGTGAGGTCTGGAGCACCCTAGTCACAAGCTGGCGCATTGGGTGGCGGTGGTTTGATTCAGCCGCTGGGTGCTTGGACTGAGGCAGAAAGAGCCCACAACTGAGCAGGCAATACATGGAACTCTTACGGGACAGGTGGGTAAAGACTAAATTCATTAAGAGCTTGAGGAGATTTGGGATGTCACAAAAGCCACTCGCAAATTTTTACCGATGTACCGTGGAGGGCATTCTAACTGTCTGCATCACCATCTGGTATGGGGGGGTGGTGCACGGTGCTACTGCACAGGATCAAAATAAGCTGCAGAGAGTTGTAAACTTAGTCTGTTCCATCATCGGCACAGGCCTCTGCAGTATCCAGGACATCTTCAAGGAGCAATGCCTCAAAAAGGTCGTGACCATCATTAAGGACCCCCATCACCCAGGTCATGCCCTGTTCTTATTGCCACCATCTGAGAAGAGGTACAGAAGCTTGAAGACACACACCAACCGATTCAGGAACAGCTTCTTCCCCTCCGCCATCTGATTTCTGAATGGACATTGAACCACTACCTCGTTAATGTCTTATTTCTATTTTTGCATTACTCATTTAATTTAACTATTTAATTATATGTTGTTGTTGTTCGTCCATCGTTGACGTCGATGAGGACCTCGACACCATAATGATGGTGTCGAGACTAGCGCGTCATTTGGATTTAAGTGAGGGAGAGTTGCGCAGCGTCAGTCTCACTCTCTCTTCCCAATTCCCATCTGGATCCAGTGGCAAGACAGAGTCGAGACGGCTGGAGATGGGACTAGGCGCAGTGGATGACCAGGACGTCTTCTGTGTCTTGTCCCGCTCTACACGTTCCACGACGCTTGCAGAGACCGCCGCCTTGACCGTTGGACCTTCCATTGGTCTCGTCTGCTCAATCCGCCAGAGTCTGTCTTCACATGCTGGGATAGACAACTCCCTATCTCACCGAGGGTTTGAGACCCGTCGGCTACCCTCACCTGGTTTAGCTGGCTTGTCGAAACCGTTGCCCGGGGTGTGGCCGCTGTCGCATGCAAACAGCTACAGGGAGCCACAGGTGAGAGCTGATTATATATATACTTATATACTTATATTATATAATATACTTATTATTATATATATACTTACCATAATTCATATTTTTTCCTGTTATTATATATTGCATTGTACCGCGGCTGCAAAGACAACAAGTTTCATAACATATCTCTGATGATATTAAATCTGATTCTTATTCTAGCTTAATGTTTTTTTTGTTTTAAGGAAGGCCTTAACTGTGTAAAATTTTAAAAAGGCTAACGTCAGAGCCAACAGAATAAATTGCATTGAATAAACCAGGATCGAATAGAATAGATGCATTAATGAATACATTGTGGTCAGGTTATGGGACATTCACTCTTCCTCGAATGACATTTGAAAGGTATTACAACTTAACTATGAATGACAAATGGGTATCATTTGAGTTTTAAAAGACAGCTGGCATCAGCAATTGGATAGAAAATATAGCCAATCACATCTCAGCCCAACTTTAAATTGGGGGCAAGAGAAAGTCTGCAGATGCTGGAAATCAAAGTAACACACACAAAATGCTGGAGGAACTCAGCGGGCCAGGCAGCATATACGGAAATGAATAAACAGGCGATGTTTCAGAAGTGTCGACGGTTTACTTTCCCATAGATGCTGCCTGACCTGCTGAGATCCTCCAGCATTTTGTGTGTGTTGTTTAAACTTGTGGAGCTCTGTGGAGGAACACAGGGGCATGGGATTTTCTGTCTGTGTGGTGAAAGTGCTGAATGAAGAAGGCAGGGTGTGACTCGATAGTTGGTCACATCCAACAAATGTGGCAAGTAAGTGCCAGCACTGTCAGTTCCAGGATGCGTTGCTACTCTGCCTTGGGTACGAAAAGCAGTGGGTGAGACTCCTTTCGAAATTCTATGACGTTTCTGTGCGTTGCAGGAATCATCCAGATAATCGGTTGATCTGAGAACTCCAGTTGGCAGGTAGTGGGGTGGCTATGTACTTCTGTGCCTTCCCCGTGTTATCTGAATCATCTTCCATTCCTGTTTAACTCCCCTGAGCAAAGATTGCATACCAAGCAGTGAAGGACAATCCCAATGAGCCCTACTGAGAAAAAATCCCCAAAACTGCCTCCTCTACTCCCACAATGAAGCCAAACTCGGGTTGGGGGAGCAATATTTCACATTCCATCTTGGTAACCTCCATCTCGATGGCTTCAACAATTTCTTAAATTCCGATAATTTCTCCCTCCTCCTTCCTGCTCTCCTTTTCCATTCCCCATTCTTCTCCTCGGCTGCCCATCACCTCCCTCATGGTCTCCTCCTCTTTCCTTTTCTTCCATGGTCCGCTGTCCTCTCTGATAAGATAGCTTCTCCTTCAGCCCTTTACCTCATCCACCTAGCCCCTCCCAGCTTCTTACTTCAGCTGCCCTCCCCTTCACCGGACGTCACCAATCACCTGTCAGCTCGTACCCCTTACTCCTTCTTATTCTGGCTTCTGCCTCTTTCCTTCCCAGTCCTGATGAAGGGCCTCAGCCCGAACGTCAACCATTCACTCCCATGCATAGATGCTGCCTGACTTGCCGAGTTCCTCCAGCATTTTGCACATGTTGACCATAAGACCATAAGCTATAGGAGCAGAAGTAGGCCATTCAGCCCATCGAGTCTGCTCCACCATCCAATCATGGTGTTGCTCAATACTTTCAGCATGAATCCCGTGTTTATCATTTGTGAAGTACTCCAGTGCTCTCAATGACTGTTCCAGTTGACTCACAAAATTAGTTGAGGCAAAGTTTGCCCTTTGACTTCATTTTTACTGGCAGAGTCATTAAGCCAAGTATGTGGAGTTACCTCTCAGTCCCTTTAACCCTTCAACCAGAAACTTGCTTACTGTGCAGAGATTAAAGAGCAAGATGTCAAAGGAATGTACCAGTCAAAAACATAAGAGACCACAGTTGGTGATCACACAGTTTGGGACTGACTATTCCGTTTGAATATATTCTTTGAAGTTTTGGATGCAATTCCTTTGGACCGCATTTGTCGATTCCATCACAATTCATCCATATTAAAATTAATTAATCCCATTAATCAGAGAGCATATCACATATGTTATTGCCTATACTGCATTTTTATGCATGCACAAAAGCAAATCTGATGTTACTGCTTAAATAGTCAAAGCCTCGCAGATACTGAACTTATGAATTCATTGGATCATGAGCTAACTGGTTGCTTTCAAAGTTCAAAGTAAATGTATTATCAATTATTTCTGCATTTATTACCAATGCAGATTTAAAGGGGAAACTGGCATAAAGTGCAAACAGAGGACACTTATAATGGTCATGTTGGGCAAACAAAAATAAATGGATTACACAGGGAAGGGAAAAAGGTAGAAAGTCAAGTTGCAGTTTCAAGAAGAGCACTAATCTGCATGCTGTTGATGAAAAATCTGATAACGATGAGGGTGATACCGGACTGAGTAGCCTTGAGAGTTAACGTGTGAAAACTAACAAGAGACGAGCAATATGGCTTACACCAGAAGAAAGTGGCTAATTGATTAAAATGGAATTGGTTACTGGCTTGGACGTACTTAGATTTCCAGCATCTGCAGATTTTCCCTTGTTTGTGATTGGTTACTGGCTCAGTTGTTTCAATCAACTCACAAAATGATTTTGAGCAGCATTTCAAAGATACTGAAGCTGCAGATACCTAACTTGGAAATTATACCCGTAGAAAAGATAACTCCTGTGGGCATGGTATTTATAGCAGTGAATTAGAACAGCCAACAAGCCACATTGGGCTTGTATGTGGTAAAGACAGGAGGGCCAGCATTGTGGGATCACGATCGGCTGAGACAACTACAGCTTGGCTGCAGATCCATCCACCATTTGCGTGCCACGTCCCCTACAATAGAGTCAATGGAACGTGAATTGAGAAAGGTACTGGATGATACCACAGCAGTGTTCAAGGAAGGCAATGGAAAACTCAAACATATCAAGGGTAAAATTGTGCTAAATTAAAATGGCACACCCAAGTTTTGCAAAGCCTTTTCGGTTCCACATAGCACCTGCAATAAAATCACCAGTGAACCAGATCACATGGCAGCTGAAGGAATTCTTTTCGAGATTGAGTGGAACCCATGGGCAATGCCAGTGGTCTCAGTAGCCAAGAAGGATGAGTCTGTCAGGATCTGTGGTGATTTTAAGGTCACCATAAACCCAGTACTGAAAGTAGATTAATACCCTCTGCACAGGATAGAGGATATATTTGCAAACCTTCCCAGAGAGAAACACTTCAGCAAAGTGGACTTACTGAGGCCTGCCTACAGGTGGAGAAGGAAAAAGAGTCCAAAATGTTTCTCATATTAAACACTGACAAAGGGGTTATTCGCTATAATGGGTTTATTTTTGGAGTAACATCTATACCTGCACTCTGGCAGAAAGTTATAGACCAGGTGCTGCAAGGCTGCCCGGGCACTCAGAGTTACCTGGATGACGTCATTTTTACCAGTAAGGATGACAAGGATCATCTCCAAAATCTCAAGACAATTTTAAAAAGATGAGAAGATTATGGGCCCAGAACACAATGCAACAAGTGTGAATTCTTTAAACGAAGCATCACTTACTGTGGTCACACCATTGGAGCACAAGGATTACACAAGTGTGCTGAGAAAATACAAGCAGTTGGTGGATGCCCCAAGACCAAAGGATGTGTCACAGTTGTGATCCTTCTTAGGATTTGCCAATTACTATAACAGGTTCCTGCCAAACCTGGCTACTTGTGCTCCACTCCTTGAACTCATTACTACAGATCGGGAAGAAATGGCAATGGACAAAGCAGTGGGAGGTGGCTTTCCAAAGACAAAGGAAATAGTGACGTCAGGCACTGTAGTCACACATTATGATCCACATCATCCAGTGAAGCTTGCCTGTGAGACTTCTCTTTATGGTATAGGTGCAGTCCTGTCATATGCCATGAGTGATGGAAGTGAACGCCCCATAGCCTTTGGATCATATCTCCATATCACTGCAGAGATAAATTACTTACAGATTGACAAAGAGGCCTTCAGTCTGGTTTGGGGTGTAAAACCTTTCAATAGTACTTGTATAGGAGAGAGGTTACCCTCATTACTGATCATCAACCACGAATGTCCATTTTCAATCCATTGAAGGGTGTTCAGGTAACAGCAGCAGCACAAATGGACAGGTGGGCTTTGTTTCTTGGAGGGCACAATTACAAAAGATCGAATTCAAGATGACAACTGATTGTGGAAATGCTGAAGGAGCATCTTGGAGAAAGGAAAAGTATCCAGAGCTGTCAAAGCCACTTCCTGCAGTCCAGGGTCAACTCCTACGGCCACCACAGAGGAGGCCCCAGAACCTGAGATTGTTTTATTGCCACAAGTCTCACCTGCCAAGCAGAGTGAACCCCCCCCCCCGCCACACCGCCCACCCCCGTTAGGAAAGACGTTAACCCACAAGAGTAAGAAATCCCCCACAGCAATTAAATCTGTAGGCCTGTATGGGACAAGTTAAAATGTACTATGCTGTGGATGTAGTAGTTGTATTATATAGTGTGTTATTTTTAACAGTATATATATACATGTATTTGAGTTGAGATACATTCTAAACTGAGTTGGAGTTTATAGCTAAGCAGGGAGGAGTGTTGTGTATTTAATATTTCAGTAGTATTTGAGTAATATTGTAAATATATTGATTGATTAAGCATTCTTGTTCATTTAAATAATTTATTACAGGTTAAATGTAAAAGTACGTGAATGGCAGACAGCATCACGCCACCCAGTCATGAGTGGATGCCTCACTTAAAGTAAAAACAAAACTGGACATGTTATTCCCAGCTCTGTGTTATTATTTTTAATTAGTTTTATATTTTGAAGATACATGTCACTGTTGAAGTCCCGATGAAGGGTCTTAGCCTAACATGTTGACTGTTTATTCCTCTCCACAGATGCTGCCTGACATTCTGAGTTCCTTGAACAACTTATATGTATTCCTCAACATGCAAATGATGAAGAATAGAAATTTTCTATTCTTGATACTAATATAAACTTTGTTATGCCCGTTGAGGAATAGCAGATGAAGTTGTTTCAATGCAGTTAAGAATGCTGAAACCAAAATTTTTTTTAAAACACAGCTAAAATTTATAATCATCAGCCCTCCTTATCCGTGGGTTCCACATCTGTGGATTCAACCAACCGCGGATAGAAAATACTGTACAGGTTTCCCCCGCTATCCGAAAGTAGAGCGGAAATGGCATAAAGCGAAGAAGCAATTACCATTAATTTATATGGGAAAAATTTTTGAGCGTTCCCAGACCCAAAAAGTAACCTAACAAATCATACCAAATAACACATAAAACTTATAACACTAACATATAGTAAAAGCAGGAATGATATGATAAATCCACAGCCTATATAGAGTAGAAATAACGTATGTACAGTACAGTGTAGTTTCACTTACCAGAATCGGGAAGACAGCGAGCACACTGGAAGGTTCACGCATTTTTCTATTCTTTGTAAGCACTGAAAACAGCCTGCAAACCTGCCCTAAACTCACGCGCCCTTTCAAAATTAAAAGTCATACTTTTCTGCAATCATTGCAGCACTGTCAATCGTAGCAAAAATCTCACGCAGTTCAAAGCTATGGCGTGCACGCTGCCTCTATAACGGCTCACTGCAAAACAAGCGCTGAACGCCATTTTCACTTTTCGCCACTCTCGCTGCTCGGGGTGCACGCTGCCTCTATAACAGCTCGCTGCAAAAGAAATGTTGAACGCTATTTTCGCTGAGGCAGCATCAGCGTTCCCAGAAGAGCTACGATGGTTGCGTCTGTACTGAACATGTACAGACTTTTTTTTCTTGTCATTATTCCCGAAACAATTCAGTATAACAACTATTTACATAGCATTTACATGGTATTAGGTATTAAAAGTAATCTAGAGATGATTTAAAGTATACGGGAGGGTGTGCCTAGGTTATATGCAAATACTACGCTATTTTATATAAGGGACTTGAGCATCCGTGGATTTTGGTATCCGCGGGGGGTCCTGGAACCAATCCCCTGTGGATACGGAGGGCCAACTGTAGTCGTAATTTCTGAATTCCATTTCAATCCAAATGATCTCAAGTATTCAGGGGTCATGCTGATGATAACCAAGGCTTTAAAAAAACTTTTTGTACTTTCTCCTGAAAGGTTTCAGAGATCTGTCCAGGTTCTAGTATTGAAGCAGAGATTTGGCGTCCGAATGCATTGCTCTGGCACCATTCTGATATATGGTGGATAGCATTCAGACTGGCTGCATCACCGTTTGGGACGGAGGCTCCAACGCACAGGATAGCAAGAGGCTGCAGAGGTGGTAGACCCAGACAGCTCCATGGGCAACCATCAAGGACATCTTCAAAGGCAGTGCCTCAAGAAGGTGGCATCCATCATTAAGGACCTTCACCATCCGGGACATTCCTTCTTCTCATTACTACCATCAGGAAGAAGGTACGAGAGCGTGAAAGCCCACACTCAATATTTTAGGAGCAACTTCTTTCCCTCTGCCATCGGATTTCTGAATGGTCCATGAACCTATGAATACTGGCTCAATATTCTTTTTTTTTTGCACGATTTTAGTTTTTACTGTAACTTACAGTCATTTTTTACATCTTATACTGTCACCATCATCATTATGATCATTATGTGCCTTATCATATGATAAGGGTGCTCATGGTCTTTCCATGACCATGATTGTTCTTGGCAAACTTTCCTACAGAAGTGGTTTGCCTTCTTCCAGGCAGTGTTTTTACAAGATGGGTGACCCCAGCCATTATCCATACTCCTCTGCCTACTGGCAGTGGTCATGTAACCAGGACTTGCGATATGCACCAGCTGCTCATAAGACCATCCACCACCTTCCCCCATGGCTTCACGTGACCCTGATCGGGGGGACTAAGCAGGTGCTGCACCTTGCCCAAGGGTGACCTGCAGGCTAGCGGAGGGAAGGAGCGCCTTACACCTCCTTTGGCAGAGACGCATCTCCACCCCGCCACCCAGCTGTACTCCACTGCCGCCAAAAATCAACACATTTCATGACACATACCAGTGATAATAAACCTGATTCTGACTTATGCACAGGTTAGTTAATGAGGTTCTTTATTTCAGGCGGGAACTGTAGTTGCCTGGTCCTGGCCCCCCTCAGATGATGGAGTGAAAACCAAAACCAGATTGAAGACATCTACTGCTCTACCAGTTCTTAAAACCTGGACCTACTGAGGAGAGCCTCTGACCCAGTTTAATTGAAGTTAATTCTCAAGCAGTGAAAGAATTGTAGCACTCATGTACAAATTCCCTACAAAATGTTTGACAACAGAAATCTTTCTCTCGCGCATCCACACTTTTATTTTAGTGAATCAAGAACTGAAAACGCTGGAAACACTCAGCAGGTCAGACAGCAGCCATGGTGAAGGAAACAGGGTTATCAATTTATATCAAAGACCCATGGATAAAGTGTCACTGACAAATATTTTCATGATCACCAATTATCTTAACTGACTTAACATTTTGGCAAGTCATTTGTTAGAGTTTGCATTCTCTTTTTTTTTGTAATTTATTTTTTATTGAAGTTCATCATCAAACAAAACTTTCCATAAGATGTATTTCAGATACTGTACATATATATCATATAGTCATATTTGTCAGAAATCTCCACATAATATTTATCTGAGGTATACACTTACAGAAAGGAGAGGAAAGAAAGAACAATCAAAAGAAGAAAACTATGTACAAAGTAGGGAGTGATCTTTTTTTTACAACATATTCATTGACTTGTGAGAATAAAATCAGGCCTATGAGGTGTTATGTAGTTAAACCATTTTTCCCAGTATGAATCAAGTTGTTCCAACTTGTGATTAACAGATCCTGTTATCTTCTCCATTTTGTAAATGTCCATTGTAATTTCCATCCATACATTTAAAGTTGGGCTCTTCTGTGATAACCATTTCTTGGTAAGGGTCTTTATACCAGTCACCAGCAGTTATACTCATTAAATATTTATCTCTTTTCAACCATTCTTGAGGTATATACCCAAAATATATGGTCTTACTTTCCAAGGGTATTTCACATTTAAAGATGTGGAGTTTGCATTCTCAATTTATCTAAATCTCAGATGAAATGGCGGTGAGGATTTCCTCTGACCATCTCTGAACAATTAGACAGAAAAATCAGCTTGTCTTTTCAGTCAGCGGATTTACCTATGGGGACTGTTGCATTTATGACCCATGGTTGATCGTAGGTTTGGTTGGGCTCTGAAGGCTTAATTTTCAGATAAGGCTCATACATGAATCATATTCTTGTTTATCTCTGACTTATATCAGAGTCTTGTCAGAGAATTTACTGGGGTGCCACAGGTTCACCAACATTATGGACATCCCTCACATCCTGCCAACAACTTCCTTTACATCATCAGAATTGCAATGGTGTCCAAAGTAGGCTATATTTGATAGCTTCGTTTATTGAAATTGCAAGTAATTTCATGTAGCAAGAATTATTTCACAAATTCAAGGTAAAAATGCCACTTGTGACGTATCTACCATAATGCTGCCTTCATATTCTTTAAAAGCAAGTAAGGCACAGTCCTGATATAAAAAGCAGAAGCTTTGATCATTTCCATGAGGAGTTTACAAGTTGTTCATTAATCCAGTTTATAGAACATGTTCGAGTGACATGCTGTGAAGGACTCGAGGATCGCAGTAAGAAGCAGGAAGACGAGTTTGATCAGGCTGGACACTTAGAAATATGGCTCGTGAATAGGGAACTACCAGTGAGGCAGTGAATTCAAATTTCATGATTAGAGCACATCTGTAAGCAGTTTCACAAATTGTTACAGAACTTCAAGGCAAGAAATTTGCTTCACGCTAACAGCAATGTGCAGAGTGGATGTTAGTTTCATAAGTATTTTTGAGAAATATGCTCATGTAAGTTAATATATTCCCTTATGTCAAACTGTCTTCCCATTATCTGATAATGGAGAAAACTGATCTAATCAATGATCTATTAAAATAGGCCACAGTGGGATTGCATTATCTTCTTGAAAGAATGTAAAAACTGAGTCGCCGGTCTATCATTGAAGAATGACTGTTTCAAAGTTCAAGGTACATTAATAATCAAAGTATGTACACTTTATACATACTTGAGATTCATCTCCTTATAGGCAGCCACAAAACACAGAAACCTCAAAAGTGCCCAGTAAAAGAAAGAAGACTGACAAACACCCAACATGCTGCGAGGGGAAAAAATGTGCAAGCAATAAAAGTAAGCAAGTAGCTTCAGAACTGAAGTTTTAGAAAAGACGTGAGGCCAGGCGTTACCGCAGCTGGGGCAGGCCCAAGTTCACCGCAAAGCCAAATAAACGTCGCGAGACCACAGGAGGGAAGCCAGGCATCACTGCAGCCTCAGTGAAGTACACAGCCCAGTAAACGTCACAGGGCAGTAAGCAGAACTGGGCAGAGACGCCCGCCCCTTGCCTCCAGTTCCGACACCCCCACCCTTTTCAATCTGGCCCCGCGCTTAAACTGACTAAACATCGGGTCGTTCCTCACTCTCGGACCGCCGCATGGCCTGAACCCTGTCACCACAATTTGGCCCATGTCTGACCTTTCCAGTTCGGCCCGGCACTCAAGCCGATCAGACCCCAGGACTTGCCACGCTCTCTGGGATGCCGCCACTCTTCCTCGACTCTAGTTCGATCCCTGCCTCTGCCTGCGCTTGCCTCGACTATGCCTTGCCTTCACCTCTGCCTCCGCCACCACCAGCACCATCGCCTCTCCATCATAGCATTGATTGGTATTAATAAGGTATTTTGTAGTTTCCTTGTCTTGCTTTTTTTTGCCACCATTAAGTAATTGCTGAGCATCACCAGTGCCATCCTAAACCAGAGAAATCTTCAAAAATACCACACCCGGGTGACTGTCTTCTTAAGCCACAAATGACTAAAAAATCAGTAAGAAAGGTAAAATTAAAGTACAAGATAAAGCTGGCTAGCAACATAAATTGGATAGTAAGAACATAAAACATATTTAAAAGAGGAAAGAGAGGTGAAAGTTAGCGTAGATCCCGTAGAGTGTGGGAAACACCAAAATGGCAGATGAATTAAAGGGTTGTTTTGAATCAACCTTCACTAAAGATGGTACATGTAACATGACAGAAATACCAGGAAGTGGAAGGAAGGGAGGAACATGGGAAAATTACCAAGTCACCAAGACAGTGGTGTAGAACTGTGGCTTAAATAGTCTCTAGATCCTGATGAACTTTATTGTGGGACCTTAGAAGTCAGTGCCTAGTGAGACAGTGGATACATTGGTTTTAATTTTCAGACATTCTCTGAACATTGAGGAAAGCTCCATTGAATTAAAAACGGCAAATGTGAAGCCCCATTGAGAAAGAGAGACAGAGATATAGAAACAAAGGCCTGTTAGTTTAACTTCATCATGGGGAAAGTGTTAGAACCTATTACTAAAGATTTTACTGCAGGACACTTAGCAAACCATCAGGTAGTCAGGCAATTTCAACATGGTTTTGTGAAGGGGAAAGCAAGTGTTAGCAGTTTATCGGTGCTCATTGAAAAGGCAGACAGTTGCTCTGGATAAATGCTCTGTAAATTTCTCTTAGGTTCAATGCCTTGACTAACTGGTAGGGCTTACTAAATTAGATTTCCAAAAGCCATTTGATGAAATGCTGCATGAAAGATTATTTTATAGCTGTAGAAGATTATATACCAATAAAAAGATTTTAGAAATGAAAGGTTATTCTAGGAAATAAAAGCTCACGATGTAGAGGTTATATTTTGTGGGAGGAGGGCAAATTGGGCCCGTTTCTGGTTGGCAAGATGTAACGTATGGTGTGCCATGGAGATTTGTGCCGGGGCCACAACTGGAGGAGACTTAATACAGGACTTGGTTGAACACACTGAAGAATTAATTGTACATTTCCTGACAACACAAAGATAGGTAGGAAGGCATATTGTGAAGAGGACATGGGCCAGTAAAGGCATATGGGTGAGTGGCAAAGATAATTGGATGTGGGAAAATGTGAGATTGTCCATTTTGGTAGAAAAATAAAGGAAGCACACAGGGTGCTGTGGAATCTGGGTTCTTCTCGTAAATGATTTTCAAAAGGTTCGCATGGACATGTAGTAAATGGTTGAGGAAGCTATAAAAATGTTACGGTGTGTCGCCAGAGAGACTGGATACAAAAGTAGGGAGGTTATATGGGGAACGAGTGGCAATACCTCTGAAGTACTGTACTAGGTTGGTGTCACAACAACAATTCAACGTCAGGAAGATGAAGGAACTGGTTGTGAACTTCAGGAAGGAAAAATTGGGAGAGCGGACACCAGCCCTCACTGAGGGGTCAACGATGGAAAGGGAAAGTATCTTCATGTTTCTGGGCATCAACATCTCAGAGTATCTATCCTGGGCCCACCACATTGACGCAATCACGAAGAAGGCGAATCAGCGGCCCTCCTTCACTTGGAGCTTGAGGAGATTTTGTATGTCTCCAAAACACCCCTGCAAGTTTCTGCATCTATACGTAGAGCGGCGGTCCCCAACCACCGGGCCGCGGACCGGTACCAGGCCGCAAAGCATGTGCTACTGGGCCGCGAGGAAATGATATGAGTCAGCTGCACCTTTCCTCATTCCCTGTCACGCACCGTTGAACTTGAACATAGGGTTGCCAACTGTCCCGTATTTGCCGGGACATCTCGTATATTGGGCTAAGTTGGTTTGTTCCATACGGGACTGCCCTTGTCCTGTATTTCCCCTGCTAAGGTAAAGCATTCCTATGAAACCTTTCATGCCGAAATGGCGTAAAGCAAAGAAGCAATTACCATTAATTTATATCGGAAAAATTTTTGAGGGTTCCCAGACCCAAAAAATAACCTAACAAATCATACCAAATAACACATAAAACCGAAAATAAATAACACTAACATATAGTAAAAGCAGGAATGATATGATAAATACACAGCCTATATAAAGTAGAAATAATGTATGTACAGTGTAGTTGGGAAGATTAAGCCAAAACCAATTTGTGGGGGGGGGGGAAATCGGCACGTATGTGCATGCGCACGTCACACATCACACATGTGCACACAGGTGCCTGTGCAAGGCTTCATGGTCATGGTAGTCTTTTCCCGGGGTAAACACAAGTGTCCCGGGATTTGACTGCTACTTTTGTCCCTTATTTGGGAGCGAGAAAGTTGGCAACCCTAACTGTAAAAGACATGTTGAGGTGAGTTTAACCCTACTTGAACACCCCTCCCCCACCCCAGTCGGCCAGTCCGTAAGAATATTGTTAATATTAAACTGGTCCGCGGTGCAAAAAAGGTTGGGGACCCCTGCAGTAGAGAGCTTTCTGAATGGTTGCGTCACCACCTGGTGTGGAGACCTCGGTGCTCAGGATTGAAAGAGGCTGCAGAAGGATCCGCCAGTTCCATCACGGGCACAGCCCTCCCCACCATCGAGAACATCTTCACGAGGCAGTGCCTCAGGAAAGTCACGTCCATCATCAAGGACTCTCGCGACCTTGGACCTGCACTCTTCTCAATACTGCCATCAGAGTGGGAGGTACAAGAGCTGGAAGATACATGCTCAGTGTTTTAGGAACAGCTTCTGCCACCCATCATCAGATTTCTGAACAGTCCATGAACCGAGAACACTACAGTATCTCGTTATTCCGCTTTTACACAATTTATTTTCTCTTGTAACTTCTAGTAATTTTTATGTCTTGTGTTGTTCTCCTGCCGCAAAAGAACAAATTTCACAACATGTATGTGTGATAATAAATCTGATTCTAATTCCTTACTTAAGGTAACCAGTTAATGCACTAGAAGTTCAGAGAAGATTCAAAGTACATTTATTAACGAAGTATGTATGCAGTATACAAGCCTGAGATTTGTCTTTCTCACAGACAGCCACGAAACAAAGAAACACCATTAAAACCACTTCAAAGAAAAACATCAACCCTCCCCCATTTGCAAAAGAAAATCCCGCAAACAACAACAAAAAGATGAGTGAGAAACACAAAATATAAAAGACAAAATCGAAAGAGTCCAGTCCAGGCATATTCAGTTCAACTCCATGTTTGTTATCTGCAGACCGCCCTAATTCAAAGTCACCCAAAATAGCAACAAGAAACCAGAAACACATTATAACGTGGACTACAGAGTCTAATCCACAATCCACATTGATTAAACCTTGCCAAGATTCCACCACCATCCTCCGACAGCCTTGAGGGAGAGGGACCATTCGAAAGCAAGGATCTCGCAGTAGCGAGTAAGAGGGAAAGAAAGACAGTCACACGCAGACACCTTCCTCCAAGCGAGAGACTAATATGTTGCCCTTGGTTGCATTGTTCACTGGCGCCATCTTCTTCCGGTCCTATATGTAATATAGGCACAGGAGTGGTCCATCCAGTCCCCTGGCTTTGCTCTATACCATTTGTCAACGTTCCCGATCTTCTATCTCAGCTTGATTTCTCGCCCCCATTCCTTTACCCTTCCTTTCCCTTCATATCCAGAAATCTATTGATCTCTCTTTCAATGCCTGAGCCTGCAAAGGTGTTCATGTAGAGAACTTTGAGACTCACTACCCTGAAGTGAAGAAATTTCATCTCATCAACTTCTAAGCAGCCTACCCATATTCTGAGACCATCATCCCCTCAGCCGGGGAAATACATCTTCCCTTCATCCAGCCTGTCAAACACTGTAAGAATTCTGTAAGCCTCAATGAGATCTCCTCTCAGTCTTCTAAACACTAGATATTTAAAGCTTAGTCTGCTCAATCTCTCCTCATATGTCAAACAGCCATCCCTGGAACTAGACAGGTGAATCTTTCTTTCCACTCACCTTCCTTTCTTATGTATGGAGCCGAGAGTCCACTGCCTGTCCGCTGGGGAAGCTGAAAGCCAGCGTCTGCGAACCCCTGAGTCCTCTGGAGGCTGGAGGTGGCCTATCCTGGATTCGGAGGGCTGTGTGTGGATGGGAGGGAGGAACGGAGCTTGTTCTGCTGTCACTGCTTTGCTGCTTGTTGTGTCCTGTGTTGTTCTGCTGAGCGCTGTGGGCGTGCCACATTGGCTTGGAATTTGTGGCAACCCCTTGCGGGCTGCCGCCAGCATATCGTTGGGTCGTGTTGTTTGTTAACGCAAGCAACGCATTTCACTGTATGTTTCGATGTAGCTGTGATAAATAAGTAAACCTGAATCTAAATAGAATCTGAACCATACACTCCATGTATAGTATCCCGAAGCCCTGTACAAATCCAGTTAGATTTTCTTGCTCCTGTATTCAAATTTGTTTGTAATAAAGGTAAAATACCATCCTCTGAAAGTTCAAAGTTCAAAGTTCAAATTAAATTATATTACACTGGACAACAAAGATTTTGCTTCCTGAACACCTTTAGGAATTTTGGGCTAATGATCATGAAACTCACCATGAAATTTCCCTCTCACGCACCATTTTTTAATAAACTTATGTTTATTATTCCAATTCATGATTGAAGTCAATTAAAATGTTGCCTACAATGTAAGCTGGAAAGTTTCCTATCTTGTCCAGGCATGCTTGGACATGGTTAGGCGGCGCGGCTGCTGCATGGCAGGACAGGTTTTAGTAATAATTATTGGGTTCAGGACTGTAAGGATGGAATTTGCTATCACCAGGCACAAAAATTTCTATGAAGGAATTTGATATTTGAGACAGATGCTTCCCAGAATAACTGATGCCAAGATTAAGGAAAGCATTTTTGTTGGTCCACAAATCAAATAGGTCAACAATGACAGGCAATTTGAAGAATTTCTAGTGGGACCGGAGAAAATCACATGGAAGGCATTCAAGGAAGTTGTTGAAATTTTTCTTGGCATCTATAGAGCACCAAGCTACATGCAGCTGGTTGAAAGCGTGCTTCAAGCATATAAAACCATGAAATGCAACATGTCACTAAAGATTCATTTTCTGCATTCCCATTTAGACTTCTTCCCTGCAAATCTTGGTGCTGTCTGTGACGAGCATGGTGAAATGTTTCACCAGGACATTGCGGTCATGGAGAAAAGATACCAGGGCAACTGGAATCCATCAATGCTGGCGAATTATCGTTGGACAATTAAGCGAGAAGCCTCAGACACTGAGTACAAATGAAAATCATTAACAAAATATTTTTAACTTAGTTATACAATTAACCATATTATATTCAATAAAAGTTAATTTGTTGTTTCTCCAAATTCCTACGTGATACAAGTAGTCTGAAATTATATTTGGGTACATTTTCAAGCAGTCTATCATAAACAAAATAAAATTCTTTGAAAAAATTTGTTGTCCAGTGTTATCAAAGTACATATGTGTCACCATACACAACCCTGAGATTCATTTCCTTGCGGGCATACTCAATAAATCTATAGAATAATAACCATAACGGAAACAATGAAAGACTGCACAACTAGACGTTCGACCAGAGTGCAGAAGACAACAATCTGTGCAAGTATCAAAAGAATAAATAATAATAATAAATAAATAAGCAATGAATACTGAGTATATGAGATGAAGTGTCCTTGAAAGTGAGTCAATTGGCTGTGGGAACATTTTACTGAAGTTGGTTCAAGGGCCTGATGGTTGAGGGGTAATAATTGTTCCTGAACCTGGGAGTGTGAGTCCTGAGGTTCCTGTACCTTCATCCTGAAGGCAGCAGTGAGCGGAGAGCGTGTCATGAGTGATGGGGGTTGGGATTCCTGATGGCGGATGCTGCTCTCCAGAGACAGCATTTCATGTAGATGTGCTCAATGGTGGGGAGGGGTTTTCTCCATGATGGATTGGGCTGTATCTACTACTTTGTGGGAGTTTCTGTTCAAGGCCATTTGTGTTTCCATACCAGGCTGTGATGCAGCCAGACAATATACTCCCCACTACACATCTATAGAGATATGTCAATGTTTTAGATGTCACGATGAATCTATGCAGACTCCTGAGGAAGTACATAGAACATAGAATAGTACAGCACAGTACAGGCCCTTTGGCCCACAATGCTGTGCTGACCCTCAAACCCTGCCTCCCATATAAGCCCCCACCTTAAATTCCTCCATATACCTGTCTAGTAGTCTCTTAAACTTCACTAGTGTATCTGCCTCCACCACTGACTCAGGCAGTGCATTCCACACACCAACCACTCTCTGAGTAAAATACCTTCCTCTAATATCCCCCTTGAACTTCCCACCCCTTACCTTAAAGCCATGTCCTCTTGTATTGAGCAGTGGTGCCCTGGGAAAGAGGCACTGGCTATCCACTCTATCTATTCCTCTTATTATCTTGTATACCTCTATCATGTCTCCTCTCATCCTCCTTCTCGCCAAAGAGTAAAGCCCTAGCTCCCTTAGTCTCTGATCATAATGCATACTCTCTAAACCAGGCAGCATCCTGGTAAATCTCCTCTGTACCCTTTCCAATGCTTCCACATCCTTCCTATAGTGAGGCGACCAGAACTGGACACAGTACTCCAACTGTGGCCTAACCAGAGTTTTATAGAGCTGCATCATTACATCGCGACTCTTAAACACTATCCATCGACTTATGAAAGCTAACACCCCATAAGCTTTCTTAACTACCCTATCCACCTGTGAGGGAACTTTCAGGGATCTGTGGACATGTACCCCCAGATCCCTCTGCTCCTCCACACTAGAGGCACTTCATGACTTCACTTAAAAGCTGGGCCCAGGACGGGTCCTCCGAAATAATAACACCTCAACAACTTAAAGTTGCTAACCTTCTCCACCTCTGATCCTCTGATGAGGACTGGCTCACAGACATCTGGTTTTCTTCTCCTGAAGCCTATAATCAGTTCCTTGGTCTCACTGACGTTCAGTGAGAAGCACAAACGGGCAGGTTAAGTTTACAGCTGCTGCAGTTTAGGACTGAATCAGAAGACTGAAACATGTAAGATCCTGAGTGGCCTTTACAGAACAGATGTGAGAGGATGTCCAGTGGGAGAATCTAAAACTAGTGTTTTAAACGGGAGGGTTTCCCATTTAAGGCAGAGAAGAGGAAAGATCTTTTTCACTCATAAGATTCGGAGCTCTGTCCTTCAAATGGGAATGCAAGCAACTTATTGGCATATTTTTATTGCAGAGGTAACTTAATAAGCAAGAGCAGGAAGAACCATGGGCTCCTGAGATGAAGCTATAATCAGTCACGTGTGAAGTAGCTTAAAGGTTTGCTTATATTCTGATTCCTAATTCTTGTATCACTTAGCAAAGAAAAACTAGTGGACCATTCAAGCTAATGGGTGGGATGGTAGCATAATGGTTAGCACAATGCTTTACAGTACGGGCGACCAGGGTTCGATTCCCACCGCTGCCTCTAAGGAGTTTGTACTCCTGGGAACGCGTCGTTTCCGCTGGGTGCTCCAGTTGACTCCCACAGTCCAAAGGCGTACCCATTGGTAGGTTAATTGGTCATTGCAGATTGTCACATGATTAGGCTAGGGTTAAATCGGGAGATTGCTGGGTCGAAGGGCAAAAAGAAAGAAAGGAAGGGAGGAAGAAAGGAAAAAAAGATAGATTGTCACTGATCTCTCACCCAGATGCTACCATGTTGAAATCTAGTTTCTTTTTCCAAGCAGGCAAGATAAGTATCTACCTAAAACTGGTGAGGTCTTTCAGATAGGTTAGTCAGTCAATAATAACATCATACATGTGACCAAGCAGGACAGCCATTGGAACTCTGGTAAGTAGAAATGATCATTCCTCTAGATTTCTTGTCTTCCTCCCTTAGAACCTTCCCCCCACCCCCCACCCCCCGTTCTGAACTGGTTTTTTGCCATGAATCTGACATTGGTGATAAAGGAAGCTTTGTACCAATAAAGCATCTGCCAATCTGCTTGGGAAGCAACAAACAACGTGCAACATGTAACGTTGGAATTTTCAGTATTCTGGATCTAATACCATAAAATGAGGTGGCTTTGCATATCAGAATCAGAATTAGAATCATAATCAGGTTTTATATCACCAGCAAATGTTATGAAATTTGTTGTCTTTGCCTCAGCAGTACAGTGCAACACATAATAATAGAAAACAAAAACTGAGAATTACAGTAAGCTTATATATTCTTTAAATAGTTAAATTAAATAAATAGTGCAAAAATAGAAATAAAAAGTAGTGAGGTAGTGTTCATGGGTTCAATGTCCATTTGGAAATCGGATGGCAGAGGGGAAGAAGCTGTTCCTGAATCATTGAGTGAGTGCCTTCAGGCTCCTGTACCTCCTTAGTAATGGTAGCAATAAGAACAAGGCAGGACCTGGATGATGGGAGTTCTTAATGGTGGTCACTGCCTTTCTGAGGCATTGCACCTTAAAGATGTCCTGGATACTACGGAGGCTAGTGCCCATTCTGGAGCTGACTGAGTTTACAATTCTCTGTCAGTCCTGTGCAGTAGCCCCCTCCCCCATACCAGACAGTGATACAGCCAGTTAGAATGCTCTCCACAGTAGATCTGTAGAAATTTGCGAGAAACTTGCAACCTACCAAATCTCCTGAAACTCCAAATGAAATACAGCCACTGCCGTACCTGTCAAAATCCTCTCTTGGTTAAAAAAAATTCCCATGTGGTAATAACGGTACAACGTTTGAATTAATGGTCTTTAATAAGAAACTCACATGATAGACCTGACCGGTCTCAATGTAGTGGAGAGATCTAGAAGAGAAAAATGCTTAATTAGAGCCTAGAAGGAACTGGAGAGGAAGGTTCAAAGGAGAACTATTCATAGCAATATAACAACAAAAGGTTACAACAAATAGCAAGATATTTGTGGTTAGATGTCAGTGGCGAATCAGACAACTGAGATTTCTTTGTGTTCTATAAATAGTGTTAAAGTCTCCTCACATTTGTCTTATTGACAAATCTTTGGCTTTGTGAAGAGCTCTTAATTGGTGTCAGAAGTGTTTGACAATGTTATAATTATGGAGTTTAATTTAAATAAACTGTCACTCCACTAGGCACTCTGGGTGCCTTCGATCCTGCAGTGTGCTCATTTTGTCCATGTTTAATGGTGCAAAAGTACAACCAAGGGCCTCGTTGTGATTTCAATTGAATATTTCCTCATTGCTCTGAGGAAAGATCAGTGACCTGATATTTTATTCCTGCTTCTCTCTCCACACGCGCGGATTGGTTTGCTGACTATTTGCAGTATTGTTCGGCTGTTTGTCAGAAAGACATACTGTAAGCATCCTGGTAAAGTGGGTGGAAATCAGGTGGATGAAACATAGCACAGAAATAAGAAATGACTCATTTTGGTAGAAAGACTGAGAAGTGCTATGAACTAATTCAGTGGAAGTGTGGAAACAGAGACAGATGTATGCATCCACAAAAGTCTCTGAAGGTGACTGAACATGTTAAAAATGTTGCTTAAAATTCTTAGTAATTCCGGGCTTTATAAATAGACCAGCTGAATTCCTCCAGAGTGTGTGCATAAATTGAGAAACAGGGTACAAAAAGATCTTGCTAAACCCTAGAAAGACCTAAAAGAGGAGGATAAGAATTTCCCTAGAAAATTAAACCATCTGCGGCTATTTTTGTCTGATTTATGGATTAAATATTGTTTCATGCTCGTGAACATTTCCAGCTCTAATTAGTGACTCTCTGGATATTGGCCCAGATATTTCCAGGTGCAGTTCAGCCCTTCACATCTGACACCTGCCCAACATCGAGCATGGACCTAATCGCATCATTCAGAGTGTAAACAGCATTCTGAAAGCAAGTGGAAATCTACTGTCTGAACTGCAGATTCATTTTCGGATTCAGATTCATTTATCACACGTACACAGAAATAAAGTGAGATGGGCCATATGTGTCAGCAGTCGGTCGAATCTAAGATGTGCTGGGGGCAGCCCGCAGGTGTCGACACACACTCCAACGTAGCACGCCCACAACGCTCGGTAGGACAACACGGAGCAAAGCAAAATAAAACACAGCAAGCAACAAGACAATAACAGCAAAACAAGCCCCTTTTCACTCTCCCTCCCACCCACCCATCCACCCACACAGTCCACCAGCCCAGGACAGGCCTTCGTGCCTCCAGCAGACTCACAGACTTTAGGACTCTGACTTCCTCAGTGGACTTCGGACTCGTAGGCCCACCCAGGGCTTTGGTCATTGGGCTTCAACCTATGGACCGATCAATCTTCTGGCTGATGACAGGGCCTCAAACTCCAGACCTTGATCCCCGATCACGTCGACTCAGGGACCGAGACCAGCTCTTGTGCCCCCCCCCCACCACCCACCCCGCTCGCACGGACATCCAATCCTTGGACCCACTGACCTGGGGGCACTCACTGACCACCAACCCTCATTCTCGCTGGCCCTAATCCAGAGCGCTTGGAGCCCAGTATCCACGGATGTGCTCTGCCACACGTCCACTTCGCAGGCCTTTCAGCGTGGAGCTGAGGCCTAGGCTCCGGTTATTCTTCGTTTGAACTTTGCAGTGAAACAAGGGGAAAAGTCAGCAAAAACATGGATGAAAGACACCAGCGTTTTGCCCACAGCTTCCACTACAGCTACTTCACTGTGTCATGTTTCTGTTTAGAGGCACCAGGGTCAAAGCTTGCAAAGTCCCTACAATGTGTAATGCGCTGTGATCACTGGCAGCTTGATCGAGTTATCACTCTGGGCCTCTTCAGCCTGACGTTGACAGGTTTTATGTTCAGTCACGGGGGGCGGGGGGTTGGGGGTAGGGCTCCATGCCACTGCACGTCCCCCTTCCTCCTCGTCTTCACAACCTGCTGCTTTCTTCCTCACGCCCATTGGTAGCCTTTTTTGTCAGGGAGACTGCCCTCTCTAGATGTACTGATGTTGGCAAATCAGTCAGACGATGATGAGGCCTTCAGAGCTGGCCGCTGCCAAGAAACACAAGTGAAGAGATTTTACATATGATTCAAGGCAAAACCATTCCAGGCTCTCACCAAATGGATATGTCATCCAATCGGATGATAGTGCCAAAAGAGGCACCCATTGACACCAAGTGTGAACTTCAATTCTGAATTCTTAGACTGTGCAAAGAAAGGTCTTCAATTACACAGAGAAGCAGGAGACACTGGAACTCTTTCTTTAGAGCAATAATAATAACAGTAATAAGTATTTTATTGATCCCGAGTGGGAAATTCTTTCGTTACAGCAGTAAAATTTAAAACACACTTAACAGTGTGCAGAGTTAACTAATAATAAAGTGCAGAATAATAATATACACAATAATAATTTACCAATGTGCGATAATGTGCAAAATGATAAAACAGAGACTATCGTACTATGATGCGTGTTCTCCTGTCGCACGGAGATGAACTGTTGTATATGCTTATTGCATCTGGTAGGAAAGATTTTCTGTAATGGTCCTTGTGACAGTGGAGCTGAATGAGTCTGGTCGAAAAGTAGGTCATGGAGAGGATGTGCCTGATTGTCCATGATGGATAACAGTTTCTTAAAGAAAGTTAAGATGAAATTTGATGGCTATGCAAAGTCCTCCCCAGGATTGGATACATTTACAAGAGGTACCACCATGAGAAAGCAGCATCATCGTTAAAGACTTCCACCACCCAAGCTATGCTCTCTGCTCACTACTGCCATTGGGCAGGAGATCCAGAAACCTTAGATCCCACAGCACCAGGTTCTGGAGCAGTTATTACCCTACAACCATCAACCTCCTGAACTGGTGCAGATAACTTCAGTCACCACTTCTCTGAACTGATTCACTTTCAAAGACTCTTTACAACTTCTGTTGTTGGTATTTTTTATTTGTCGGTCAGTTTTTCATAAATTATATACAGTACTATTCTTTTTTTTGAAATTCATTTTCATGCAAGAAAATGAATTTTAAGGTATTGTCTGGTGGCAAGTACATACTTTGATTGCAATCTTACTTTGAACTGATGTAATAGTATTTACATAGTATATATAGGCATCCGTTAGTCTCGTGAGACCATGGATTTGCGCCTTGGAAGGTTTCCAGGGTGCAGGCCTGGGCAAAGTTGTATGGAAGACCAGCAGTTGCCCATGCTGCAAGTCTCCCCTCTCCGTGGCACCGATGTTGTCCAAGGGAAGGGCACTAGGGCCGATAGGTGTCGTCGCAGAGCAATGTGTGGTTAAGTGCCTTGCTCAAGGACACAACACACTGCCTCGGCTGAGGCTCGAACTAGCGACCTTCAGATCACTAGACGAACGCCTTAACCACTTGGCCACGTGCCAACACACACACACACATATATATATATATATATATATATACTGTAATTGATTTACTTATTTCTTTTTTTCTGTATTATTATGTGTTGCATTGTACTGCTGCTGCTAAGTTAACAAATTTCACGATGTATGCCGGTGATATTAAACCTGATTCTGATTCTGGTTTGGATAAAATAAGGAGAAACTGCTCCTGTGGATAGAGATAAACCAGGGTGCACGCTGTACAATAACTGGGCAGAGAACCAAAGATGAGAGAAACAAGTTAAACCTGAACTGACGTAATGCAGTACAGTACCTGACTGGCTGGTGAAACTAAAATTATCAACAATTTTGAAAGGGGTATTAGACACCCATAGATTTACAGAACTACTGTTCAGCTAGTTCCATCACAGGACAGCTCTCCCCACCTTCAAAGACATCAACAAGAGGCAATGTGTCAGAAAGGCTATATCCATCATTAATTCTCCCACCATTTGAGCTGTGCCCCCCGCTTCTTAATGTTACCACAGCAGGAAGTACAGGAGCCTGAAGACCCACATCTCAAAGTTTGGCAGTAGCTTCTTCCCACTGCCATCAGGTCCTTGAAGACACTACAGTGCTCTCTCTCTCTCTCTCTCTCTCTCTCCCCCACTCTGTTCCCCCTCTCTCTGCTCCTGCCTCTACCCCTTCTCTGTCTGTCCCTCTCTCCTTCCCCTTTCTCTCTCTTTCTCTCCTCTCTCTCCCCTCCTCTTCTCACATTTATTTATTTATTTTGTTGTGTAGGTTATGTGTAATTTATGTTAATTTAAGTCTATGTTAACTTATATTTGGTTCCTTAAGTTTGTTATAGCCGGGGGTGGTAATGGGGACAAACTCCCACTACCTATTAAATGCTTCCAATGGCGTGTGTCTCAAATAGCCTCTGACAGCCAAGTCCAGCTCCCGGTCTCCACTTGTGCTACCAAGCCCAGTGGAACCGTTTCTACTGACAGGAGACGGGGCAAAGGCAGGTTACTGGTGCCTTAAAATCAGTCACTTTGGGCAGCCGTGGTTGGCAGCTCCTCTAGGAGAAGGAAAACTCTGATCTCAAACCTCCGCTGCCTTACAGCCATACCCACTCATGGAGAAGGCTTTGTGAGTAAACCCTGAGGAAAAGTCCGGAGCTGGAATCCCTGAGGCAGTCCTATGTTGAGCTCAACACGGACTGGCAACTCCTGCGACACCGCTGGTGCCAAACTGTATCGGCCTCTGCCATTCCTTTGGATTCATCAGCAGCATGGAGAGGGGAGCTTGCTGCATGGGCAGCAGCTCGTTCTCCATATTGTTTTGCCTTGGCTTGTGTACACAGCCAGGAATCAACATCGATGGTCAGCCCTGATCAAACAGGGGCTGACATATCTCACGTTTGTAATGAACTGTGCTGCTGCAAACTTTCGTGTCATTTATACCCTGAGTATAGTTTCCTTTGACAATAAACTTGAACTTGAAAATTGGGTTTGAACTTGTTGGCAGCATAAAATGGAAGATGTACAAGGGTGTGAGGAGCAATCAGGTGGATGAGCTGAACTGGGTCTGTTTGTTCATGATGTGCCATGTCATTTGACATAGGTGATCATGGTCTTTCCATGACCATGACTGCTCTTGGCAAATTTCTACTCCAGAAGCGGTTTGCCATTGTCTTCTTCCGGACAGTGGGCAAAAAGAGTGACCCCCCCACCCCCCAGCCATTATCAGAGATTGTCTGCCTGGCGTCAGTGGTCACATAACCAGGACTTGGGATATGCACTGCTCACATGACCATCCACCACCTGCTCCTATGGGTTCACGGGACCCTGATCGAGAGGCTAAGCAGGTGCTACACCTTGGCCAAAGGTGACCTACAAGCTAGCAGAGGCAAGGAACGCCTTACACTTCCTTTGGCAGAGACGTATCTCCACCCCGCCACCCAGCTGGGTGCTTCTCTCAAACAGCTGCCGCAGCCAAAATAGGCAGAACCTCTAGGTTCTGGCTACAATCTTATGAAATAATTCATTGAAAGGAAAGAGTGTAAGAGGGAGCAGGTCCCCGTGATTTTATGGATGATATTGGAGTCAGAGGACGAGGCTCCAACAAAAGTGCAATAAAATCACATTGAGGACAGTGATGTTTAAAATTGGATACTCGCTGTTAAGGGTAATTTGGGCTTTGGTAGAAGATTACCGCAATCATTCACTGTCCATACTACTTAGCAGAATAACAAAAGATCCTTTGAAATCTTAGAATGATATTTTTACTGCTCGGGGTCTGTTGGAGTTGAAGGCAAGAAGCGATCACTTCACCAAAGGGGGGACTTAAAATCCACCCATGTAAGTTAACCATTATAAAAGCAATTGGAAAAAATGCCTGTGTCATACAAAAAGCTTGTAAAAATAAACATCAAACCGCCAGCAAGAAAAGAAAATATACTAAAAAATTTACAATTAGATCGTGGAAAAAATCTATCAATTAGCTCAAATGATAATAACAAGCAAATGAGCCTCATCTTTTCTCAAAATCAAATAAAGGTTTAAAGGTTCGACTTCTAATTTTCTCCAAGCTAAGACATAGCATCACTTGAGAGAACCATTGTGACAAAGTGGGAGCTGATGTATCCTTCCACTTCAACAAAACGGCCCTCCTAGCTATCAATGTAACAAATGCAGTCACACACAGACACACACAGAAATACCATGAATATTTTGAGGAATTATTCCAAAAAGCACAGTTAATTTATTAGGTTAATAAATGACTCCGGGGTTGTACACCTAATGGGTTCTTTTTTTTCTCACTTTTTCTGCTTAGTAGGTTTTTTTTGTTATCACAAAAATGTTTTTTAATCTTTAAGATAATGTCTTCTTTGAAACATTGTAAGTGTTGTTACTTCAATGTACTCATGTTATTTCTTTTGTATAATATAACAATAAAAAGATTTGAAAAGAAGGAAAAAATGCCTTGAAGAAAGGATTTCTTACTTTGTTCCCCTGGATCCAATTCTCATCTCATTATGATGTAGACTGAAATGGGTTCTTAACTCCTGATGACAGTAATCATCCTGGCACCTAACTTTCTATCAACACACTCATCTTCTCTTCAGTAGTTCCCACACAATGAACCCGAGCTGACACTGGGGATGTGTCAACACTGGAGAAGGACCAGCATCCTCCTTATCTCCAAAGCGATGCTTCTCTGTTCAGAGGTGATGAGAGCAAACAAGAACGGTCTTTTCTCTTGTCACATCTTTGTAAATCGCACCGGGTTGAGTGGTTGAATTAAAAGACTGATAGACTTACTGTACAGCAGTGGGCTGCACACTATTGGCCTGCGTTCAACTTTGCAACCCTTTTGCGCACGTTGCAGCAAAGAAAAGAATGACTGCATAATAATTGTAATTTTCAAAATTCCAAGCGTCTGCGGATTTTGTCGACTTTATAGAGACACAATTAGAGCTTCGAAAGATATGAAAACAAAATAATTTTACCAATGATTCTGCCATTTATTGTTCCTCTTGTACTGCTGGAGTTGATTAAGTAGACTCAAATCTCTTCAGACAATGGCATCAAATTTTCATAATTCTTAGTTTCATCTAAATAAACCTCAATCACAGTCTTGGGCTTCTCCCCATCAAATCTGATGTGGTGTGAACAATGCCTTGGTGTCATATGACATAATTCAGAGAGAGAAATAATGATGGAGAGGCCATACAGTTAATTCCTGTATTCCCTCCACAGTACAACATTCACTTTCAGAGGCTTTAACTTCTTGCATATGACTCTTGTACAGAGGCTTTTCACTCCATGCCAGCAAACTCCAAAGCACTTTGGAAACAATAAGGTTCTTTTTTAATGTAAACAGACTGTTGTGATATAGGAAATGGAGCTGCCAATCAGTATCCAGCAAGCTGCCACAAACTCCCAAGTGGTAAATGATGTTGATTGAAGAGTAAATATTGGCCCGGATGCCAGTTTTAACTTATTGCTTTTCCTATTCATATAGGATCTTTTACCCTGTGATTTGGAATGAACCACTTGATAATTAGTTTTGGTGGTGTTGTTAAAGGATTGGCACTCCGTATTCCCTTTGGGCGAAGAGGGTATTTCATCTAGTCATTGCCAAGTCCCACTATAACCCATTCTCCCCACATTCCCATCAACTTCACCCCCCCAGTTTCTATCACACGCCTACGCTAGGGTCAATGTCCTGTCAGCAATAAATCAGCCAAACTGCACGTCGTTGGGATTTGAGAGAAAACTAGGACACACGGTCATGGGGAGACCTTGCAAACTCCACATAGACAACACTGGAAGTCAGGTTTGAACTGAGTTGCTGGAGCCGTGATCCACTGGCTCTACTCACTATGCTGCGCCACCCATTGCTCCCTGCAGGCGGGGTAAGTCCTACACCTGCCCTCTCACCTCCATTCAGGGCCCCAAAACAGACAACACTGTTGGGGTTATCTACTGTATCTGGTACTCTTGGTGCATCCTCCACCTAAATTGGTGAGACCCGATGAAAACTGGGGGCACCGCTTTGTCGAGCACCGTTCGCCCCCTCCACAAAAGAAAAACGGGATTTCCTGCTGGCCAACCATTTTAATTCCAGTCTCCATTCCCATTCCACCATGTCAGTCCATGGACTCCTCTACTGCTACGATGAAGCCGCTCTCAAGTTGGGGGAGCAACACCTCATATTTGAGTGCCATTGAAGCGATATTTATTTATGTATTTGTTTGTTTATTTAGAGATACAACATAGTTATGAGCCTTTTCTGGTCAACGGGCCTGCGTCACCCAATTACACCCATGTGACCAATTAACCTACTAATCCCTACGTAGGTCTTTGCAATGTCACGTGAAACCAGAGCACATGGAGGAAACCCATGTGGTCGTGGGAAGAATGTAAAAACTTCTTATAGGTGGCAGCGAAACCGAACACAGGTTACTGGTGCTTCAATAGCATGACACTGACCGTTACGTTCCTGTATGCTTTCAAAGGTTCGAGAGCTAGCTGCAGGTGTTTATACCCTGGCCTGAAGAGAAGGGCTTGATTCAGTCCGTGCATGACTAGGACCAAGTGCAGGTAGCTGAATTATGAGAACAATGGATTTTTTGGGACTAGCTTGACAGAGAAAGAAAATGCACCCATAGGGAACAAATAGGAACATGCCCGTTATCAGTTTTTTTTCTACAGACTGCCTGGAAACTGTTAACGTAGTGAAGATTCCAGTGCTTCACCAAGACCACAACAAGAATCATTTTCAGCATGCAAGCTATAAGCATATTCTACAACCCTCAGATTTGAGTGGAGCTTAAAATTGCACGGAAAGTATATAACCAGATTATAAGCAGTGTACCATAACATCTTTATAGACTCCCAGTAACGTGCAGCCTATTCAAAAGATGATAGCCTTTGGATAACAGAGCTCCTCACTCTAACTAAAGTTGAAGTTAAATTCAATTGGTCATTAGGTTGGGGAAATCGATTAACGTTATCCAAGAACATGTAAGCGCCTTCCGATATCTCCAACACATACTTTCAATGCCTTTTGCAGAGTGATCATGTAGAAATAGTTTGTTCGGGGTTCCTTTTGCTTCTAATTTCAATTACTGTTTGCAAACTTTATCAAATGTTGTGGGAACTTGATCTCCACAGTTTGAAGAGGTTAAATGACTTCCATCAGTCTTCAAAAAAGCTGACATATATGTACATGTTCTTTGATTCTCTCCACACTGCTGCTGAAGGAATGAAAGTCCTTACATCGGCATTTTCTGACAGACGGAACTCTGGGTTGGAAATTTCACAGACCCTGGGAACACTCTGGGAAAGATTCCTCAAAGGTCACCATCGATGCTTATGGATGTCTAGTCAAAGACAAGTCGAACATCTTAACTCTAAAACGTTGAAACAAACTTTAGAGCAACAAGCACATTTTGCAGAGGGAACTCAGTAGGTCAGGCAGCACCTACAGAGAGGAATAAACAGCCGATGGTTCGGGACGAGAGCCTTCAGCAGGACGGGAAAGGAAAGGGGGAAGAAGACAGAAAAAGAAGGTGGGGGCAGGGAAAGGAGTACAAGTTGGCAAGTGATAGTTGAAACCAGGTGAGGGGAAAGGTAGCTGAATGGAAACAACATATGGAATGTAGTTTAAATTGTCCGAACGGCATTCATTGTTAATGATCAAATGAGTATGGTGGGCAGTTCTTACTGCACTCAGAATAAAACTGTATAGGCAAAAAGTTCCTGAAGAACTATAACACAGCTACAAGAACAGGCTTTCAAAGCAAAGCAGAAATGGTAATGTTGTCTCAGACTGGCATTTAAGATAGATATCTTGCTCTGTTCCAAGGCACTGATGCTGGGTGAGAACTTAGGTCACACACACACACACAATGCTGGAAGTGAACATAGTCGACGTTTCGGGCCGAGACCCTTCTTCAGGACTGAGAAGGAAGAGGGGAAGATGCCAGAATAAAAAGGTGTGTGGGGGGAGGGGGGGAGGAGAAAGAGGTGATAGGTGAAGTCAGGTGGGTGGGATAGGTGCAGAGAAGGAGAGGAGCGTGGAGAAAGGGAAGGAGGAGGGGATCCAAGGAGAAAGCAATAGGCAGGTGAGAAGCAGTAAAAGGACAGAGTGGGGAATAAAGGAAGGGGAGGAATTTAGTTAGCATTTCAGTGATACGTGAACATAAATTACTGTCTGTGGTGATTTAACTTGGGGACTTATTTATTTATTTTCAAAGAGTTAACACCCAAGGTAGAAATTTACGTAAAAGCATTAAAATTGGCCACATTAAGCTTCCAAGTAAGTTCTCAGACTTTCCCAGGAAGTCGCTAAACTAAGATTAGAGTCTCTCCCAAGTGGACTGAGAGAAAACAGAGCATAAATCTTCCAGAACAGTTCCTACTAACAGAAGAGCTGCATCTAGAAGCCTGAAAAAATGTTATCTCCCTATCAGATCGGACAGAGTCCTGGAGAGGAAATATATTTGGAAGTTTTGAACATATTCATGCAGTTATACCACTGCTGTATTTTGAACAGTGTCTTTCCTCACTGAGAATGTACTTTGAACTTTGAACGCAGGGCAAATCTCCAACTTCACCTTCAGCGATTGGAAAAAAAGGTTCAATGCTCCTCAAAAGGAGTACAGGCATTCTCGTCTTTCCACCTTCTGGCCAGCCAGCACTGCTTGGCCTTCCAGAAGGTGAAATGAGCAAGAGTGAGGGGAATGGACGGCCGGGGCGATCGCGTGAGGGTGCACGTTCATATTTCCTGCTGCTTGTACTTTAGAAGAGACTGTGTGACTTCGGGACGAGTTTGAGGATGGTATTGGCCCTTATGATGTAAGTCCCACTGCGGGCCCCAAAATGGCACTCTATGGTCCAGAGGAATTAGGTGATGCTGTTGCACCCCTCCCACTGCAGTGAGCTCCTGCCACTGCCTTCTGTCTCACACCAACTGGCCTTAAGAGAGGGGGAGAAATATGAGAGTGTGTGTGTGTGACTCCATTCCCAAGGAGGTAGAGTAAACCTTTTCTGGTGTTTCAAATGTTGTTGCTTGCAATATTGGGGCCAAATTGTGTTTCCCCCCCACCCTCCAAACAACATGTTAAATTGTCATTGGCATAGATTCTGGCAGGAGGGCTCACAATTTACACATAGGAGTAATACAGTACTGTGTGAAAGTCTTAAGCACATATATATACACTGTAGCTAGGGTGCCTAAGACATTTGCACAGTACTGTAGTAATTTTATGTATTGCGCTGTACTGCTGTTGCAAAAAAAACCAAATTTCATGATATATGTGAGTGTTGGCAAACCTGATTCTGATATGGGTCTCTATCATGGACTGAGAGTGGGAAGGGGGCAGGGAGAGGGGAGTCATGGTTGGGAAAAGGGGAAGGGAACGGGAAGAACCAGAGAGACATTGCGTAACGATCAATAAACCAATTGTTTGGAATCAAATTACCCTGCCTGGTGACTCAGGGCTGGGGGTGTCTGCATCCACGCCATCCCCCGCCCCAGCATTCCTTCCCTGCCACCTGTCCCACAGCCCTCCACTCCACTCCAAACGTCCTCTGCTCTCGCCAGATTTACAAACTCACTCTCCACTCCACCTTGACAAACACAGTGCCTAAGACTTTAGCACAGTACTGTACATCAGTCCTGTAATGCACATTCCCATTAAGTCAGATAGGGCAACGCCTATTATGTCTGCCGTGGTGGAGGAAGAAGCTGGAGAGACTAGGGCTCCTTGGTGACTGGAAGGAAGGAGAGACCATGTTCTCCAAGCACAAACAAGAGAAAATCTGCAGGTGCTGGAAATCCAAGCAACGCAGACAAAATGCAGGAGGAGCCCAGCAGGCCGGGTGGCATGGATGGAAAAGAGTTACGTCAACATTTCCAGCTGAGACCCATCAGTGGGGCTGGAGAACAAAAAGCTGAGGGGTAGAGTTAAACGGCGGGGGTTGGGAAGGGAGGGAGAAACACAAGGTGATCGGTGAAACTGGGAGGGGGAGGGGTGAAGTAAAGAGCTGGGAGGTAGATTGGTGGAAGAGATACAGGGCTGGGGAAGGGAGTCTGATAGGAGAGGACAGAAGACAATGGATGAAAGAAAAGGAGAGGGAGGAGCACCAGAGGGAGGCGATGGCAGGCAAGGAGATAAGGTGAGAGAAGGAAAAGGGGATGGGGAATGGTGAGGGGGGGGGCCTTTACTGGAAGTTGGAGAAACCGATGTTCATGCCACCAGGTTGGAGGCTACCCATGTTCTGTAGAGCCTACTGAAAGAGGTACTAGGACAGTACCAGACATACCAAGCACACACTCCCACACTGAAAAAAAAACAATAAACTGGAAAGAATAGTTGTTCCATTGTATTAATGTGGTATCCCCCTACAAAGGTAAGTTAAAATGAGAGATCTGTGATTCATTTCTTCAGTCAGAAAATGTCAGGAATAAGAGGGAGGGTACCCAAAGCAAAAGGGTGACCTCATAGGCAGAGCCCAAGGGCAGTATTCACCTAACCGTTATCAATGAATGTTGTTGGGGCAATTTAAACTACACCCTATCCACTTACCTTTCCCCTCACCTGGCTTCAGCTATCACTTGCCAACATTTCCACCACCTTCTTATTCCCGCTTCTACCCCCTTTCCTTCCAGTCCTGTTGAAGGGTCTCAGCCCAAATCACTGAGCGTTAATTCCTCTTCGGCACAGAGGCCCTGAGGCACCCGGCTATCTCCCGTTTGAGTGTTGGAGCGATCTTGTGAAGGGTCCTGTTACGAGCCAAATGGCCCTTGAAATGTGGAGCTCGCCAAGTGCTGCTTGTTACTTTACTGTGACTGCCAAACGACAATTGTTTACTTGACTTGGGAGTTCCAAAATCAATGCTTGCTTGAAAAGGTTTTCTCATGTACACTGTGTAATAAATAATGTCATTATCATATGACATTCAGAGGAGTACCTGACCAGCATTACCCAACTGGCATGGTTTCCCCTATTGGTGATCATGGTTTGATCCTTGTTAAAATACTACTTCACAACTGTAAGGGAAAATCTGTGTGACATGCCTGCTGTGGTTGAATAGCTGATCCAGTGTAAGCTGTGAATTTTGCGTGTAAGACTTGAAACAGTGGTGAATGCAAGAGGGAATGATACAGTTCGTTTGTTATATGACGTGGGCGATCATAGTCTTTCCATGACCGTGGTTGTTCTGGGCACATTTTTCGACAGAAGTGGTTCACCATTGCCTTCTTCCAAGCAGTGCCTTTACCAGATGGGTGTCCCCAGTCATTAACGATACTCTTCAGATTTGTCTGCCTGGCGTTGGCGGTTGCGTAACCAGGACTTACGATGCTCATACGACCACCTGCTCCCATGGCTTCACGGGACCCTGATTGGTGTGTGGGTGGGGGGGGGGGCTAAACAGGTGCTACACCTTGCCCAAGGGTGACCTGCAGGCTAGCGGAGGGAAGGAGCACCTCACACCCCCTTTGGTAAAGACATATCTCCACTCCACCACCCTTGATGAAGTATATTAAATAAAAATCTATAAATCGATGGTCGATGGATATGATGATGCAGATTGCTCCTGGGTCACAAACGGTTTCCTTTTTCCCAGGTCCATTTGGACAATAAGTCCATTTTTGGACTTTCACTAGATTGCCATTCATTGAAATGTGTGGAGGTATGTTTTCCATACTGAGTGGTGCAGTTTCTGAGACAGACAATGTCCATTTTGTCTGTGTTGGAAAATGCTCTGCTCAGTATGGAAACCATACCTCCACAGCATTGCATGAATGGCACCATAGGCATGCAAGACTAATAAGAAAGAACAGTTACGAAAAGTGGAGAGAGTATGTGCACATGTGCAGGATATGCGTGTGAGAGAGAGAGAGAAACAGGGCAAAATTAGTTCCACCATTTGTAGGAATGAAGGTATGTACTAGACATAGTTAGACTTCTGAGTTTAATAATATTCTGGGAGCTCCCTTCTATATATGTCCATAAATAAGACATTTATAACCCAGGATGACCTGTACTCAATTGTTTAGCAGTTCCATTTAATATCAGAGAATGTAAATGGTATACAACCTGAAATTCTTACTTTTCACAGATATCCACGAATATTAGAGAATGTATACAGTATACAACCTGAAATTTTTACTTTTTGCAGACATCCACAAATATCAGAGAATGTAGACAGTATACAACCTGAAATTCTTACTCTTCACAAACATCCACGAATATCAGAGAACGTATATGGTATACAACCTGAAATCCTTGCTCTCCACCAACATCCTCGAAATGGAAGAAAAGCCCCAAAGAACAAATGACAGGAAAACATTAGAACCCCAGATCACCTCCTCCCCCTCCCATGCACAAACAGCAGCAAAATCATCAACCCTCCCCGCTCCCGCTTCAGCAAAAAACATCACCCCACCCCCACCCGCCATGTAAGGAATAGCAAAGCCCCTGAAGAGACTATGATCTACAGTCCTTCCAAAAAGCACTATTCACCCCAACAGTTCAACAAAGGCCTCCATCCTCAATCGAGGGCAAATAAGGTCTTTGAGGGTCCTTGACCTGAAATGTTAATCATTTGTTTCTCTCACCATAAAAGCAGCCTAAACTGCTAATTAGCTCAATACACAAGAACACACATAAAAGTTGCTGGTGAACGCAGCAGGCCAGGCAGCATCTCTAGGAAGAGGCACAGTTGACGTTTCGGGCCGAGACCCTTCGTCAGGACTAACTGAAGGAAGAGTGAGTAAGGGATTTGAAAGTGGGAGGGGGAGGGGGAGATCCAAAATGATAGGAGAAGACAGGAGGGGGAGGGATGGAGCCAAGAGCTGGACAGGTGATAGGCAAAAGGGATATGAGAGGATCATGGGACAGGAGGCCTAGGGAGAAAGAAAAAGGCGGGGGAAGCCCAGAGAATGGGCGAGGGGTAGAGTGAGAGGGACAGAGGGAGAAAAAGGAGAGCGAGAGAAAGAATGTGCATATATAAATAAATAACAGATGAGGTACGAGGGGGAAGTGGGTCATTAGCAGCAGTTTGAGAAGTCAATGTTCATGCCATTAGATTGGCGCTACCCATACGGAATATAAGGTGTTGTTCCTCCAACCTGAGTGTGGCTTCATCTTTACGGAAGAGGAGGCCGTGCATAGACATATCAGAATGGGAATGGGACGTGGAATTAGCTCAATACTGCTGCTTTTGTGTTACACATGAATTCTTCTATCTCCAGGCAGACAGGTCTGAATATGTACAGTATATCCATGTAAGTGTTGCAGGTACCTTCATACGATGCTCTTACAATCAGTAAGTATAGCAGTGCATTGTATTCTGTTGCTGTTAATCAATTGAATGCAATGTATCCATTAGTGGAAATATGAACATTCATCAGTTTCTATTAGGTAATATTTTATCCTCATGACCTCAGAAGAACTTGTAGGTAGCTGACTTACTCTGTGCACACATTTACCAGTATTTTTTTCCTATGTTTGCCAAGTGATGAACGTAGTGCAAAGGTTTTTTTAAAGATTAGCTTCATTTGTCACAGGTACATCAAAACGTATAGTGAATGTATTCGTTTGCATCAAATAAGATCCGTGAGGAATGTGCTGGGCATTTCTCAGTGTCACCGTGTGCCAACATAGGATGCTCACAACTCACTAACCCTAACTGCACATCTTGGGGGATGTGGAGAGGTGGCAGGCCCTTCTGGCCTGTTATGTTTTGTCACCTCAGAACTAATTCTAAGGAATTCACAGTAGTCCGGGTTTGTAGATTTAACTTTGTGTTTACTTTAAGGGAGGCGTGCACATAACACATGGTAGCGAGATGACGTATGCAATTCACGTATTTATTCATATAACCCAGAATGAATTATTTAAATGAATAAGAACACATATAAATACAGACACACAGGATTACTCAAGTATTATTGAAATATTAAATATACAACACAGCCCAACGAGTCCAATTACACCCATGTGACCAATTACCCTACTAACCCCATACATCTTTGGAATGTGGGAGGAAACCGGAGCACCCGGAGGAAACCCACCAGGAGCGTACAAACTCCTTACAGACAGCAGTGAAATTGAACTTGGGTTGCTAGCATTGTAATGAGTTACCTTAACCGCTGTGCTATCACACTATTCCACCGTCCCACCCACCCAATACCTGAATGCATATATGAAACTTGTCTTGGAACTTCAAATTTCAAAGTATGTTTATTATCAAAGTACGTGTACATTATACAACCTTGAGATTCGTCTCCTGACAGGCAGCCACGAAACGAAGAAACCCAAAAGAACCCATTAAAAAAGACAGCCAAACACCTAAGGAGCAGGGACGAAAAAAAACAAATCACGCAAACAACATGTGCAAGCAAATAGCGTTCTCAACTGAAGTCCACAAAGAGAATCTGTCAACGCACCCATAGTTCAGCGCAAAGTGGAACAGAGAGCTGAACTGGCCCGTCCCTCGCCTCGGGCCCCGATACCCTGACCTTTTCAATCTGGCCAAACATTGGGTTCAGTTGCCTCCATATGCGCTGGCGCCTGGACCCCGTTGCCTCGATTCAGTTCAGCTCGGCACTTAAATCACTTTTTAGTGACACTAAAGAGATATTTTATAAAATAATCTCACTGCAAAAGAATACATATTACTTCATCCTGAATGTCATACAGTATGTCAAGGATAGATTTCCGTGCTCAGAGAGTGAGATTGTATGCAAATTAGAGCCGTAGACAATGTACATTTCACAAACAGTAGGGAAACTGTAAATGCACCTCGTAAAGACACAAGAGAAACTGCAGAGACTCTCAAGTCTCCTTATGGTTTGGTTCTCATCCAACTTGTTGAAATGTTCAATGCCTGCCTGTCTGCATAGTGCTAATGGAACTGAGACAGTGGAAAACACTGGGATTCAAAGCATTCATAACTCACCCTGAACATGAAATAAATTGTGCAACGTATTTTGTCCCAGGATATATTCATTACCAGATTTCAAAGACTAAGAGCAAGAATAGTGTTTAAAATCAGATCTAAAAATTCATTTTTGTGGTATCATCACCCACCAGCTAATCATTCTTTATGTGCTGTTTTTGATTTTCTAAGAATATGAGTTCTTTGATCAAGTTTAAAGTGATAATTCATAGAAATACATTTCCATCAGGACTTTAGAAGTCGAGCTGCTGAGAGTGCTTTGCGATTCACCATTGCCGAACTCCTCCGCTCCATTTTCCTACTCACCCTACATCTCGATTTCTGCATTGAGCCCCGTTCTGAATGAACTCTGTGGCTCAATCACAATACGGCAGAGCCAGTTCCCGCTTCATGAAAACTTTTCCTCTCGTCTCAGGGCAAAAGTAATCTGTCCACTTTCCAGTAAATGGCAACCGTTTCAAGGTCCGTCAGCCAGACAAAGCATCTAGCTTGTAACAGTTGGGTATATTTTGATGAGACCTTCGCTCTCTCTTCTAAACTCTAGCGAACACAGGTCCAATCTCTCCTTCTGTACTGTTCCAGAAGTGAGGCTGTGAATGCTTCTTACACTAACTCTGTAGTAGGCATATACTTTTGTGCTAAGGAGAGCTGAACTATGTACAGTACTCAAAGCATGTATATGTTATACAACCTTGAGATTCGTCTCCTAACAGGCAGCCACAAAACAAAGAAACCCAAAAGAAGCCATTTTTTAAAAAAGGCTGTCAAGCACCCAATGTGCAGAGAGAAAAAGAATCATGTGAACGAACAATAAAAGTAAGGAACAGACACAAAATGCTGAAGGAAACGTCGACTGTACTTTTTTCCATAGATGCTGCCTGGCCTGCTGAGTTCCTCCAGCATTTTGTGTGTGTTGCTTGGATTTCCAGCATCTGCAGAGTCTCTGGTTTGTGATAAAAGTAAAGAACTAGCACTCAGAACTGAAGTTTACGGAAGTGAATCTGTCCTCAGACACGAAGCCACAGCCTCAGCTCAGCACAAAGACGATTAAACGTAGCCTCACCTCCAGTGTCAACTCCCTGACCTTTTTGATTGTCCAAATATCGGGGCCATTCCTCACTCTTGGACCCGTGCTCTGTTGTTTTAATAGGATCCAGGGCCTGGACCCTGCTGCCTTGATACAGCCTGTACCCAGCCTTTCCAATATGGCCCAGTGCTTAAATCGATCGAGCGTCGGATTTTTCCTTGCTCTAGGGGACAGGCCCAAGCTCTGCCTCTCCTCCGCTCGCCTCGACTCGGCCTTACCTCTGATCTGATTGCAGTAAGAGATGTTGACAATGCTGTTGAAATTGCAGAGGGTAGTCCTAGGCTACAGGATGCTTCTGATCAGATGACAGGATGGGCAGAGCCATTCCAAATGGAATTTAATCCTGTTGAGTGTGAGGTGATGCATTATGGGTGAAACTAATCGTACTCCATGATTGGTGGCATCCTATGAAACATCCAGGAAAAGAGGGACCTTGATGTACGAGTACAATCGCCCCTGAAAGTTGCAAAACAGGTAATTAAGGTGTCAAAGTTAGCAAACAACAAGCTCTGCTAGAAGAACACAGCAGATCAGCAAACATCCATAGAAGGAAATTAATGTGATTGCACTGGAGAGGGTGGAGAGAGATTCCCTAGGGTGGGGTAGACGGTTTCAATTGTGAGCAAAGATGATAGGCTGGGTTTGTTCTCTTTGGATCCAAGGAAGTCGGAGATGGGGGTGGCTGATAAAGTTATGAATTAGATAGAAAGCAACTTTTCCCATAGCAGTCGTGACAAAAGCTAGTGGGCAGAGGATGAGGGTAAAGGGTGAGCAAAAAGAAAAGAACAAATCGCGCAATTGGCAAAAAAGAGTGAAAAGACACGGGGTTTTAAACATCAAACTACAAAGTTATCGAGGTGGTCCGGGAACATTTTGTGAACTGTCTGAAGGATGTCACCTTTGGTCACGTTGTTTGCTGGTGCCTCCTTCTGCCTTCCACTACAACACACAGAATCTGCAGATCAAATGTTAGCAAGTGAGAGTAACATATGGGTTTTTGCAAAGACGTGATGGGCTATGGTCTTTAATCTGTGCTATACAACCCCTTTCTTTACTCCTGTACTCAAATCCTCTCACAGCAAAGATTAACGGACCGGTGCCTTCTTAATCGCTTGCTGAACTTGCTCGTTGTCTTTCTGTGACCTCGATACAAGGACACCCAGCTCCCTTTAAACATTAGCCTCTCTCCGTCTGTCAGCACCGAGAAGATGCTCTGTCTTGCTTCATCATGAACTAAAGTGGTCCCCACACGTTTCCCACGTTGTATTCAGCTACCGTGTTTTCGGTGACTCGCTTAACTTGCCCAACTCCCCAGGAAGTTTCTTCGCATTCCCCTCCCCACACACACACACACACACACACACACACACACACACAGAGTCAGGGAGGCACAGTGGCGTAGTGGTTAGCACAACGCTTTACAGAACTGGCGACCCGGGTTCAATTCCCACCGCTGCCTGTAAGTGGTTTGTACATTCTCCCCATGACCACGTGGTTTCCTCCAGGTGCTCTGGTTTCCTCCCACAGTCCAAAGATGTACCAATTAGTCGGTTAACTGGCCATTGTAAATTGTCCCTTGATTAGGCTAGGACTAAATCAGGGGATTGCTGTGTGCTGCAGCTTGAAGGCCAGAAGGGCCTATTCCACATTATATCTCAATAAATAAAATAATGTCATAAAAATGAATGAATAGTTCATTCTTCAAGAACATTTTAAGTTGCTAAGTATGTGCGGTGATCAGGTCTGGCAGATTGCACAGTGTATAAACATTATGTTTCATTTACTCTTTCTTACAGCACTGAGCCTTGCTCCGTTATTTAAGGTATATTTGTAGGACTAGATGTCAATATCCCTTAATTGCATGCCTGAGACCTGCTGCCTAGACTCTGTGGGGTGGCCAAGTGACTGGTGGCATCTTCTGGGTTATCAATTGGGCGCCCTCTTTCCTCGGTGTTTCGCTGATAGGCCCGCGACACCTCCGGAGGGGTCAGCAGTGAATCCCGGCGTCCCGGACTCACCCCCTTTCCCTCACTTGGGGGCCCAGATGGAATCCTTTCTCTTCATCCAGAGCCACTGACCACCCTTTTCAGCAGCTCTGGAGAGGTAGATTTCAGTTCACCATTTCAGAATCAGGTTAAGTATCGCCAGCGAGTGTCATAAAACTTGTTAAATTTGCGTCAGCAGTACAATGCAATACATGCTAAAGATTTTAAAAAGCTGAATTACAGTAAGTCTATATATGTGAGTATTAAATAGTTAAGTTAAAATTATTAGTGCAAAAACAGAAATAAATTTTTAAAAAGTAGTGTGGGAGTATTCATGGGTTCAATGTCCAGAGGGGAGAGAAGCTGTTCCTGAATCTCTCCGTGTGTGCATTCAAGCTTCTGTACCTCCTTCCCATTGGTAACGATGAGAAGAGGGCATGTCCTGGATGGTAGGGTCCTTAATGATCGACGCCGCCTTCCTGAGGCACCGCTCCTTGAAGACGTCTTGGATATTATGGAGGCTGGTACCCATGAAGAAGCAGACTAATTTTACAACTTTCTGCAACTTACTTCGATCCTGTGTAGTCGTTTCTCCCCCCACCCCCACCCCTCACCCCTAGGCCTCTGCATTCTCGTTTGTTAGAAGAACAATTAATAAACAGGGATAGAGAAGGGGGGGAAAAACAAATGTGGGAAATGAGAATGATAAAAGGGAAGAAAATCAAACAATGGAGTAGCTTTTAACAAACACAGTACGACTGCCCATAACAGTGCATTCACTCAGTGTCTGACAAACGCAGTACAGCCAATAATTGTATGCACATTAGTCTGTACACTAAGCAAACACGCTCAAACATTCATCAAACAGAAGTAGTTCCATTAACTATTTTATAGCCATTCACAGGATGCGCCCGACACTGTGGAAAGGACAGTAAAGGCAATCATTTTGCCCCCTCCTTATTTCCGCTGAAATGTGTAACTTGCTTTGGACCCTTGGACACTTATGTGCCATATAAATATTCATTAAGTGGACAACGAGAACAGAAAATGCAAAAAGCAGTCGGCAGCTCATGCAGCAACTGTTGCGAGCCAGTTGGGGTGAATGCTTCAGGACAGGCCTTGAGCTTCGTGGAGACTCCTGAGGCAGAGCTCCCGGTTTCCTGTCTCTTTATCTGTCTTTCCCGCTCCCACACCCACTTCTCTAGCCCTGGTTTCCTGCACCGTCGAAGCAAAATGAAGGATGGGTGTGCAAGAGATTCTGCAGCTGCTGGAAATCCAGAGCAACACACTCAAAACGCTGGAGGAAGTCAGCAGGTCTGCAGAGGAATAAAACAGTCCCGATGAAGGGTCTCGGCCCACAATGTTGGCTCTTTATTCCGCTCCCTAGATGCTGCCTGACCTGCTGAGTTCCTCCGACATTTTGTGTGTGACATTAAGTATGGGGACCCTATTTCTCAGCTCCTCTTCTGAACTCAACCTTGAACTCAATTTATTTTAGTCATCAGTATCACCGGCATTTCATTTCAGATTTCCCATTTCTCGGTTTATTTCTCCTCTGATACCTTTAGATAGTTGAGTTCCTCCAGCATTTTGTGTGTGCTGCCCCAGATTTTCAGCATCTGCAGAATCTCTTGTGTTCAGATAATTCTGTTTCCATGGTTACACTTTTTATGACCCTTTGTTGGCTTACTTGCCACATGCGTTCATCTTACGCCATTTAATCTCTTCCGCCTTCTATCTTCCTCCAAGAGGATCTCAAACTTGTCGTAGGGTTTGGAGGCTTGCGTGCCTCAGTGACCCGGAGAGCTGGAGTCAGGGCCTTGTGCTTTGGCTTTTAGTAGTGTCGATCATCCCAAATAGGTCAAAGGCTAGGAGCCACACTACGTGGGTCACTGGTCCTCCAGGTTCGGGGGTTCAGCTCAGGGCTAACAACTCCGACTGGTCAAAGAAAATTGTTACAGAAACAGCAATGAAGAATCCTTCTATATCTGTGTACTGATGAGGACCCCGAACCATACCTGGGGCACAATAGAGTGGATGGCCACGGACAGACAGAGATAGAGGAACTTCATTGCTGCCCTAAACACCAGCAGCTTAACGGGCAGTAAATAAGCAAGGCTTCATTCCTATTCCACATTTTTCCTTTTGTTCACCCACTCTTCCTGCTTTGCACTGCATTTCTAAAACTTATCCTGTCTCTAATTTTTTCCAGTTCTGATGAGGGATCAATAATCTGAACCATCCACTCTATTACTGTCTCTGAGGATGCTCCCTGGCCTACCGTCCCAGCAACTATCTTTGTTATTCAGATTTCCAACACTACTGAAATGTCGAGCCCTAGTCATTGATACAGTAAGCCAACAAGCTTGATCTTATAGAAACATAAAATTATGAAATGGATAGGTAGAGGCAGGAAAGTTGTTTCCACTGATAGGTCACCATCACAGCCAGCCGCTCTAGTGTTGTTTGGCTGATGTTGAGCAGGTCAGTGTCAGTTAAATCAGGTGAGAGTGGGCAGTTGCACAGAACATGTTCAATGTTCTGCACCCTTTCGCCACACTCACAGGATTCGCTGGTCTCTAAACCCCACTTCACCACATTGTCTCCTGTCCTACAAACTCCCGCTCTCGCTCTGTTGAGAGTGCACCACTTCCATCTGTCAAGCAGTGCCCCATCTGGTGACATTTCTGTGGGGTCTTGCACTGTATTGTTTGGTGGGGTTCTGGCTTCCGTTTGTTGCCAGAGATCAATCCTGTATGGTTGGGGGGGATGTTCCGTGCGGATGTTCCTCCACTGTAGCAAAGCTTTTCCTCGGTTTTAGGCGGTTGGAGACTGGCACATGATAATGTAGTGGGTGCCGTGGATCTGAGTTCTGTTTACCTTTTTCAATTTTTGTTGTAGTGTGTCTTCGGGTCTCTGGGGGAGCGATGCCTGCAAGTCTGTAAATGATGCTCGTGGGTGTGGGGCGCAGTGTGCCTGTGATTATTCGGCAGGCTTCGTTAAGCAACGGGTCTATTTTCTTCACATGGGCTGATCCGCCCCACACAGGTGCACAGTATTCTGCAGGTGCATAGCAGAGCGCTAGGGCAGTTGATCTAAGTGTGTGAGCATTAGCTCCCCATTTCGTGCCTGCTAATTTTTTCAGGAGAGAGTTGCGAGAGCCAACTTTCCCTCGGAGGTTTTGGATGTGGGTGGCAAATGAGAGCGTCCTATCCAGTGTCACGCCCAGGTAAGTTGGAGTCGGATGGTGTTCGAGCTCCTTCCCACACCAGAAGATGAGTTTCCGAGCTGCTTCCCGATTCCTCAGGTGGAATGCACACACTTGAGTTTTTGATGGATTTGGGTTCAGAGACTATTTTTCATAATACTGCTTCATTGCTTCGAGGACTGCTGTAAATCATACTTCAACTTCTTGGAAGGAGTAAGTTTGTGTTGCTATGCATAGGTCGCCTGCATAGATAAACCTGCGTGTGTTAGGAAAGGTTGGTTGGTCGTTTGTGTAAACATTAAATAGTAGAGGTGCCAGGACTGATCCCTGTGGTAATCCGTTCTTATGTGGACGCCAACTACTCTTAATTCCGTTCATTTCCACATAAAATCTGCGATTTTCTAGGAGGCTTCTTATTACTTTGACTGTGGTTTCATTCTTTAACATTTTAGATAATTTCAGCAGAAGGCCTCTGTGGTTCACAGTGTCGTATGCTGCTGTTAAATCAATGAGTACTGCCCCTGTAATTTGTCGCATTTCAAAGGCATCCTCAGTATACTGGGTTAAATTCAGGAATTGACCACAGCAAGAGCGGCCTGGCCTGAACCGGGCTTGGTCTGGTGTTAGAAGATCTTCGACTAAGGGGGATATTCTTTTCAGTATGAGTCTCTCGTAGAGTTTACAGAGGGTGCAGAGCAAGGAAATCGGTCTGTAGTTTTTAGGAATATTGGGGTCTTTATTGGGTTTTAGGAGAGCAACAACTTTGGCTCTTCTCCACTTTTTAGGTATCTTTAACGATCTTAGGCAACAATTAAAAAGGGACAGAAGCCAGTGGAGTGCTTTAGGTCCAAGATGTTTAAGGAATTCATTAAGAATCCCATCTTTGCCAGCAGCTTTGTTGGATTTTAGCTGTGATACTTTATCCTTTAATTCTTCTAGGGTGAGAGATGGGAAGTTGTTATTCCCGTTTGAGAGAGCCGACTCCATCTCCTTCCTTCTTCACTCTTCCTTCAGTTAGTCCTGACGAAGGGTCTCGGCCTGAAACGTCGACTGCACCTCTTCCTATAGATGCTGCCTGGCCTGCTGCGTTCACCAGCAACTTTGATGTGTGTTGCTCCATCTCCTGATGTTGCTTTTTCTTTTGTCTGTTCTTTGTTATTTGGTCGACCATTTAGTATTAGTTGTTGGCAACCTGATTGGGTGTTACGGCAGCAATTCTCTGTGGTGGTCTATTGTCTGAGTTGAGTTTCTGAACAGTTGCCCATGCCTTCTTACTGTTCTTGGATATGTCTGTGTTTTCTATCAGTTCCTGCCAATGCTGTTGTCTCGCTTGGCTCAGTAGGGACAGAACTGACTCTTCCATTTCAATTGTGTCTTGACCAAACGGGGCTTGGTCACATAAGTTGACATACTCATCATAACTTTGCTTGATATCACTAGTCAATCCCTGAGTGATCGGTGGATCAACCCTTGTCCCACTGGAAATCATGAAAATCATTAGCACTAATAGGTAAGACTAGAACTAGGGGATGTAGCCTCAAGATTCAGGGAATAGATTTAGGATGGAGATGAGGAGGAACTGCTTTTCCCAAAGAGTGGTGAATCTGTGGAATTCTTTGCCCAGTGAAACAGTGGAGGCTACCTCAGTAAATATATTTAAAACAAGGCTGGATAGATTTTTGCATAGTAGGAGAATTAAGGGTTATGGGGAAAAGGCTGGTAGGTGGAGGTGAGCCCATGATCAGATCAGCTATGACCTTATTGAATGGTGGAGCAGGCTCGACGGGCCAGGTGGCCAACTCCTGCTCCTATTTCTTATGTTCCTATGTTGAACTCAAATGCACATGAAAAACAAGAGATTCTGCAGATGCCGGAAATCTAGAGCAACGCACACACACACGCGCACAAAACGCTGGAGGAACTCAGCAGGTCAGGCAGCAACTATGGAGAGGAATGTTTCAGGCCAAGATCCTTCATCAGCACTGGAAAGGAATGGGCAAGAAGCCAGAATAAGATGGTGGATGGAGAGGAAGGAGTACAAGCTGGCAGGTGATAGGTGAAACCAGGTGAGGGGGAAGGCAGGGTGCATTAAATAGATGGTTTGCAATCTTGCACTCCCTATTCGCTCCACAATGATAAATATTTACTGAATATACACGATTCATCTTCCAGCTTAAATGATTGGATGTGATTACAGGCCTAACAGAAAAATGGAATTAGTTTAGATAGCATTTTGGTTGGTATGGATGAGATGGGCCTATATCTGTGCTGTATAACCCTGTTCATCTGGAGATTGAACAGATGCAGCTATATCCAGTTTTACGTTAAGCAGACACATTTGCATTACACATGCTCATGGGCATGAACTCCTTCTCTCTCTCTCTCTCTCTCACACACACACACACACACACACACACACACACACACACACACACACACAGAGTGCACAGTTATATATTAGAATGCCAGCACACACCAGCGTTTCCGTGACAGTTCTGCACACCATCAACTAATCAGAACTCAGTACATGTGGTGTAATATTTCTGATAAATATAAAATGTTAAGAGTCCAACAAAACACAGATATCAATTGGTCAAATTACATTGGTAACTAATCACAAACAGGAAATCTGAAATAAATTAAGGCACACCACAACCAGTTTTATTTAAGAATCTGTTCCATACGTTTGTGATCCGTGGGGTAAATATATCTTCAAATGCTTCATCTCAGTTTTTGCTGTTTCATTGTTTTAGCAGAAACAGTACATGCGTGTGCACGGTCAGTACTGCGAAACTGATGGAATTTGGTGACTTTTTCAGTGTTTACCAGCCCTTTGATGATTGCATCAATTTTAGCGAAATTAGCAGAAAATGTTTTTATAACTTGTGATTGTTTTAGAGCATAGAACGTGGAATGTTAGAACAGAGTACAGGCCATTCTAAAATCATCCAACCCTTCTCTGCCACGTCACCCTCCGTTTTTCTATCATCTATGCTCCTATCTCCATCGATGCTGCCCGCTGCTCTGCTGGCGTTTAGGGCAGCCATGAAGGTCCGCTATCCCTGTCTGACCTTGGATACTCAGAGGTAGAAGGATTCTTCATTGCTGTTTCCCTCACAGTTTTGTTTGACCAGTCAGGACTGGTAGCCCTGAGCCCTAGAGGACCGGTGGACCACTCTCAGTCTGACCTCTACCCTTTGACCCGTTTGGTATGGGTGACCCTACCAACAGCCCTGACTCCAGACAACATAGCTCTCCGGGTCATTGAGGCATGCAAGTCTCCAAACCGGGACAAGGTTGTAGTCCTCTGTGACGATGTTCCTGTCTAAGAGTCTCTTAATTGTCCCTAATGTATCTACCTCTACCACCACCCCCGGCACAACATTCCACGCACCTACCACTCTCCGTGTAAAAAAACTTCACCTCTGACAAACCCCTGTTCTTTCCTACAATGACCTTAAAATTATGCCCCCTCGTGACTGGAAATTGTGAACAATATAGCAGTAGTGGCACTGCAAATCATATTTAAGCCCAGATCAAATCATCAAAGGGAGTGAGTATAAAGCGTTGCTCAAGTAGCCCCAGAGACCGGGATCAGTTCCATCCCCGGCAGCTCTCCGCATGGAGTTTGCACGTTCTCCTGACTCTATGGGTTTCCTCCAACAGAGACTGGTGGGAGGGAGAAGAAGATGGAGGCGCGACGCAGCGCGCGCGGCCTCTCCAGTGAATGATATCGGTATTTGTAAGTAGGATGCCGTGCACAATCCTGATTTGATGGAGACAGATGTGAGAAGCATGGAGGAACATCTGAAGTAACTTCTGAAATGCCCGGTTCGCTGCCGCTGCTACTGTGCAATCGAGATTCTCCAGAGGGGAAGGCCTCAAATCTTCGGCTTTGCCTATTGCCTGTTGCCGGGGCTGGGGTCGAAGCGCTCGGCAGAGATGGTGCTCAGTGCTCGGCGTTGGAGGGCTGGTCGGAGGCTCGAAGTTTTCGGACGGACTCAGAGTCGGACTGTGGTCGGGTGCTTCCAGGACGCTGCATCGGCAAGTTTGCGGCACTGGAGGTTCACAGCAGGAAGAGAGTTTTTCTTCCTTCTACCATCTGCGTGAGATGATGGGACTTTCAAGAGACTTTGAGACTTTTTTTTTACCGTCCTCATGGTTTGTTCTTCATCAAATTACGGTATTGTTTGCACTGTTGTAACTATATGTTATAATTATGTGGTTTTTGTCAGTTTTTCAGTCTTGGTCTGTCCTGTGTTTTGTGATATCACACCAGAGAAACATTGTATCATTTCTTAATGCATGCATTACTAAATGACAATAAAAGAGGACTGCGTGTCCTCATAATCTAATCTAATCACAGAGATTTAGCAGGCTGGTAAATTAGATGGCCGCAATAAATTGCCCCAAGTGTGTAAGTGAGCGATGGAAACAGGAGGGAGTGGTGAGACTGCGGGGAGAATAATAAAATTGTAATTAATGGAGGATTAGTGCAAATGGGTGATTGGCGATCAGAGTCAACTCAATGGGCCGAAGGGCCTGTTACTGTATGGTAACCCTCTTGCCCCTATCAGGTTCCTCATTCTGTCGGAGGAGTGTAGGAGCCCAGAGAGTGCGGACAACAAAGGAAGAGCATTTTGGGAAAGGCGCTACCTGGGGAATTGGACACACCACTAAAGAGAGAGAGGTTAACTGTACGTGTCACATGCACATCAAAGCATGCAGTGAAATGCATTGCTTGCATCAGACCAAATCAGTGAGGAATATTGGGGGGCAGCCCGCAATTATCAATACTCTTCCGACACCAACATGGCATGCCCACAACACACGAGCCCTAACCATACGTCTTGGAATGCAGGAGAAAGCCGAAGCTCCTGGAGGAAACCCACACCGTCACGGCAAGGACGTACAGACAGCAGCGGGAATCGAACCCCGATCAGCAACTCGTGTATCCGATCATTATTTCCTGGAAAACAGACTTACTTGGGCGTGAGTGGCCGAGCAACGCACACAAAAACGCTGGAGGAACTCAGCAGGCCACGCAGCATCTACGGAAAAGGTACTGTCAACATTTCGGGCCCAGACCCTGCCGCACAATCCTGCTGAAGGGTTTCGGCCTGAAACATCAACTGGACTACTTTCCGTAGATCTGGTCTGCTGTGTTCCTCCAGCATTTTGTGTGTGTTGCTCAGATTTCCAGCATCTGCAGATTTTCTCTTGTTCGTGAGTGACCCAGTTGAGTTTGTCCAGCGCCCCACGCCTCCCACTCAGAATTCCTGTCACATGGTATCACCAAAAATACCCTTAAGCAAAAATGATAAAGTTGACAGTGGGCTGAGCCATTCTAGACTTGGACCCTGCTCACCCGCACTAAACTGTCCCAAAAAGGCCTGGATTGAATGATGGTGGAGAGATTAAAATCAATAGGAGAGTCTAGCCTCAGAATGAAGAGACATCCCATCAAAGTTGAGATGAGAAGAAATTTCTTCAGTGGGTGGGGAATTGCCGGAGGGCTGTACACTCATTGTCGTATTTAAGGAAGAGATTGGCAGGCTCTTGATTGTTAAACCAATTAAGGTTTGCTGCAAGAAGGGAGGAATCAGGTTGAAAAAGAAATCAGCAGGATGTCAGAGCAGCTCGATGGGCTGAATGGCCTGATTTTGAACCTAGGTCTTATGGCCATATGGCAAACTCATGCACTGTCCCAGAAGGCCCAACAGCCATTAACAAGATGGGGTTTGTTGGAGGTGAATTTTCCAATTGATTTAGATGCTTAATAAAAATTTATTTTCTTGTACATAGAATAAAAGGAAAACATTATAAAACATTAACCAGAAGCAGAATAACTTTGGGGTGGTAACTTTTCTTTCCTGTATCACCATTGAAATCAGTGGGCTCTTAAATCCGGTCCCAGGTCTTTGCTGAGAACATGCTTGGCCCCTTTACTGAAATCCGGCCGCAGATCAAATGACAGGTAAGACGGAGACTTCTGTGTTTCACGGTGTTTACAGGGAAATATGAGATTTCTTTCAGAAGCAGAATGCCATGTAGCACAACTTGATCTGCCAGCACAGCAGAATGGCAATCAGTGTATTGGCTCCTGGCTTCCACTCAACATACAGTCAGTACTCTCTCTCCACCGAGACTCTCACTTTGAACTGCCTTCTTAACCTTATTATGTAACAACTTGTCTGCCTGAAAGTCCCTGTCTATGGTCATATGTGATTAATTTCAGAGCTATCTTTATGGTTTTACTTTGGCTGTTGGTAGGGCCACCCATGCTAAACAGGTCAAAGGGTAGAGAGTGGTCAAAGGGACTGAGAGTGGTCCACCAGTCCTCCAGGTTCGGAGGTTCAGCTCAGGGCTAACGACCCTGACTGGTCAAGCTAAATTATTACAGACACAGCAACGAGGGATCCTTCTATATCTGAGTGTAACGGTATTCCTGAGTCTCCACCCAGAGATTGCACGGCTGACAGTAGTGCAAACTGAGAGGAAGCTGCAGACACGATGGAGGAAACCCTTAACCCTGCCAGAGATGGAGAACCTTCACTGTTGCCCTAAAGGGCAGTAAGTATACTTATGGTTTGTTTTGGGACCTCCTGATAAATGAAGCCATTGAAATAAAACTAGAGGAAAAGAATTTTAACAAAGACAAAGGTCTCCATTTTAGCAAGAACTGGAATTCGATTGTAAAAAAAGGTGGGAGAGTGGCCACCCGATTGGATGAGGACTAACCAATCAAGAGGAACGGACTACGTGGGTATAAATACCTCTGGATTAGACATGCCCAGGCATCATGCCTGATGAAGATGGCAGAGTTCGTCATTGAAACCTCGGTTATGATCGATACCTGTACCCAACTGGAAGCCCGAGAAGTTTATTTGCGAGTTTAACCACATTTTAACATTTGTTTCCTTGTTTCCTAATGCTAACGCCTTCCCTTCCTCTGTAACTTGTTACTTGCTTTCTGGCCTGGAATACGAGCTCAGGTTCAATCCCTCCAATATTGTTTGCTATACCTACAGTTAACAAGGCCCTAACCTCTGGAATTCCTCTCTACATGACACACCTTTCTTCTTTTAAGAAACTATCTCAGGCCTTTTTCTTTTATCAAACATATAATCATCTGCCCTGATATGTAACAGTTAGTTCTGTTGGCAATTCTCCAGAGATAGGTTTACTCTCTGAGAAGCCCCATATAAATTATATAAGTGGATTGATTTTCTATTGAGCGTGTAATGGGCACAACTAAGCAATAAAATGCATGGTCTTCTGCTGCAGAGAGGCTTGACAACCTGACATACTCTTTTATCTTCTTGTGTAGGCCCAGTGTTGTTGTTGGGGTACTTTTGAGTGTCAGGAATAAGAGTAGATCTGCTATTTAATTGGCATCTCAATTTCAAAAAGATAGTGATAAGAGATAAGAGAGAGAGAGAGAGATAGAAAGAGAGAAAGAGAGAGATAGTGAGAGAGATGCAGCACGGTAATAGGCCCTCCCAGCCCAATGAGACTAGTGGCCCAATTATACCACCATCGTGGACCCCCACTATCCATGCCATCCTCTCTTCTTGCAACTACCATCGGGCAGTGGGTACAGGAGCTGTAGGTCCCACACCACCAGGTTCGGGAACACTTATTAACTTCAAACACCATCTCTACTCTAACCTCAATCCACAACCTGCAGCCTCACTTTCAAGCTCTGTACAGCTCATGTCCACCATATTGTTTTTTATTTGTACATCGGTTGTTAGTCAGTCTTTGTTGATATATAAATTCTGTTGTATTTTTTATTTTATTTATTGATATACGAGGGGTGATTGATAAGTTTGTGGCCTAAGGCAGAAGGAGTCAATTTTAGAAAACCTAGCACATTTATTTTTCCTACATTTACACACTTAGTCCAGCGGTCGTGGAGCATACAGATCTTGGACCTCCAGAAAGTGTCCACAGTAGGGGTGATTGATGAGTTTGTGGCCTTAAGGAGATGAGATACACAGCTCTCGTTACATGGCAGGTCAACTCTTTGAGTGATTATGCCAAAAGTTTGAAGTTAGTAACTCCTTCTACTTAGGCCACAAACTTATCAATCACAACCAGCAAACCCCCAATTTAATCCCAGCCTAATTACAGAACAATAACCAAGTTTATTGTATCAACCAGTACGTATTTGGGAACCGGAGCACCCAGAGGAAACCAACACAATCACAAACTGCTTACCGGCAGTGGTGGGAATTGAACCCGGGTCATCTGCACTGTAAAGCGTTGTGCTAACCACTACGCTACCGTGCCATTCCTCTAAATACCTGTTAGAAAATGAATCTTAAGGTCATATCTGGTGACGTATATATACTTTGATAATAAGTTTACTCTGAACTTTGATATTAATCCAAAATTTGGATAGAAGAAGGAGAAACTGCTTTTTCTGGGAAAAGGTAACCAGTGTGTATTAGAGTGATTTTTGGGTTTAGGTCATTTACATTTAGCAGACGGCTTTGGCTACCAGTCTTCTATTCCTTGACAATGTATTGTGGATTTAAATTGGAACAATGCATTTCCTAAAAGCTGTGAATCCCAGTGCAGACGATGCTGGCGCCTGTGGGATGGGTGCGAATCAGAAGGTGTGAAGTTTGTATGTAGTTTCAAAAGAAAGCATTGTCTATACTTTGTAAATATGGAATTGTCCTTTGTGTTTAGCATATAAATATCGAGCAGACCGGCAGACCTTTCCACCAAAAGTTTCTCTATTTGATGCCTGCTGTACCTTGTGTTGTCGGATAAAGAAGCTGCTTTGTATCTACCAGTAATTCTCTCCGGCAGTTTCATTCACGCAACAACAGTGTTTACAGCTGTAAGATAAATGGGCAAAGAACTGAAGATAAAGGGGAAAATAATAAAGACTGAGCTGATGTATTGGAGTACCTGAATGGATGATGAAACCAAAATTAGCAATAGATGGAAATTAGATACCCATCGCTCACTCAAACTGCTATTTAGCCAGCTCTTCCCACGACTTAACTTTGGACCTACTAACTGGTATGTCTTTGGAATGTGGGAGGAAACTAGAGCATCTGGAGGAAACCCATGTGGGCACAGGGAAAACGTACAAACTCCTTACAGGGAGCTGCGGAATTGAACTGGAGTCCCTGGTGCTGTAATAGCATTTTGCTAACTGCTATGCTACTGTCTTCTTCTTCTTCTCCCCCACTGAGGCTTAGGCCACCGAGAGCAGCTCGCCAGACTCCTCTGTCCTGGGCCGATAGAAGGTTGATGGCCTCTCCAGCTTCCGTTTTCACCACGCGACTTCATACATCTTCTAGGCGAAGATCCTTCCTCTGCCAGGGATGAGGTCTGTGGAGCTCCTGTAGTTCAGGATTTTGACAGATTGGGGTTGCTAGCCCTATACCCAACCCTCCTCCTTTTGCAGCAGGGGCTTGGGACCATCCCTAGTGGAGTTACCATGCTTCCCCCATATATAATACAGTGATGCTCTGGGCTTCCTTGCACGAACTGCTTGCTTCAGGTCCTTCCACAATGTTTCCATAGGATTAAGGTCAGGACTTAGACTCGGCCATTCCAAAACATGAAATTTATTCTGCTTTGTTAGACTAATGTGTGTTTAGGGTCGTTGTCTTGCTGCGTGACCCACTTTCTCTTGAGCTTCAGTTGAAGCAGTTTTGTAAGGGGGAACGGCCTAAAATTCCTCCAAGCCAACGTGCAGGACTGATCAGCAGTTACGGAAACATTTGGCTGAGGTTATTGCAGTACAAGGGGGTCACACCAGTTACTGAAAGCAAAGGTTCACATACTTTTTCCAACAAATACACGTAATATTGGATCATTTTTCTCAATAAATAAATGAACAAGTATAATGTTTTGTATTATTTGCTTAATTGGGTTCTCTTTATCTAGTTGCAGGACTTGTGTGAGGATGTGATCACATTTTAGGTCATATTTATGCAGAAGTAGAGAAAATTCTCAAGGGTTCACTCACAAACTTCCTAACACCTACGTATATATCCTTTGGAATTTAGAACGTGAAGGCTTGGGGAAATAATCTTGAAACCGCAGCTCACAAACTTATCCAAACTTACTGACAAAGTAGACTTAACCTCAGTAAAGGAACCACATGAGTAAAAACGAATGCTGAGATACCACAGGGTCAATCAGATAATTATTAAATTACCAGACAGGGAACCAACAGACCTCTGGATTAATGATCTAATGAAATGAGTTCAAATCCCTATGTCACAGTCTGTACGCCTCATGATTTTATCAAGCTGAACGGACTCAGTCTTTTTCCCCAGAGATGGGGAACCAAGAACTAGAGGGCCTAGATTTAAGGTGAGAGGGAAAAGAAGAGGAACTTGCTGGTGTAACATGGAATCAGGTTCATGGTTTGGCGAATGAGACAGAAAACACTGACTACAAGTAAGCATATTAGTCATTAACACAAAATACTCTGCAGATGCTGGGGTCAAAGCAACACTCAGAACACACTGGAGGAACTCAGCAGGTCGGGCAGCATCCGTGGAAACGATCAGTCAACATTTCGGGCCGGAACCCTTCGTCAGGACTGAAGAGGGAAGGGGCAGCGGCCCTATAAAGAAGGTGGGGGGAAGGTGAGAAGGAGAAGGCTGGTAGGTTCCAGGTGAAAAACCAGTAAGGGGAAAGATAAAGGGGTGGGGGAGGGGAATCAGGGAGGTGATAGGCAGGAAAAGTGAAGATGGAATAGGGGAAAACACAATGGGTAGTAGAAGGAGGCAGAACCATGAGGGAGGTAGTAGGCCACTGGGGGAGGGGGCAGAGTGAAATAGGGATAGGGGCAGGGAAGGGGAGGGGGAATTACCGTAAGTTGGAGAATTCGATGTTCTTACCAAGGGGCTGGAGACTACCCATACGGTATATGAGGTATACTCATATATGCTGCATATTAATCATTTATTTACAATCAGTAAGAAATCAACCAAACATTTAAGTTCCCCCAAGTTATACAAATTACAAATCTAAATGTTCAACATCAGACACTGTCACTGCGTTCGAATATGGCCCAAGTGCAGAGCGAGAGACACTGAAGCGGGGTTCACAAACTTCAATGCAATCAGAGTTAGAGGGAAAAGAAAACGATAAGCACTCGTCCAAACAGGGCCATTAACTAAAACTCTCAAATGGAAAATGAAGCCAACACTGCAGCTGAAAGGAATGACTAAATATAAAACGAATACTGCTAGTCTTCAGAGTCAGTTGACTCGACAGTCCAATTTCTCAGGCCAAGCCGAATGCAAGCAGGCAGCGAAACGTTGCTGTGCTTTGCTCAAGTCTTGACAAGCACTAAGACGAAAAGAATGGAGTTAAATACCATCACAATGAAGTAATAATTAACTGACACATGCAAATTCACGAGCACAATTGCTGTACCTGCTGCACTGCTGAATCCGCAGTTGTGACAGGTACTTAGGGAAAGGTGCGCATGGTGCCTACCTTCCCAATGGTTCTGTGAAGCGTGCCTTCGAGCCAAAGGGGAGAGCGAGAGAGTGAACCTCTCGGACTTGTTGCTATTATAACCCCCGAGGTGCCCAGAACTGGAATTAGGCGCCGTGATGCCCAAGCCAACCAAGGGAAAGAGCAGCTGCAGTTTTAAGCTGACCAATCAGAGACTGACACAGTGGAAGCAGCTTTCAGCTGGCAGATGGGCAACTTTTTTGTTACACAAAGGGTGGTATCTCTGTGGAACTGGCTGCCTGAAGAAGTAATTGAAGCAGGTACGAGAACATCTTTTAACAAGTGCATGGATTGGAAAAGTCAAGAAGGTTATAGGCCAAATGACAGGAAGTGGGACTATCTGGATTGGCAAGGACTGTTGGGCCTGTTTCTGTGCTGGATAACTCTGACTCTTTTACTCTCTGACCACAATGGTGGAAGTTACATTCAATTAAAAATGATGATAAAATGACAAAATTGTTAAAGAAGCCCATCTAGTTCACAAATATCCTCGGTCAGGAGGTCAGAAATGGGAACACTGTGGCAATACTACAAAAGCTGCAAGTAGTATTCTTTGGTATGAAATTCATACATTCTCCCAGGGATTCCCCAGGTTTTTTGGTTTCCCCCCATATTACAAAGACATGCAGTTTGATTGGCTGCTGTTGTTATGCAACCAGCAAAAGTGAACAATATTATAGCGATAAAAAACTAATTAAACTAAATTAGAAATCTTAGATAACAAAATAAGAGAAATAAGTGTAACTAAGCCGCCAACAACAAAGTATCACTCTGAGGCTCACTCCCTCTCAACTAGACTGAACTGAACTAAAAGAAAACGTGAATACGTAACTGTACTCATTCGCGCCTAGTACACCCCAAACCCTCGTAACAATTTACCCATAACAAATGCGCAACACAAAATACAATACAGACAGAATATAGATACATGGCTCCTCCTAGTGAGATGAGGGAATGGGAGGACGCGAGAGAGGTAAGAGGGTGGGGAAGGAAAGAAGAGGTAAAGAGAGTGCAGGAAGAGGCAATTTGGGCACTGTCCTTAATTTGGTACGAAAATAGACTCTTAAATGCACCACAGGTTCCCATTTAGATTTATACACTTGGTTCTATCTGCAGCTGAGGTGGTGGTTATGAAGATGTACAGCAAAGAAACTGTAAATAAAGTTAAGTTCAATTGAATGTGTACAAACACAATTGTTTTATTTTTACTTTGGGATAAATACAACATAGTAACAGCCCCTTCTGTCCCAACGAGCCCCCCCGCCTTGCCCAATTACACCCATGTGACCAATTAACCTACTAATCTGTATGTCCTTGGGGTGCGAGAGGAAACCGAGCACCCCGAGAAATCCTAACGGTCGGGGGAGAAAGTACAAACTCCTTACAGAGAGCGGTGGGAAATGAACCCAGGTCATTGACACTGTAAAGTGATATGCTAACCGTACTACCCAATTAGAGTAAGATCCTGAATTACCTCCTGCGCTTCTTACATGCATTTTTGAATACTTAGCACTGGATTTTAAAACTCCAAATCAAGAATGTTTTTTAATTAAATAGGATAGTTTTTATTATTGTGATTACTATTACTATTGTTTCACAGCATTCTGTACTGCTGACAATCTGATTTGAGTGGATTATATACTGAGGAAAACTAATGTTGATCAGTCTGTGTCAAAGAAGCCGTAACAATTTGTCTTCCACTTTTTTTTCCTTGCTTAACAATCCAAGACATATTAAAACTGGTACACAGAGACAGATGAACACGAACCTACATTCTGACCTACTCAGTGTCATCTTGGAAAAATTTGGGCACTTTCCCAAGTGCATTCATCTTACTCATAAAACAGTTTCTATCGACAGTCGCACATCTGCTGTGATAAGGAACGGATAGTCTTGTGTAGTGTGACTAAAAGCCTGAGGTCAACTACGGCTTTTTAATTGAAATGTCTCTTGCTGGAAGTTGCCCAGAACACTCACTGTGTAAATCACTTTACTCTGAAAGCTGGAATGCATCATAATGCCAGCGATTATTTCTACTTAAACCTGACACATTAACTTTTTGTTTGTTCCTCCCCATCGTGTGACAACCTTGCCGTTTCTTCAGCATTTGTCTGTTTAATTTCTCACAAAGCCGACACTCAACCTAACATGGACGGAAAGCGTGCAAGGAGCAAGCGGGATTCGAAACCGAGAACCCTCACCTCGAAAAGTCCAGTGTGCATGGCCACCTCACCACCGACCAGCTGAGCACTTTAACTTAGCTCATGAGAATTATGACTGCACACAAGTGAGGCGAGAGCAAGATGTCAGTAGTGCGGATGTATAGAAAAGTGTTCGCTACAGGGGGAAAAGAAATCTTATAGTGTAATAGTGTAATCAGTGAGAAAGTATGATGGTGTCAGTGTCTGGCAGATTGCAGATGCCAAAATAGGTAAACACAGTGTTCAAGTCACAGTGGAGGGAAATAGATAATATTGAACATTACAGTACTGTACAGGTTCTTCAGCATACGATGTTGTGCCAACCTTTCAATCTTCTCTAAAATCAATCTAATCCTTCCTTCCTACATAGCCTTCCATTTTTCTGTCACCCATATGCCTACCTAAGAGGTTTTCAACGTCCCTAATGTATCTGCCTCTACCACCAACCCTGGCACAACACTTACCGTTCTCTGTTTACCTGTCATATCCTATACTTCCTTCGAGTCACCTTAAAATTATGCCCCTTTGTATTAGCCACTTCTGCCCTGAGAAAAAGTCTTTGGCTATCAACTCTACCTATGGCTCTTGTCATCTTATACACCTCTATCCGGTCACCTCTTATCCTTCCTCATTCCAAAGTGATAAACCTTAGCTTGCTCAACCTGGACATACCCTCTAGTCTGGGCAGCATGCTGGTAAGTCTCCTCTGCACCCTTCCACATCCATCCTATAATGAGGTGACCAGGATTGAATGCAAAATTCCAGGTGTGTTCTAACCAGAGTTTTATAGAGCTGCATCATTACCTTGCAGCTTTGAACTCAATCCCCTGAAGGCCAACACACCATACACCTTCTTAACAATCCTATCAACCTTCATGGCAACTTTGAGAGCCTTGGACATGGACCCCAAGATCCCTCTGTTCCAAGACCCCACATAAACTGATGAGATAGTTTATGCAGAGCAACTACGTGTTGTCTCATTGTAGAGATCAGTTCTGCTTGGCTTAGATGTATACAATTTAATAGAAAAATTTTTCATCTATTAAAATATTTAATAAATGTATGACAAATGTTTGCACATATGGGTTCTATTGGGTTTCTTTGTTCTGTGGCTGCCTGTAAGGAGACAAATCTCAAGGTTGTATAGAGTATACATACTTTGATAATAAATGTACATTGAACATTTCATTTAGTGACTGCTCCCAAAGTACTTTCACTTCTTTGGCTCCTCTTCCCCCCTTCCACTTCCTTCCACTTGCTGACCCTCTTTACCAGCTTCTTCACCCTTACAGTGCAACCACCTACTTCGCAATACACAGCCGGGCAGCGTCTGAGGAGACTTCAGCTCTTGCAGCCTCATTGGTCCAGTGAGTGAAATCCAGACAAAATCAAAGAAGAATGCAAAAATCAAAAATATATATATATTTCTATTTTTATTTAAGAATGTTATGTTGCTTGAAGGAAGTCCATGGAATTTGCCTCGGACATGCCCGCCCTGGCATGCTAGTCAGATAATGTCTTTGACCAACTCTTCAATAAGCCTGCCAGCCTTCCCCATCCTGCGAATGCCCAGCTGACTTCTTCACTATCAATCAATCAACTCCCACCCTGTTCCTCAGACTGATCCTCGGCAGTCCGCCTTTGCCCAGCCCGCACGTATTATACAAAACTCCTCCCCTTGCTCCGCCTATGCCACCGGACAACCTGAGGGTACAAAGCAGTTGTTAGGGAGCTGTTCCACCCTATTCCAGGTGGAGGCTTTGGAGAGGGTGGAGGAGAGCTTCACTTGAACACTGCCTGGATTAGAGAATATTAGCGACAGATAGATAGTTAGGTGGAATCTAGGTCAGCCACCTAGAAGATGGTTGGTATGTCAGAGGCTGGGAAGAGACGTGATAGAGGTTCGTGAAAGCACAGTAGCGTAGTGGTTAGCACAACGCGTTACAGTATAGGCGATTGGGGTTCAATTCCTGTCATTGTCTGTAAGGAGTCTGAACGCTCTCCCTGTGACCTCGTGAGTTTCCTCCGGGAGCTCCGGTTTCCTCCCACAGTCCAAAGACGTACCGATCAGTAGGTTAATTGATCATTGTAAACTGTCCCATGATTAGGCTAGGGTTAAATCCGGAGACTGCTGAGCAGCGTGGCTCGAGGGGCTGAAAGGCCGCTGTATCTCAATCAATCAATCGATCAATAAATAAAATTTTGATAGGGGTAGATACTCAGTCTTTTTCCTCAACGTAGAAATGTTAAATATGAGAGAACTTAGCTTTAAGGTGAAAGGGGGAAAGTTTAAAGGAGACAAAGTTTTTTTTAAATCAGAAATTTGCAGTTACCTGGAACGTACAGCGAGCAGAGCGTTGTGGGCGCAGATACAATAGACAGGCAGGAAATGAGATACGCATCATGTGCAGGAAGATAGCTTTAGTTTACTTTGGCACTGTGGTGGGCACAGACATTCGGACCTGAAGAACCTGTTCTTGCACTGTACTGTTTGCGCAATGGTTTGACCCCTCTCCTATCCCAACGATAGGACCTCTCCTATGACCGCTGACCCGAAATCTCCACCAGCTGAACGCGAGACCCACCGGCCTGATCCCTCTACCGGCCAGCCAGTTGCCTTGACCTAGTTTTCAATCCCTGACTCAACCTCACCAACCTATTGGTCTGATACCACCCCCCTCACTGAATCCCAATTCTTTACTCCAACACCCACTCCCCTCCATGAACCCTAGGCCCCAGTCCACTGTGACCCACAACATGTTCTGTTCTTGTGCTCTGCACCGGCGGAGTCTGCAGACGGAAAGTCCTTTCCGCTGTTAATGAAAGACACCAGGAGCCGCTTCCACCACCGAACTTCCCTTCGTCGGGCACCAGAGTAAAATCACAGCCGCCTGCCATACACCAACGTTTAGGCTCGGCGTTTTTAGATTATTTACCAACGTAAAAAGGATGAACTATAACGTTGGCCAGCAGCGCTGCTAAAGCATTGGGAATAATGGTAACAATGGGCTTGATCTGCCGTCAGGTGCTCATTAGCGGATGTAATTTGTATTGTTGGCTACAGAGGAAAAGATTGAACTGTGGGGAATGGAACTCAATGGCCCCCTTTCACAAAGCTAACATGGACTAAGGGGCCGAATGGCCGCTATCTGCACCGTCATGTGATTATCCCCGGACTTAAAATGGCTCCTCCTCCCTACAACAAGGGAGCTTCAAAATACGCATTTCTTAACACCAGAGTATGTCTCAGGCTATAAAACAAAGTAAAAGAAGTAAAGCATGCTTTAAAACGATCGGGAAGTGGTAACGTGAGGAGTTTGCATCTTCTCCCCTGTGGAGGGATTTCTTCCCACGTCACAAGAACCTGTTGGTTAGAAGATCAAGTAGGCGCTGTAATTGTGGGTGGGTGAGGGTCTCCGGGAGGCTGACGGACAGAGAAAAACACGGGGAGGGTTGGGATTGTGCTGTGAGCGTGCACAGAGGCGATGGGCCAAGTGGCCTCTTTGCCTACGACAAAATATAAGTGCGCGGTGTTTCCCGGTTAATTGTGTGTGTTCATGTGTCAGGAGTCCCGGTGCCGTCTGGCTTTGAGGAGCGGCTGGAGAGAGGGCTCTATGTGTCTAGGGCGTGGTTTCTCGCTAACAGGTGCTGGTGGAAGTCACGGATCTCCGGCTGCCCTCTCCCCTTCTCACGTTTCAGCCGTCAAGACAACTACCTCACCTGCCGACCAGGTAACCAGGCAGAGCTGAGCGACTGGGCTGGCTGTCAGCCCCTCCAGCGCGGTCCCGCTGACGGGTTATTGGTCGGAGACCAGGCCCTTGCCGAAAGCAGAGGATACCGGCGGGGAGAGGGGGTCAAAGAGGTAAAAGTAGAGGTTACTCAGCCGCCTTTGAGTTTTGAAAGTGTACAGGGAGAGGAGAGAGAGCGCGAAAGACAGACAGACGCAGACGCAGTGCAGGCGATAGAAGAGGGAGGGAGACGGACAGGCGTCTGAAATCTGGGAAAGAGCCAGAGAGACTCGGTCAGAAAGAAACATTAAATCAAAGAGACCACATGAGAGCGATCAAACCACAGGAAGTATCTCGCGGGGAAAGAAAACCAGCAACTACAAGCCAGCCCGAGTCATCGCTTCTCCAGCCGGGAGCAGCGCGCTGGCGGACACCGGGAGCGAGCGGGGCATCGCACTCGTATTCCCAAACGCGGTGCCGGGGTTAACCCGGAGCTCAGCAACCCGCACGGCAGCCGTTCGCCCCCGCCGCCGCATCACTTTCAGCGCGAAAGCAGCAGCACCCACGGGGGCATCCAACAAGCTACAGCGTTCCCAGAATTGCCAGTAACTTGTCCCGTCAAGGGTAGGCGGAAGCCTCCAACTCAGTCCTTACCTGTGTGTTGCGGGATTACACGCCACTCGCGATTACAGTCTGTGTACAGTATATCTGTTTTAAAATATTAACACAATGAAACGACTCTATGATGAAACCACCTCGGACAGTGACCTGGAGGAGACAATAGACGTTGGAAGAGAGGAATACTGCTGGTGAGTAACGATTACTTGTTTAACTTTCTTGGCCTTCTCTGATCCAGCCCAATCTCATTTTCTTCACGGGACAGGTGTTTTCTGATATGTTGGAAACCTGGAATGATTGATTTATTAATGAACTTTGGCGCTCAGGGCAGCAATGAAGCTCGCCCATCGCCGCCTGTCCCTGCCCAAAGCCAATTTTGGTCTTGATCTCGGCGGTGGTTCGAGGCTTCCTTCATCGTGCCGGTAACTTCCTCTCGGTTTTCACTGCTGTCAGACATGCAGGTCCCGGGGAGGGGGCTCAGGAACACCGTCGCACTAGGATATAGAAGGAGTCTTCAGCGCTGTTTTCCGTAACAGTTTTGTTTTCACAAATCAGGGTTGTTAGCCCCGAGCTGAACCACCTCCCCGGATCTGGGGGACTGGCGGACCACTTTTAGTCTGGCCTCTATCCTTTGACCTGTTTGGCATGGGAGTCAAGGCACAAGGCCCTGACTCCGGCCAACACTGCTCTTCGGGTCAGTGAGACACGCAAGCCCCCAAACCCTACGACTAGGATGTCGTCCTCTTGGAGGTTAAAAGTCAGCAGGAATGTCTGCTTTTCTTTCAAGTTTCCAGCATTTGCAGTGTATTCGTATTCTTGGATACTTTGGTGACAATTTAAAATATTATATCTTAACAACACACGAAGGGTTAAAACATCCTATCATTATTTTACAAAGACATTATTATCCTCGCATTGATATTTATTTGGTAAGAAGTTGCCCATTTGTCTTGTAACACAAAACATGTAGATGTTAACGTAAGTTTTTCTGTTTTCAGCCCTGTGACTCGATCGAGTTCACCAACTACAACTTCCCACATTCTGGCACGGAAGAAGAGGCGTGGAGTAAGTGGTCAAATAGTCATTTCTGAAAGGCAAATGCTGGTTGGGTTTAATTTAACCACTTACTTAAATATGTTTCTTACAGATTATTGAAAAAAGAAGGCGGGACAGGATTAATAACAGTTTATGTGAACTGCGGCGTCTGGTCCCAACAGCTTTTGAAAAGCAGGTAATTGATAAAGTGAAGAAATGTGATCTTTAAAATCCAGCTCCCATTGGAATTGTTCATCCTTGTGCAAAATACTTAGATTTGGAATGGGTAACTTTTGTGTTATTTCTTCAGAAGGCTCTGATAGTTGAAAAGGCTACATGACGTTTACGACATAATACATAACACTGCACAGTGGCGCAGTACAATTTCCATAGGATGTTTCCTGGATCACACAAAGGAGGGACTGTAGATTTCATTAGTGATGCTGTACGATTTTGAGAGCAACACATCACACTATCAAAGATAATATATACTTCTACGAAATTCTGGCCCCATTTCAATATAGTCTCGAGGAGGAGTTGTAATATTTGTATTCCCACAATGCTGTCATGTGATGTTTCAATAATGGAAAGCGATCACAGTCCAGTGTCAGGGCAATCAAATGTCAGTTTCCAGCAGGTGACATTATAAGGGGATGATCTGATTCTACCAAAGGAACTTTGCATACTTTTATATTTAGACGTGGTCTGATCGCTCTAGAAGGAACTGCCCAGAAAGCTGCCCTTAATTGGACAATAACTTTGAAATATTCTGGACAAGATTTTAAACATACCGGCGCAATGTTTTCTCCTGGTCAGGGAGTTGATAGCATAGCTTGCTGCTGCCATTTTACTGCACACTCTACAATGGAACACTTCACAATTTATCCTCGTGTCTACCGTAGAAGGAAATCTACACCGAAGATTTGGCCAATTGCAACACAAATTTTGCATTTTGGCTTTTAAATTGCCATGACTACGTGTATATCAAAATATAAGAACAAGCAAATATTGTACAGATTTGAAATGTTGGTTGTTTCTCTTTCTGCAGATGCTGGCTGACCTTCTGAGCTTTTCCTGCATTTTCTGGTTTTGTTTAAAATTTCAAGCAGTTGGATTTGATTTTGATTTTCAAATATTGCTAAATTAATTTTGCTTATCTAGTTGTTCGCTTTATGTTTCTAAAGCCAGCCCAACCCATCATCATTATTTTTCCGGCAATCCATATATCATATAGTGCACAGAATCATAAATCTGCAGTTGGCTTTTGAAAGCTGTAGCAGTCTTTCATGTACTTATGTAATCCAGCTGTCACTAACTTGAAGCTCAAAGGACCAAGTTCCTTGTATCAAGATCAGCCTGTGGTTTCATTGTCACAGTATTCATTTTTTAAATATTTATTTCTACCAAATATACTCTTGTAGTTCCCTCCTCAATTTCAAACATTACTTTATAAACTCAGTATATACTCGTTCTTAGCCATCTGGTAGTGTAGTGGCAGACTTCTAGGCAAATGGCCTCAGGTTTGAATCTGGCTGGCTCCTTGACTGCTTTCCACCTGTGCTGGGTTAAGTATCAAGCTAGCAACTCGGCCTTGTGGGGTAAAAAACAGACAAAGTGCAAAAGGAACGGCAAGGATGCTACCCGATGCGCCACAAGGTGCGGAGGGGAACAACGATACTCATTCTCGCTGTAGAGTCAGAGTCGTACTACTGTGACTGAGTGGTATCACTCATTAATACAGGCCCTTCGGCCCAACAATTCTATGCCGACCATGTTGTTTACCCAGCTACCCCCAATTTCCTGCATTTGGCCCCCATATTCCCCTAAACCCTGAAGAGTTGCTATTATTGTTGAAGAGTTTACCAGAATATTGTTCATAATCAATGACTGCTTTGAAAGTTATTGTGGAAGCTATTTCTGTTTTGCATAACGATCAGAGCTGTGCTGCTAGCAGAAATGCAGGAAGTCGTAATTCTGTTTTTCAGTTATTCAGTAGCCTACTCATGTACTCCCTGACGTGAATATTGACTCATTCGTAGACCATTCGGTGTAGTTGAATCTGCTTCTTATCAATAAAGCACATTGCTATTAATATTCACAAACAACTGTTCTGTTATTCCACTACACAGGGATCATCGAAGCTGGAAAAAGCTGAGATCCTTCAAATGACTGTGGATCATCTGAAATTGCTCCGATCAACAGGGGGTAAAGGTAAGACTGAGATGTAATATCTTTATTCATTTGAAATCTAAGTTGTATCAGACTTGTTTGTCTGCAATGCTATTGCTATGTTAAAACCTCCGTGAGTCCTCTTGAGGAGGAGGTATGACTTGATAATGTTGAAATGTTTCCATTAGTGGGACATTGTTCTCTCGTGCTTTAACCAGGTCTATTTAAGAAAAGAGACACAGTTACGGGATTAGAGAGTTGTCATTATATTCAGAGGTACACAGGAACATCTTGGAGAGCGTGGTGAATCTCTGGAATTCCCTTGCCCAGGTAGTTCTGGATGCTAGATCATTAGGGTCTTCAGAGACCGAGGAGATGAATCTTTGGAAAATCAGGGAATTGAGGACTACAGAAAATAGGCACAGAAGAGGAGAAGGGGTGGATCAGCAATTATCATACAGAAGTTGAAGCAGGCTGATGATCTGAGTGCCCCGTCCATACTGAGCTCGCCAATTTCATCATCTTTGCCTCCAGCTTCCACCCTGCCCTTAAATTCACTTGTTCTATTCCTGACAGCTTTCTCACCTTTCGAGATCTCTCTGTCTTGATCACTGGAGACAAACCGTCTACCGATATCTTTCATAAACCTACCGATTCTCACAGCTGTCTTGACACCCTGCCTCCTGTAAAAAAATGCCATTTCTTTTTCTCAGTTCCTTCTTCTCTGCCACATCTGCTCCAGGATGAGGGTTTCCTTTCCAGGACATCAGAGGTGTCCTCGTCCTTCAAAGGTCAGGGTTTGACGCTGCCCTCACCTGCATCCCGTACATCCGCTCTCACCCTATCTTCCCGCCACCTCTCGGGAGAGAGTTCCTCACCCTCACCCACAACTCCCATCAGTCTCCGCATCCAACACGTCATTCTTCACAACCTCTGCCACTTTCGACGGGACCCTACCACCAAACTCAGCTTTATCTCCCTCTCCCCCCCACTTTCCATTTTCTGCAGGGATCGTTCCTTCCATGATTCCCTTTTCCATTCATCCCTCCCCACTAATCTCCTTCTTGGCATTTCTCCCTGCAAGGAGCCAAAGTGTCAGTCTTGCCTATTCACCCCCACCCTCATCTTTGTTCAGGGCCCCAAACTGTCCTTCCAGGGGCAGGCAACACTTCACCTGCGAATTTGTAGGGGTCGTCTACTATGTCCAGTGCATCAATCCCTCTGACTTTTGGTAATTTTTTCCCCCTCCTTATTCCCTCTTTTTAAATTCCTCATTCTAGTCTCTTACCTCTTCTCGCCTCCCCCTGGTGCCCCTCCTCCTTTCCTTTCTCCCATGGTCCACATTTCCTCTCCTATCAAATGCCTTCTTCTCCAGCCCTTTACATGTTCCACATCACCTCCCAGCTTCTGGTGTCACCCCCCGCCTCCCATCCACCTGGCTTCACCCATCACCATCTTAGCTTGTTCTCCTTCCCCTCCCCCACCACCTTCTCCTGGCATTTCCCCCCCCTTCCTTCCCAGTCCTGATGAAGGGCCTCAGCCCGGAGCGGCAACTGTTTATTCGTTTCCACGAATGCTGCCTGGCCTGCTGAGTTCCACCAGCATTTTGTGTGTATTGCTCTGGATTTCCAGCATCTGCAGAATCTCTTGTGTTTATGATGTGCCCCACTCTTACCTTTTTTCCTTAAGTTCCTCTCTGTTTCCCAGAGACCAGAAAGTGGTTTGAAATCGTCGTTCTCATTAATATTAAAGATTATTTCATCACATTCAGATCAAATCGCTGTGTAGCATTAATTCATGCCTTCAGGTTATTTCAGGTTACAGCTGAGGTCAGAGTGGGAACTAGCCCTTGACTGGAAAAAATGATATTTAAGTACTGTTGCTTAAGTGTTTATAATTATACTTGTTCCTTAATGGCAGGGGTTCCCAAGCTAGGGTTCACGGACCCCTCAGTTAATGGTAGGGGTCCATGGCATAAAGAAAGGTTGGGACCGCCAGCTTTAGGGTGTTATGTACATACTATAATGATTCTATGTGACTTTGGTTCTGATGCCCAAAGTCTTCCGCTGTAAGTTAAAAGCTGGGTTGTTCTTTCTGAAGCAAACTGGGAATTTGATGAGATACAGTATACACAAGGTCATGGCTGGTTTAAACTGTGTGAGTAAAAGAACACTTCTCCCATCAGCAGGTGGTTCAAGGACTGAGGGCTTTAAGTCTTTATTCAGGGATAAAAGTCTTTATGCAGGATGCAGTTAATTTCTTGAACTCAATGACTGTAAGGGTGATCGAAATAGAGTCAATCAAAGTACCAGAAAAGGAGCTGGATAAATATTTGAGAGGAAATAACATGCAATGCTGAATGGAAAAGGCAGGAGAATGAAAATAATGAAATTACTTCCCTGAAACCGGGCATGGAATCAATGGCTCTGAGGTTCTAGAAACTTCTAGTTGCAAATTTGTGGCTGCTTTTTAGTGGCAAGCCCTCCTATGAACCAAAATACTTTTTTTTTGCACGAAACTTTCCGTGAAGAAAGACTGCATGATGAACAAGCAGATTTTATGTTCTCTGATGGTAGATGTATATCAATAAGTCATAAAACCTGGGTTAAAAGCCACAAGACATCAAATAAGAAATGAAGCATTTTTATTTAAAGTGAGCAGATTTCAGTAAATTGCTTTAGAAGTTCTCCACAGGGCTCTCTGGAATTTGGATCATGTGTCCTTAATAAAGTGCTTCTTTATATATATTTTTTAAAAATGAACTTTTACTAAAATGGACTTTTTTTCTTTATTTGTGGTCTCTCATAAAAATGTGTATAACTTATATTTAATTTATGCTTTGTGAATGCTGCATATCTGATGCCATGTGCCTGCGATACTGTTGCAAGTAAGCTTTTCATTGCACCTGTGCATACATGGAGTTGTGCATGTGACAATAAACTCGACTTTGACTTCAAGGCAACACACCACAAAATGCTGGAGGAACTCAGCAGGCCAGGCAGCTTCTGTGGAAGAGATAAACCGTCAATGTTTCAGGCCGAGACCCTTCATGAGAACTGGAGGGGAAAAAAGATGGGAAGTCAGAGTAAGAAGGTGGGGGGGACGGGAGGAAAAAAAATACAAGGTGGTAGGCGATGGGTGAAACAGGGAAGGGTGATTGGTGAAAGAGATGAAGGGCTGGAGTAGGGGAACTCTGAAAGGAGAGGACAGAAGGCCATGGAAGAAAGGAAAAGGGGAGGAGCACCTGAGGGAGGTGCTGGGCAGGTGAGGTGAGAAGGTGAGAGAGGAAAATGGAAAGTGGGAATGGTGAGTGGGAGGGGCCCATTACCAGAAGTTTGAGAAATCTATGTTCATGCCGTCAGGTTGGAAGGTACCCGGACGGAATATAATGTTGCTGCTCTAACCTGAGTGTGACATCATCGTGGCAGTGGATAAACTAATCCTTGCGAGGGAAATAAGTGTTACACCTGTCCCTACGCCTCCTCCCTCACTACCATCCAGGGCTCCAAACAGTCCTTCCAGGTGAGGTGACACTTCACCCATGAGTCTGTTGGGGTCACCTACTGTATCCAGTGCTCCCAGTGTGGCCTCCTGTATATTGGTGAGACCCGACGCAGATTGGGAGACAGCTTCGCTGAGCACCTACACTCCGCCAGAAGAAGCGGGGTCTCCCAATGGCCACCCACTTTAATTCCACTTCCCATTCCCATGGTAACATGACAATCCATGGCCTCCTCCGCTGTTGTGGTGAGGCCTTACTCGGGCTAGAGCAGCAACGCCTTACATTCTGTCTGGGTAGCCTCCAACCTGATGGCATGAACATCGATTTATTGAACTTCCAGTAATGGCGCCCCACCTCCCTCGCCATTCTCCATAGCCATTTCCCTCTTTTCCCTTACCTCCTTACCTGCCCATCACCTCCCTCTGGTGCCCCTTCCCCATTCTCTTTCTTCCATGGCCTTCAGTCCTTTCCTATCAGATTCCCCCTTCTCCAGCCCTGTAGGCCCTTCACCAATCAACTTCCCAGCTCTTTACTTCACCCTTCCTCCTCCTGGTTTCACCTATCATCTACTGCCTTGTATTTATTCCCCCATCACCCCCACCTTCTTACTCTGACTTCCCATCTCTTTTTTACTCCATTTCTGATGAAGAGTCTCAGCCTGAAACATCAATTGTACTCTTTTCTGTGGATGCTGCCCAGCCTGCTGAGTTCCTCCAGCATTTTGTGTACAAACGTTTGTATGTTGCTTGGATTTCCAGCATCTGCAGATTTTCTCTTGTTTGTGATTTGGCTTTAAAGTCCTTGTTCAGTCATTGATATCAATAGTGAGCTAAATAAATGTGACTTGGCTGGGCTACATTAGTAATATTCTTTGAAGGAGTAAATAATCAACATTGAAATAATGCTTTTTCTGATAGTAGGACATCCCAAAGTACTTCATAATTTACAAATTACCAAAGAATCAAGTCAAGTTTATTGTCATTTAACTATACCATCAAACAAGACTTTTCTCCGAACAACGGTGTAAGCCATTGTAGTATACAGACACACATATAACACGCAATAACTTAGGAAGATAAGGATAAAATCTACATATGAATCACGCATAAACGACAAACTAAAGTGCATAAATTAAATACTGTAAGGAAGAGGTTAACCAGTGGCACTTTGAATACAATGCAGCAGGGAGTTCAGAAGTCTAATAGCCTGAGGGAGGAAACTGTTTCTCATCCTGACCGATCTTGTTTTTATGCATCATAGACTCCTGCCTGATGGTAGAAAGTCAAAGAGGATGCTGGATGGGGTGGGGGGGGGGGAGGGGTGGGATCCTTAATAATACTAAGGGCCCTGTGTATGCAGCGCTCCTGATAAATGTCCCCGATGGATGGTAGGGAGACCCCTATGATCCTCTCACCCGTTCTCACAGTCCTTTGTAGGGACTTCCGGTCCGATGCTCGCTGCTCCCATACCAGATGGAGATGAAACCTGTCAGGACGGTCTTAATGGTGCTCCTGTCTAATGCAATTAAGATGGGGGCAGGGAGCCTCATTTCCCTCAATCCCCTTAGGAAGTTGTTGTCATCTGGGCAAACCTAGAAGTCAACTTGCAGAGAACTAGCTGATATAAAATCAATTATTCACTATTCATTGTGTACATTTTCCTTGTAGTAACAGCAATAATTTGGAAATATTTGGAATTCTTCACCAAAGAAGTCTGTGGAGGGTCTGACTAGAATATAGAAGCAAGGATGTAATGTTGGGGCTTTATAAAGCACTGGTGAAGCCTCACTTGGTGTACTGGAAGTGGCTTTGGGGCCCCTTATCTAAGAAAGCGTGTGTTCACATTGGGGAGGGTTCAAAGGAGGTTCATGAAAATTATTGTGGGATTGAAGGGCTTGTCATATGAGGAGCGTTTGATGGCTCTGAGCCTCTACTCACTGGAATTCAGAAGAATGAGGGGCGATCTCACTGACACCTATCAAATGTAGAAAGCCCTCGATAGAGAGATGTGGAGATGATGTATCTATTGGTGGAGGACTCTGACCTGAGGACACGGTCTCAGTCTAAAGCAATGTCCTATTAGAATGGAGATGAGGAGGAATTTCCTTAGCCAGACAGTGGTGACTAGGTGGAATTTTATTTACTTATTGGGATGTGGCACAGAATAGGCCCTTCCACCCCTTCAAGCTACGTCACCCAGCAGTCCCTGATTTAATCCTGGCCAAATCACAGAACCATTTGCAATGGCCAGTTATTCTACCAATTGGTACATCTTTGGACTGTGGGAGAAGCTGGAACAGCCACAGGAAACACACATGGTACAAGCTCCTTACAGGCAGTGGTGGGAATTGAACCCCGGTCTCCTGTACCGTAAGGCATTGTGCTAACCACTATGCTACCGTGCTGACCCCTTTGCTGCCACGGGCAGCTGCAGGGGCTCAGTCACTGGGTGTATTTGAGGTAGAAGTTGATAGATTCTTGATTGGTCAGGGCATGAAAGGATACGGGGAGAAGGCAGGAGACTGGGGCTGAGAGGGAAAATGGATCAGCCATGATGAAATGGCAGAACAGACTAGATGGGCCAAGTGGCATAATTCTGCTCTCATATCTGATGGCACCTTCAAAGCTGATAATGGATAATTTTTTTAGCTCTTGGTGGATATGGGGTTAATGCTGAGATAAAATATTAGCCAATATCTTATTGAATAACCCAAGCAGGTACAGGATGGCTTTCTCCTGATTCTATTTCTTATGTTCTCACAGAAACCTACTGAATATTTAATATTCCTTCCAAAATCAGATGAATTGTTGAAGCTTTGTTCAAGGAACTTCCTAGTGAAACCATTGCAAAAATTACAGATGAATGTCCTTAGAATCATTTCCAAATTTCTATGTGACTGCGTTTATGATCATCTAATTTTCCTTATCCTTCTCAGCCTACCTGCCGTGCTTTGCATAGTTGTTTTCCTTCCCCCTCCCTCTTCATCCTTGTATTCTCCACTCTTGCCTCTTACCACTTCTCTCCTGCCTATCACTTCTCCCTGGGTCCCCTTCTTCTTCCCTTTCTCCTGTGGTCCACTCTCCTCTCCTGTCAGATTCCTCCTTCTCCCACCCTTTACCACCTGGCTTCACCTATCACCTTCTTGTTGTCTTCCCCACCCCCCCCCCCGACAACTTCTATTCTTTCCCCCTTCCTTTCCGGTCCCAATGAAGAGTCTCGGCTTGAAACGCCGACTGTTTATTCACTTTCACAGACGCTGCCTGCGACCTGCTGAGGTCCTGCAGCATTTTGTGTGTGTGTTGCTCTGGACTTTCAGCATCTGCAGAACCTCTTGTGTTTTCACAGTCGCTCAAGGTTCCCTCCTCCAACTCACAGCCACCATTGAGCCAGTCGGTGAGAACACTCTCCTCCAAATTTACCCTTGCATGTGCAGCCATGATTAATAATCTTCGGCAGAAATCTCCCTTCCCCAGTCCCACACCATTACTTGTGATATCTGCTAGGGATGACCTTTGGCCCCTTCCTATTTCTCAACTGAATGCCGCACCTCGGCAACGTTGTCTGAAAATGTCAGGTTATGCTTTCCCCCTTTCTCCTTTATTCCTCTCTCCGTCCTTCTGATGCACCCAGGTTCTCTGGAGTATCCCCTTCTTTTCAACCCCCACCCCCACCTCCATGGTGCCAAGTTTCCTCACCCATTAACCCTTCACCCTCAAATTCAACCCACTGGCTCCCTTAACCCCTTGCGCTAGTGTTCCCCTCTGCCTAGCATCCATTTCTCATCAGGTTCCACTTTGCACTCCTTCCTTACCAAAGTCCACTGTCTGCAAGTCATCTGTTAACTCTATGTATCACTTCTCGGCATTTGTCACTATCTCCATCTTCCCTCTCCTACCCTGCTCCACCTACTCTTCGCCCGGATCCACCTGTGACTTGCTAGCTCCTGCCTGGTCCCTTCCCTCCACTTCTTTATCCCACTCATGTCGTCTTTACTCTCTCAGTCCTGACCTCACACATTTGGACCCAGACATCAAATACTCCATAATACAGAGGTTAACAACCTCTTTTTTTGAATGCTGTGGGCCATTATCATTAACTAAGGGATCCATGTTAACACACAAGGTTCTGCAGGTGTTGGAAATTCAGAGCAACACGCACAGAATACTGGAGGAACTCAGCAGGTCGAGCAGCATCCGTGGAGAGGAATAAACAGCCAACTATTCCCTTCCTCCGCAGATGCTGCCTAACCTACTGAGTTTCTCTGTCAGTTTGTATTTTGCAAGGGAGTCCAGTTTCCATAGTCATTTTTTTTATTTATTCACTTACGGGATGTGGGCGTCGCCAGCTAAGCTGGCATTTATCGCCCATCCCCAGCTGCCCTTGAGAAGGTGGTGATGAGCTGCTGCCTTGAGGTGTCAGTACACCCACTTGTGCTTCCATTTATGCTTCTGACAACCATTTCCAATTCACCAGCCCCTTTCTCAAGGTCTCTTCTGCATCAATGTTGCTTGACAGCTTTTCCCAGGCACAGTACTTAATAAGAAATTTCTTCTTGGTATTTATAGGCATCCGTTAGTCTCGTGAGACCATGGATTTGCGCCTTGGCAGATTTCCAGGGCACAGGCCTGGGCAATGTTGTGTGAAAGACTGGCAGTTGCCCATGCTGCAATTCTCCCCTCTCCACACCACCGATGTTGTCCAAGGGATGGGCACTAGGACCGATACAGCTTGGCACCGGTGTCATCGCAGAGCAATGTGTGGTTAAGTGCCTTGCTCAAGGACACAACACACTGCCTCAGCTGGGCTCAAACTAGTGACCTTCAGATCACTAGACCAATGCCTTGGCCATGTGCCAACACCTAGGTATACATAAACACAAGGAATTCTGCAGATGCTGGAAATTCAAGCAACACACATCAAAGCTGCTGGTGAATGCAGCAGGCCAGGCAGCATCTCTAGGAAGAGGTACAGTCAACGTTTGGGGCTGAGACCCTTCGTCAGGACCCTTCATCCTGATGAAGGGTCTTGGCCCGAAACGTCGACTGTACCTCTTCCTAGAGATGCTGCCTGGCCTGCTGCGTTCACCAGCAACTTTGATGTGTGTTACCTAGGTATACAGTAGGTCTTCTAAGTATATAGTATATTGAAAAGTCATTGTCTTTGATCCCAATCCCAGACCCCGTTCTCCACTCACCTTATCGGTCTCTTCCTCTCCCTTACAATTGTCTGAAGCTGAATCAGCAGTGCATAAGCTTTGTACCATAATTTCCCCCAAAGATAGGTATCCAACTTCATATCTACAACATCAGGAAGAATAATTATTTCCACCACTGTCACATTACCCACCTTCCTCCAGCCTCAGCTCATCTGCTGCCCTTTCACCTTTGCCTTTGTTGCCTCTAAATCTGGTTATTCCGGCCCACTCTGAGGGAATGCCTCAATTTAAGCGTTCTCTTATTTGTTTCTCCTCCAAGAACGGGGTGCAGAGACTTGCTGCACTTCACTTATTTCTCAATGACAACATGACGTCAGAGCCTAAGCATGCTTCCAAATGGAGGCCATGGGTTAAGGGTGAAAGGTGAAAAGTTTAAAGGGAGCATGAGGGGAAACTTCATCACTCAGAGGGTCGTGAGAGTGTGGAACGAGCTGCCAGCACAAGTGGTGCACGTGAACTTGTTTTCAACTTTTAAGAAAAATTTGGGAAGGTACATGGATGTTAGAAGTATGGAGGACTGTGGTCCGATGCAAGTCAATGGGAGTAGGCAGTTTCAATGGTTTGGCGCAAACTGGTCTGAACTGCCTGATTCTGTGCTGTACTTTTCTTTGACTCTGACAGATGTACAAACCAAAAAGTTAACTATTTTTTAAACTGAGGTGTTTTCTGGGGATCCCTGCAGCCTACCAGAGCGAACGAGCAACTTGCACCCCCTTTGGTAGAGACGCATCTCAGTCCTGCCACCCAAATAAATAATACAGGTTTATTAAAATACCAAAGCATAACCAAAATAAATGCATGGCTTTAACGAGTTCTGTTTTATATTGCCTTATGTTACAAATTAAATTTTAATAATTTGATATTAATTTAAAATGTATATGTAAATCAATTGCTCATTAAAAGTTTAAAAATTCACTGATGTGACTTAAAGTGCACCCAAGATGCCTAAAATTCTAAAGGTTTCAAAATTATTTGGACAGAATGGAAAGGCCACTGGCGTATTTTGGAAAGCAAAACAAAAATAATTTCTGAAATGTCTTTCTTTGCAAAAATAAAAGCCCAACCTGTCAATTGTCAGGATAAAATACACATGGACTTTTTGTAGGTTGACAATATAACGAAAAGTAATTATTTCATAAATTATTGAAATAAACTTAAGCCTTACTCTGAGCAAACCTTTTCTAACTTTTGCTTTGAAGTTGGTCTTCAGTCCCATCTTTAATTTAACATTTTAGAATTGTTTTGCACATACAATAGATCCCATTATACCAGGACTTTTAAATTTTCATAAAACAGAGGAATGCAAGTGATTAAGGGTGAAAAGTTTAAAGGAAACATAAGGGGAAACTTCTTCACTGAGAGGGCCATGAGAGAGTGGAATGAGCTGTCAGCAAAGGTGGTGTATGCGAGCTCGATTTCAACCTTTAAGAGAAGTATGGATAGGTACACGGATGGTCCGGGTACGGAGGGCTATGGTGCCGGTGAAGATCAATGGGAGAAGACAATTTAAATGGTTCAGCATGGACTAGATGGGCTGAAAGGCCTACTTCTGTACTTTTCTATAACTCTATTAGGTGCATCTATTAGGTTTAAACATGCATGTTATGAAATTTCTTACTCTAAGAAAAATAGTATCTGCATTTATCCAAAATGGTTGGTCTAGAATTTGCTGGTGAACGGAACCACCAGAATGTATCTGTTTCAAGTGGAAACAAGTCCAGGGTATTTGTCTGTGCATAACCAAAGGCAAAGCCTTGAAGGATCAGTTAGCTGGAGAATTGCTTGTCATTTCCTGTGTCAGGTTAGACCTGGGAAAAAAGCTTCCCTTGACTTCAAAGGGGATTGTGTTCATCTCTGGTGGACACAGGTCCATACGATGAAATTCCAAACAATTTGACCCTTAGGATCAATGCAGCACTTTCACTGAGAGGTCCTGCAATAGGGGTGAAACAGAAATCGTTGAAGGCTAAATAAAAGTACATTGACAATCCAGATCATTACCCAGCTTCAGATGAACGAGGTGTGGTTAAGCAAAGCAAGGAGTCAACCTGTCGCCTTTGAGGACGAATCAATGGAACACTCGTGTTTCATCCACATCATTTCTGACACAGTTATGATCCTCAAGTCAATGTTGAATACTCAAACGGCCAGGTTCCACCTTGGCATCCAGATCTGTCTGTATGGAGCCTGCACGTCCTCCCTGTGGTCAAATGGGGTTTGCCCAGGTGCTGCAGCTCCCTTCCACGTCCCCAGGGTTTGTGGATTGACAGGTTAATTGGCCACCGTAAGCTGCCCTCAAGGTAGGTGGGTGATTTGCGAGTGGGGGAGGAGTTGAAAGAGGATTGGCCACTGGGAGATAAGAAAATGATGGGAATTCTCTGAGAGTCAGCATCAATTTGATGGGCTCCATGGCTTCCATGATAAATATGTTTATTCCTTACGTACCATGTCGTATGACGTATGTAGTCATGGTCTTTCCATGACCATGATTGTTCTTGGCTAATTTTTCTACAGAAGTGGTTTGCCATTGCCTTCTTCTGGGCAGTGCCTTTCCAAGATGGGTGACCCCAGCCAGTATCGATACTCTTCAGAGATTGCCTGCCTGGCATCAGTGGTGGCATAACCAGGTCTTGAGATGTGTACCAGCTGCTCACGCGACCACCCACCACCTGCTCCCATGGCTTCACATGACCCTGGTCGGGGGGGGGAGGGGTGACGCGGAGGAGCTAAGTAGGTGCAGCACCTTCCCCAAGGGTGACCAGCAGGTTAGCGGAGGGATGGAGCGCCTTACACACTGTATTCCCACCGTGTCACCCCAAATAGGAAGTAACATTAATGTGAAATACAGTTGATAGAACATGTCTTCAGCTCCATCATGGACACTGGCCTCCGTAGTACCCAGGACATCTTCAAGGAGCGGTGCCTCAGAAAGGTAGCGTCCATCAGTAAGGACCCCACCACCCAGGACATGCCCTCTTCTCATTGCTACCATCAGGAAGGAGGTACAGAAGCCTGAAGGCACACTCTCAGCGATTCAGGAACAGCTTCTTCCCCTCTGCCATCTGATTTCTGAATGGGCGTTGAACCCATGAACACTACCTCACTACTTTTTTATTTCTGTTTTTTGCACTACTTTAGTAAATACTGTAGATAATCTAATTCAGTTTTCTCTCTCTTATCTTGTATTGCAGTGTACCGCTGCCATAAAGTTAACAAATTTCACAACAAATGCCAGTGATATTAAACTAGATTCTGATTCAAAAAGCTCCTGATAGACAGTGTGGCAGAATAACAGTGAGGTTTTGCTACTCTGAACTGAGGTTTATGTGGCTTCTTTGACACCATGATAAGACAATGTATATAATTTTAAATTATATATAAATGGCAGCATTTTGCGATTTAATCAAAATGAACACCTTTAACCTTTATTCAATTCCCTTGTTTCAGTGTCCATATTTCAGAAGGAGAAAGATTAGTTTGCTCGTGGCATCACTCAAGTCCACAAACGTGATTTCCTCCCTTGCCTCAATGTATTTAGCGTTGTACCTGTTTAATTGATTTTAATAATTTAAAATGCATCCACTGCAGTATTTAGTTACAGCCTGCTACATTGCTGGCATTTTGGGCAGCAATGAAGGTCCTCCATCTCTCTCTCTGTCCTTGGCCGTCTTCTCTATTGTGCCCAGTTATGGTTCTGGGTCCTCATTTCTGCCTCTACAGCATGGCGCCAAGTTGCCTTTGGTCTCCCGTGTTTCCTCCGCTCTCCAGGGGTCAAGCGAAGTGCTGTCCTGATGACAGAGTTAGCCTCTCTTCTCATCACGCGCCCAACCCATCTCCAATGTTTCCTCGTGAGGATTGTGGCCACAGCCTCTCCGTGACACTGAGGGATTAGGGCATGGCTGGAAATCTGCCTTGGCCAGAAAATACGGAGGATCTTCCAGAGTCTGGCAGCATGGAATGACGGCAGCCTGGCAGGGTCGCTCTCTGTCATGTACCAGTATTCTGACCTGTACAGGACACGGCTTCACCTTGGTGTGGATGCTGTACTTGGTTGATCCCATGTATTGCTCTTTAATCTGCCGAAAGTGGTAAATTACTCCATGAGTCATCTGTAGTTCTAGATGGATTCATCATTTACCAAGCTTGTATTTGTTTCCCATTGCACACTGTTTCTTTAAATCCACCCATCACTTCACTTTCTGGCTTTTAAAAACTATATCCTAGTTTCTCTAGTTTTTTCCTGAATTCAGCCCATCTCTTTTCATCATTGACGAGAATCAATACAGGTTTTTGTCTTGTGCTGTCGATGGAAGTTAGGGTCAACACAACACCCAGTGGGTCCAAAATATCTACTTGGTCACCTTTTATTAACTAAGGAACATTCAAGTGTCAGCAGACGCTGGAAATCCAGAGCAACGCACTTGAAACGCTGGAGGAACTCAGCAGGTCAGGCCGCACCTATATAGAGCAATGATCAGTCCATGTTTCAGGCAGAGACCCTTCATACGAGTCCTGACTCAGCCTACAACATCAGGTGTTTATCTCTCTCCAGAGATGCTGCCTGACCTGCTGAGTCTCCAGTATTTTATTGACCTTTTTTTTTGTTGTTTTTTTTAAACAAGGCTCCTTAACTTGGGTCTCTGAAAGTTCACCTTAGTATCAGTAATCAGAATCGGGTATAATATCACCGGCATATGAAATTTGTTGACTTTGTGGCCACAGTCTGATGCAATACATGATAACAGAGGGGGGGGGGAGAAGCATGAATTACGGTAAAAAAAAATTTATATATATATATATAAAATTACACCTGCTGCAATTCATTAAGTAGTGCAAAAATATAAATTTTAAAAAGTAGTGAAGTAGTGTTTATGGGTTCAAGGTCCATTCAGAAATCGGATGGCGGAGGGGAAGAAGCTGTTCCCGAATCGTTGAGTGTGAGCCTGAATCCATTCTTGGATTGATGTTTCCTTGAATGATAAATAGGAACATTCTGAAAAGAGTAAAGAAATTAATGCAACACACACAAAATGCTGGTAGAACGCAGCAGGCCAGGCAGCATCTATAGGAAGAAGCACAGTCGACATTTCAGGCTGAGACCCTTCGTCAGGTTAGTTCATTAGTCCTGACGAAGGGTCTCAGCCTGAAACATCAACTGTGTTCTTCCTATAGATGCTGCCTGGTCTGCTGCATTCCAGCAGCATTTTGTGTGTGTTGCTTGAATTTCCAGCATCTGCAGATTTCCTCGTGTTTGCGTTTTTAAAGAAATTAATGTTTGCATTATTTTTGAGTTGCATACATTCAAGTTTGTAAAGGTTGGTCTATTACTAAACTGTAAAATAACTGAACAATGAACAAGTTTTGTTGAGAACTTTTCTGTCTATGGACTCACTCTAATTATTTACTTGACAGGTTACTTTGACCCTCATTTGCTCGCCGTGGATTACAGGAGCATGGGATTTCGAGAATGTCTCACTGAAGTCATAAGATACCTCGGCTCACTTGAACAAATTCAAGGCCGTGAAGGTGCAGATCCACTTAAGGACCGTTTAGTGTCTCATCTCAACAATTACATGTCCGAAATAGAGCCTTCACCATCTTCCTGGATCCACCGGGCCTGCACTTGGCCACATTATCACTTAGCCTCACTGTTCCCACAGCCGGCAGATGGAGCACAGTTATCCTGCAGGGACTCTTTTCACAACCCGGCCTTCCTTACTGGCTCGGTGCTGGCATACTCCAACTCGTCTCTAAGGGGAATTCCTCTTGACAGAACAGCATCTACTGTGATGCCATCTACTCACTGCCACCTCCCGAACATTGCATCTTCCAACCTCCTGTCGAGCCTGACATCTCCGATTCACAGAGCCCTGTCCAACATAGCGTGCACACTGCCTGGTGTTCCGTCCAACATGAGCTCAGCCAGTAAAGCGCTAACGAGTGTCCACGCATCCCCGCAGATTACCCCACCCTTACTACCACCGGCCGGTAACTCCAGCACCATTCATCCAACTGCCTCGTCCATTCCAGGGTCTTTAGGAAGTTATCACTCCGTGTCACATTTCCAACTCAATCCTTCCAATCAGGCAAACAACCTGGGCACTCGCAAGCCCCAGAGATCTTGGACAGCTGAGATTGGGGCTTTCTGAATCCATTTTAATTAAAGGCGGGGGAAATGACACTTTTTACAACATTGTAAGAACATATTAAGACAGAAAATGTTCTGTTAAATATAAACAGTAATACTTCTGACTGAAGTAAGAAAGAAAAGAACTTTATGCATTATAAGGTGCAGAGGTTTCATTCAGCATTCTCATCTGGGAAATGATTGTTCTTTATCTGACTATATTTTTCCATAATTTACTCTACCTTTCCTGACAGCACTGCTTTAGCTTTTCTCAGGGAAAAAAGGCTTGTTTTTTTGAATTTACCTTTGTTAGGATAAGCGGGGCAGTGGCTGACTTCATTAAGAGTTCCATCATACTTAATCACGTCATGCAAAGTAAATATTTTCAGTTTGTTGTTGGTATATCTGATACTGGTTTGTTTTACAAGCCCTTGACAAGGGAGAGTCACCGGTGTGATGCATGGGTTTACCATTTACTCTCAGTTGGCCTCCTTCTTCTTAAAGCTGCCTTCACTCTCTTCCTTGCCATCAAACTGCAAGGCAGAACTGCACACAGTTTGATTCTTATCTGTCCAATAATAGTTGTTAATTACTGAACACGATTAATGTTAATGTTGGCATTGTTAACTTTGGTCGGTCCTCAAGGAATTGTCCTTGGCTGTTTCCTATTTCTTATCTCTGAGCAACAAAGTGCCCGATCGTAAATGTAGCCGACGACAAAAATCTTTCTGCACCCATTCACTGACCCTAAGTTGGAAGAGTCTTTGTCTGACTTCCTATACTGGATCAGCAGAAGTTTCGTCCCACTACTGGTATAACTACAGTTATTGGTTTTGGTAGCCCACAAACCCTATTCAAAGGTTTGAAGTTTCATTTATTATCAAGGTATACAACTCTGAGATTCGACTTCTCCAGATAGCCACGAATCCAAGAAAACCATGGAAGTCGTTGGAAGAAAGACATCAACCCCGCGCCAAAAAAGAAACAAAAATTCCAAGCCTCTTTCCAGTAACTATATCAAAGTGAAGCAAAACATTCCCTTCCCATTTCTATATTTGACTCCAAGATGAACTTCCATCTGTATGTAAGTTCCAATGCTAAGACAGCTTATGACTTCCCCTTGTAACATCAGCTCACTCTGCCTGCCTCATAAACCTTGTCCATGCATTTGCTACCTTTAGATTTAACTGAAACAGGACATCTGTAGATAGACTCCCACTTTCTACTCTTCGTACTTGCAATCATTCCTAGCAGATTCTCTCCTCCTGTGTTGTCCCTCAACCAACGCTTGTACCTTCTCCCAGACCCCACTCCTCAACCATCTACATTAATTCCTGATTGCACAATGTCTCAATTTTAACATTTTCATCCCTGCTTTCAAATTCCACCCGGTCTCTGGAAACTGCTCTGACCCCTACAGGACTCTGAAATCTTGTGCAACCGATATATTTGCTCATCCCGCCCCGGTAGACTTGTCTTCACCTACAGAGGCTTCAGGCTCTGGAGTTTCTTCATTAATCTTCTTTACCTCACTAACTTCCTTTCTATCTTTAAGATGCTCCCTGAAGTGTATTGCTTCGACCAAGCTGTTGGTCATCTGCTCTGATAATCTCCTTGTATTACTCTGTGTAAGGCTTGGTTAAACTACAAAGCACCATGGGACTGTCTAAGACAGGGGTTCTTAACCTGGGATCCACAGATAGATTCCAGGGTTTCTGTGAACTTGGATGGGAAAAAAATTTGCATCTTTATTTTCACTAACCTTAACTGAAATTTAGCATTTCCTTCAACGGTGAATGTAGGCAACAAACCACAGTAGCATTAGCAGTACCTGTGACTTTGTCACCAATAGGAATCACATATCACAATACAGTTGTTAGAAATATCTCAAAAATCATTAAATATACAAAATATTGTAATCCTATATATTTTATTTTATATATTATCCTGAGAAGAGATCTAAAGGCTTCACCAGACTGCCAAAGGGGTTCATGGCAAAAAAAAAGGTTAAGAACCCCTGGTCTGAAAGGTGCCATGTAAATACGTGGTAATTTTATTTCTGTCATTATTTCCAATTATTAACTATTTTTGAGTCACGACAGGCAGTGCCCAGGCTCAGACCAGTTTCCATACGTGATCTATTTGCAATTCTTGAACTATTCCTGCAAACTGTTCGAAATCCAGACCGTTCTGTAAGTCGGAAAGGAACAAGAGAGGTTACGGAAAGAGCAGTGGTGGGAGAGTAAGCGGGCACGGGCCGAGTGGCCACCAACCATCCTCGCTGTGTCAGTGAGCAAGTGAATCGGTTCAGCGCTCCCAGCTCTGTTTGGCCTGATCCGGCCCCTGACCAGTGTGGCTGTAGGCGTACCAACGCCCTGTTCCCACCTGTCCGCGTCCCCACAACAGCTGGTGAGCCCATCCTGACGGTCCTTCGAATGCCAATGTGTACGTGGTGCCCATAATCAATAAGGCCGATAGATTCTTGATTAGTCGGGGGATGAAGGATACAGGGAAAAGGCAAGAGATCGGGGCTGAGAGGGATAGTAGATCAGCTACAAAGAAATGGCAGAGCAGATTTAATGGGCCAAATGGCCTCATCATGCTCCTATATCTTATGATCTTACAAGTCAGGCATTCATAATCTGGGGAGCACCTGTATCGATGATCTGCATTGACTGCATTGACATCGACTGTAGTCAATTCTCTTCCTTGATGGCTTTATAGTGCTGAGCAGAGGACTGGTCCTTTAATTATGGCGATTGTTTCGTCTGTCCATAAGGCAATATTTCTCAATTGGGGAAATAAAATTATAAAACTTGCCCAAAAACAACAAATGGCAGCTAAAGCTGGGACTTCATAACTTGGGTTTCAGTATTTGCAGACTGTACTGCCAGAACTACCAGACCATGAAATATTACTACCCTAGAAAGTCATCTATCGTAGGTAGCATTACCTGTGCATAGGATCGTGTCGCCTCGCGAATTTCAAAGGCAGGTTATGCTGCTGTTACTGTGCAGCGTGTGGAAGAGTTTATCGGCACGTGTTTCATTTCAATGATCGAGGGTCTGTGGAGTCCAGCTCTCACTCGTCGAGAGAATGTGCGAGAAAAACTGGGCCCAATCAAATGTTCATTTCGCACGACTCCAAGCAGGGGATGAAGTGTTTCAAATGCAAGCACAGCTATAAATTTGGTACAACACTGACATTAGTGTCTCCGGTTTCTGAAGTACGAGGTTTCCAGCTGGTACTGGAGCCAAGGTCCATTGGATATTTTCAATACAGCAATAGGAACAATAATTAATGTATACCAGAAATGTGAGCAGAGATATGGCTGAATATGTATAATGCTTCCACAGGTACTTATAAACTTGTACAGCACAGAAATAGCCTCTGAGGCCCATTTTGTTCGCGCAAAGCATTGTGCCTAATCTATTAATCCTACTTGCTCTCATTAAGTATGTAGCTAATTAATGACATGTATGTTGATAATATCTAGCCTGCATAATCAGGTAACTTGTATTGCAAACAGATCCGACACGTGCAGTACTGTGCAAAGGACTTGGGCACATGTATACAGCTCGGCTGCCTTAAGATTTTTGCACAGTGCTGCACTTGTCAATCTGGAGCGGAGAGCGAGTTTGTAAAGCTGGCGGGAGCAAAGGATGTTGGGAGTGGCAGGGGTGGAGGAGTGTAGGACAGGTGGCAGAGAGGAGTGCCAGGGGCGGGGGTGTTGTGTTGGCACGGGTAGACACACCCAGCTCTGAGACACCAGGCAAGGTCATTTGATTCCAAGCAATTGGTTTATTGATCATTACAGAATGTCCCTCTGGTGCTTCCCTCTTCCCCCTTTTCCCTACCATGATTCCCCTCTCCCTGCCCCCTTCCCACTCAGTCCACAATAAGAGACCCATATCAGAATCAGGTTTATCATCACTCACAAATGTCACGATTTTTGTTACTGCAGCAGTACAGTGCAGTGCATAAAATTACTACAGTGCTGTGCAAAAGTCTTAGTCTCCCTAGCTGTGTTTATGTGCCTAAGACTTTTGCTCAGTACCGTAAGGCGATGTTTCATGTTTCGATATTTCAACACAATGAAATATCAACTTTGAAGTGATTTTGTCAGAATTAATTATAAATTGCTTGAATTCACCATCTGATCCAGATGGTGCTGTAATTCAGGCAAGAGTGGATCGGCATCCTTCATTGCCCAGTTTCCATTAGTCAAAGTTCACAGTGCTGCCCAGATTCGCTGTCTCCCCTTCTGTGCTGTCACTCAACCAATGTTTGCCCCTTCTCCCAGACTTGTCACCTTCACCCTCAGGGCTCTGTCCTTCTGTTGCTCAACACCTCCCCGAAGTCAGCACATTGATCCTCCAGCTGACCAGCTTCTTAACGGACCGATCTGCTGATCGTCCTTCTCCCCTGAGCAAGTGCTCCCTGCAAAATCCATCCCTACATTGCGTGTCCAAACGAGGTCTCTTTCACTCAGAATTTAATTCTGGTTTTACTTTGTTTTAAACACATATTTGATAAATCAGTGGCAGCAGTTTTCTCTGGGACAACGACGTCCCGCCTGTGCTGGGTGACATGTTACAGGTCGGGGTAAAAGCACAGTCCTACATTGGCACTGGAGTGTCTTGCTACTTCTGGTGATTGGTGGTCTGTCCAGGTGATGTCACTGGCCAATAAAAGCTTAGACTTCATTACCCCAATTTATTATGGTCCAGCTTTGCTGACAACCCTGTAAATAATAAAGACGGAACCCTCAAAATGCATTAAAAGAATGGAGAAAAATAACTGGGGTTGCTTAATCTCAATGTAACACAAAAATTGCCGGAGGAACTCAGCGGGTCAGGCAGCATCTATGGAGGGGAATAAACAGTCGCCGTTTTGGGTTGAGATCCTTCATCTGTACTCCTGAGTCATGAGTCCCGATGAAGGGTCTCAGCCTGAAACGTCCATTGTTTATTCCCCTCCATAGATGCTGCCTGACCTGCTGAGTTCCTCCAGCGTTTTGTGTGTTGCTCTGGATTCCCAGCATCTGCAGGATCTCTTGTGTTAATCTCTATGTAGGTATGTTTAAGGCCGCCCACTTTGCAACTAAAAATAGACAATGGAATCTTGTAACTTATGAGAATTTAGAAGTCGGGGGTGGCTCTGGAAAAAATTGGTGTGCTCTGGAACACAGAAAATTCAGCAGGTGCTGGAAGTGATCAAATGGAAACAGAATGTCGGACTTTATAACTTGTGGTCTGGAATACAAGGAGTTGGAAGTTATCCTACAGCTAAATGAGCCCTGGTTAGGCCACACCTGGAATACTGTGATCAATTATACCCCATAACAGGGGAAGAATGCTTTGACATTGAGCTGATTGCTTTTTTGTTAAACATGGTTATGGTTAAAAATATAAGTAGGTAAGGCTAGGTCATGAATTGGAATTGATCTTATTGAATGGCAGAGGAAGCTGAAGTGGTTCACGAACCCATTTCTGCTTCTAATTATCTGAAAACATTTATGCGCACCACAAAGATGTATTTATTTTAAAACTGCAAACAATGCACATAAAAGCTCAACAAAGTGCATTGGAAGATCTCAACCACAAAGCTGCTAGCGGCAGATGATCTTGTGAAATGTTGTTGGATTGTTGTGGAGCTATTACTTAATCAGGGGAATATCTTTTAGGCAAAATTCATAATAAATGAGTTGTAATTATAGAGAAGTTTGTCTTTGATCTCGAGCTCAGGAATCTACATGTTGTATTTGTCTTTAAACATTGGTTTCGCTGAATTCCATTCATTTCGTACAATGGATTCAGGCATATGGAGCTGGGTATAATCATTGGCCAATAAATCCATCCCCCATGCTATATGTACTTGATGGTGATGGCATTAAGTTGTACTCAGCTCCAAGTTAACTCCATTGACATCAGAGGCAGAGAACAACGCGTTGATGCATCTTGGTGATAAAAATCATCTCCATCAACCATATTAGCAAAGTGTTAGCAGGCTAAGACCTACAGCAATGAGATCTCAGGAGCACAATTTGAAGGGGAGGGGGGAAATGTTCTTGTGTAGGTGTCGCCCTCAGTTGTTCTTCTGCAGTTTCCAGAGAAGAGACTCGGCCATAAATCCCATTTGTTTCTGTAGCAACAGTGCAGACCACGCGTAGTGCGACGCCTAGTGGTAAAGACGGGCAACGACATACTTTTCTCTCGAATGAATTTTATCGAAGTGAAGATGAAGCATTCCACAAATTCAATCCCACTTCTTCCAATATTATTTCTTTAATCTTCCAATCATCCTGGATGCACTTCTTGCAGGCGTGTGGTGAGATTGCTCTGTCCCTATCACCAGCAATAGTTATTAATTATACAGGAGTCGCAAGTAAAAGGATCACACACAAAACGCCGGAGGAACTCAGCAGGCCAGGCAGCCTCTGTGGAAAACAGTTGTCTCTGACCTGGTGAAGGGTCCCGGGCCTGAACGTCCACTCTTTACTCTTCTCCATAGGTCCTGCTGACCTGCTGACGAAGGGTCTCGGCCCAAAACGTCGACTATACCTCTTCCTAGAGATGCCGCCTGGCCCGTTCACCAGCAACTTCTATGTGTGTTTTGTGTCTGTGTGTTGCTTTGGATTTCCAGCATCTGCAGCTTTTCTCGTGTTTCCAAGTACGGTAAAAGGATATTAAGCACACGCAAAAAAAAAAGAAATCGGTAATGAATTTCGGGAGGAGAGCAAACTGCAAACCGAAAGGTTTCGGGACGATTATAAAAACAGTGGACTAACTTTTCAGGGCAATGTTTCTGAAAGGATTCCTATTTACTCTTCAAGCCTGTAGGTCAATTAAAAAAGAAATTATAAAAAGGGCAAGTCACTGAATTCCCCTTCAACAAATCCTGATATCTATATCCTAGTCAATACTTCACTTCGATAGTATTGTTGGGAATCAGCTGATTGTATCCAGCTGACCCTTGCCTGCTGAATGGACGAAACACTTTTGAGATCACGCACTACACACTATACACTAATGTGTAGAATAATGGTATAATTAAAGCCAACAAACTGGGGAAAACCTGTTTATGTAATGGATTTTAATATAATATAGAAACGTTATTAAGTGAAGGTCTGAAGAGCTTCTTGGAACAGGTAGAAATATTATTAAAATTCTCTGCAGCCGATCAGTATGTAATTGCTGAATTAAATACAATTGATCTCTCACTGTGTGGGAAAGCCATAAGAAACTCTATCGTAAATCTGAAATATGATATAGCGGATCCTAGAAGGTGTGTGTTTTCAATTTATATTGAATTCTGTATGATTGAATGGATTAATTATCCGCAGAATAATAAACATGCATTGATTGTAAAATATGAAAAGTGTAAAACTGCTTCACTTAATTTTTCCTTGTGTAATTTTTAAATTGCAGAATCTCACAGTTTTGTTTTTATCTTGCCCTAAAGCGCCTTCGTGGTACTGTAATAGGAAAACACTAAAGAGCAAGTGTGGTTAAACTCACGCACTCTTGAAAAAATTGACCATAGCGCAACAAGACACAAAAGTGGATCTGGAGAAAGTAACAAGATGTTTAGTCCATTCTTTTCTGGTTTAATCTCACTCAATCCCCATGAATCTCCAGAAGGACCACAACCTTATCATAGGGATTGGAGGCTTGCGTGCCTCGATGACCCGGAGAGCTATGCTGGCTGGAGTCAGGGCTTTATGTTTTGGCTCTTGGTAGGGCCACCCATACCAAACATGTCAAAGGGTAGAGGTCAGCCTAAAAGTGGTCCACTGGTCCTCCAGGTTCGGGGGTTCAGCTCAGGGCTAACAACTCTGAATTGTTACGGAAACCGCGATGAAGAATTCTTCTACACCTGAGTGCGACGATATTCCTGAGTCTCCATCCGGTACTTTCATGACTGACGGTAGTGAAAAGCGAGAGGAAGCGACTGAAATGCTGATGGAAGCCCTGAACACGACCAGAGATGGAGCACCTTCACTGCTGCCGTAAACGCCAGCCGGGTAATGGGCAGTAAGTCATCCCCATCCCATTTTTAGGAGTGAGGAACATTCATTAGCAATATTTTAAAATCCTTTCATCTCATCGTTAACAACCTGAACTTTGGGCAAACCTCACTTCTGTTGTTAGTCCTCTCTATATCCAATGCCCTGAAATTACATATGGCACTTCAACATTGATCTAAATAAGATTTTGTGGAAGTTTTAAATAAATGTTGAAAATCTATGGAAAACACATCAACTTACAGTAAATCCTATTATTTCAACTTTGTAACATTCCTCAGAAACTTTGATTTATTCGGACGGTCTCTAATTAATTCCTTTCCAAGCATTTAATAAATACATATTTTTGGATATTAGTAGTTGGCTAAAATTAAATTGCCTGAAATGTTTAGCCACATTGGCACTATTTTGAAGGGGATGAGTAGTGTAGGGGAGGAAGAAGAGGTGGTGGACTTATTTGTTGCCATCCAGGTCCCTGGTGCATTTTTCTTCTTCACTGGACATGGGGGGATTCCAGCTGTCCAATCCCGATTTCCCTGAGGGCTCTGGGGACTAATTTGTCCCTAGAATGAGTAATTACTTTGGTACATTATGTCCTTGAATAATAATTCTAAGCAATTACTGAAGGCATTTCTAATCAGAATCAGAATCAGGTTTAATATCACCAGCATATGCCGTGAAATCTTAACTTGGCAACAGCACACAGCAGTATATAAATAAAGGGGAAAAACGGAATTACAGTGAAATATATATATATATAAAACAGTTAAATTAAGATAAGTAGTTTCAAAACCAGAAATAAATAGTGTTCATGGGTTCAATGTCCATTTAGAAATCAGATGGCAGAGGGGAAGAAGCTGTTCCTGAATCGTTGAGTGAGTGCATTAAGGCTTCTGTACCTCCTTCCTGACGGTAACAATGAGAAGAGGGCATTTCCTGGGTGGTGGGAGTGGTCCTTGATGATAGAAGCCGCTTTTCTGAGGCACCTCTCCTAGAAGATGTCTTGGGTACTACGGTGGCGAGTAACCATGATGGGGCTGAACTTTATAGCTCTCTACATGCTACTTCAGTCCCGTGCAGAGCCCCACTCCCATACCAGACCGTGATTTATGAAATCTCTATCAGAACTCAGCAAACTATTCATCTAATAATCTTACCATTCTTCACATTCCTTTGCATATATATCTCTTTCATTATTCACACAAAGAAATCGTAGCGTCTGCCTCTGCCTTGATATACAGTCTTTTCATTTCAGTCGCTGGCAGAGCAATTGGCATGCAGATGTGGAACGACAGGACCCCCTAGTGGCCAGAGCATATTTTGCAGGTGCCTTCATACGCGCTTCATCAAGCATTTCAAAGGCAGACACAGTGAAATCAGACCTGGTGTGAATTGAAAAGAAAACATTATTTCACAAAAGAGAGTGAAAATTGAGTAAAAGCCATAAACAAATTATGCATGTTTCCCTCATTATTCTGTGTACAGTAAGCCATGCAATTTGTTCCTTTCTGACTTGTTTTTGATGCAAACCTTTTAAAGCTTGTTTCTAAATCAAAAGAAAAAATAGCCTCCTGCAAATTTACTCTAAATGGCTACTTTAGTGAGTAACTTATGTACCTAATTAAGTGGCCACTGAGTGCATGATCATGGTCTTCTGCTGCTGTAGCCCATCCACTTCAAGGTTCAACATGCTGTGCACATTCAGAGATGCTCTTCTGCACACCGCTGTTGCAAATTCATGGTTATTTCAGTTACTGTCACCTTCCTGTCATCTTAATCCAGCCTGGTCATTCTCCTCTAACCTCTCTCATTAACAATGTGTTTTTGCCCATAGAACTGCTGCTCACTGGATTTTTTTTTGATTATTTTCCATACTGTTTTCTGTAAACTCTAGAGACTACTGTGCATACAAATCCCAGGAGATCAGCAGTTTCTGCGATACTTAATCCACCCCATCTGGTACCAACAATTATTCCACAGTCAAAGTCACTTAGATCTCATTTCTTCCCCATTCTGATGTTTCGTTTGAACAACAACTGCTCCTCTTGATCTTGTCTGCATGCTTTTATGCATTGAGATGCTGCCACATGATTGGCTGATTAGATATTTGCATTAATGAGCAGGTGTACAGTACTGAGTGTAGATTCCAATGCATGGTGAAGGGTAAATTTCATAGTTCTCTACTTTGTCCTTAACCAGACTATACTTCTGTTCCTTTTTCATTGTTAACTTTGGTTCCAAGAAACAGAGGCATCATGTTCCTTACATCTACTCAGCCAATCACATTGATTGCTTCTCCAAGTGTATCCTCCCTTATTTGGGGCAGATTTTGAAACAGGGCAGCCTGCACATAATGAACACTGAGCTGAACTGAACATGCCTGGATGCTTTTGATTTTGTGTTTTATATTCTGTGTTTTCTTGCTCTTTTTTTGTCGTTTGCGTGATTTGTTTTTTTTGGGGGGGACGCATGAGAGGGTTGATGTTTTGCTTTGAATGGGTTCCATGGGTTTATCTGTTTCATGGCTGTCTGTGGAGAAGACAAATCTCAGAGTTGTATACTGCACACATACTTTGATAATAAATGTACTTTGAATCGTTTGAGTCCTCTATTGCATTCTTCAGCGAAGAGAATTGGCCGCCGGAGAAGCAGTGCAAATACTTATTTGCTATCCCGAGAAAAGATTAAATGTCATTAAAGAACTTTGATCACCTGAGGCAATGAAGTTGAGATTGTAAACCGTGACAGCCCCACCACTAGCACATCATGCCCTGACACATATCACTCACTGCTACAGCTTGCCGACTTTTCAAACCTGAGCAATTTCACTTCATTTTAAGGCAAGCCTCCTAAATATTATTTTCCCTCCTGATAGGAAAACGTGAGCTCAGGCACCTTTGATCTTGGCTGAGATTATGTAATTAATGGAGAATCATGAATATGCACCCACTTCCTAACACTGTTTCTGCCCAAACTTTGTGCCTTAAAATAAGAGCCACTGCTGCCCCACGACTTCAGGCTGTCCACATTGTGAAAGATTTGCACAGTTATCCTGCGTTTGGTTTGGCACCATCCAGTCCTAGCACAGATTTCACTCTTACATTTTTACATAATGGCTAGAACTATTTATTTTGACCACGTTATCAACTTGCAAACTTAACACCCAAGCAGCACAACTCACCCAGTGGTCAGTAGATCAAACTTAATTACTTTCCTCAGAACGCTAGCGTCTGTAACATGGCCCCTGACAATGAAGCAGTCATTACCTATTTGTTGACCTCCTTCCTGTGATTATTGACTATGGGCCAATGCAGGAAGTAATTTAACTATCAGATATTTTGGATTGCAGCAAGATTTAGGAAATTATTCTGTCATTTTTAGATTTATCGAAATGAGAAATTATTTTCAACATCAACATCATGTGTCATTGACAGATTAAGACTTACAGTTCAAATTGCAAACATTTCGTTGGGTTTTATAAATAACAGCAGAATCAGAATCCGAATCAGGTTTATTATCACCAGTATGTGACATGAAATTTGTTAATGCAGCAGCAGCAGTTCAATGCAATACATAATCCAGCAGGGAGAGAGAAAAATAATAAATAAAATAAAACATAATAATAAACAAGTAAATCAATTACATATATTGAATAGACTCAAAAAAAATGTGCAAAAACAGAAATACTGTATATTAAAAAGAGTGAGGTAGTGTCCAAAGCTTCAATGTCTATTTAGGAATTGGATGGCAGAGGGGGAAAAAGCTGTTCCTGAATCGCTGAGTGTGATTCTAATGAGATTCTAATGAAAAATGCCATTACAATAAGATCACTCCCACAATGACCACTTTAAATCAGAATTTCAACAGATCAAAAATCTGGCTCCATTTTCTGGCTGGCTGCCCTTGATCTTTGAAGGGGGGAAAGAATCACAGAAACATTTGTAGGATCACATCATCAGTAAAGAATGCTAAATGGAAACAATATGTAAGCAGTGACCTGTTGGGGATGAAGTCTGGTTGTGGCATATCGCCGCAGGAGAAAAAAATGCAGCCTTCCAATTGGCAGTGAGAATTTGTTAATCCACAACTCGCCATAGATGGTTCTTACAGGTTTCCAATTTCAGATAGAAATATGACATTCTGCCTGAGGGATAGTATAAATTGAAGGGTGGGGGGGATGCAGGAGAAATAGCTTTTTTAAAAACGATATTGAAAATAACTCTAAGGATTCAGTGAGGCCTTCTGAAATCTAGAGCCCCTGTTCCTCCCTTCCCATGGCAGTGACTATTTCTCACTCTTGTTACATTACCTCAGAATCAGGTTTAATATCACCAGTGACACCTCTCGGTCCCTTGTTCATGAGAGAAAGAGAGAGAGAGAGAGAGAGCCTGGAGCAAGTCAAACTGTCAGGTAAACAATAGTTTTTGTAGACTGCAGATCCTGGTCTCCCTTCGGAGGCTTTGCGGTTGCTTGGTGGGTGATGGGCACTGGCGCTTGCTGCCTAAATGGGTGGGGGGGAATGGGGGGGGGAGCTTGATGCTTTGCAGCTGCCTGTGCAGGGGAGGGGGGGAGGTCGATGTTTTTCTCTCGTTCATTCTTTTGGGGTTCTGTTTTTCGTGGATGTCTGTGAAGAGTAAGAATTTCAGGTTGTATACTGTATACATTCTCTGATAATAAATGGAAATGTATGTTGTGAAATCTGTTAAATTTGCAGCAGCAGGACAAAGCAATACATGATAATAGAGAGAAAACTGAATTACAATCAGTATATACGTACAGAATATTTACATTAAGTAAGTAGTGCAAAAAAAAAGGAAATAAAATAGTGAGGTGGTGTTCATTGATTCAATGTCCATTCAGAAATTGGATGGAGGAGGAGGAGAAGCTGTTCCTGTATCATCAACTGTGTGCCTTCAGGCTTCTGTACCTCCTTCCTGATGGTAACAATGAGATGAGAATCTGAAGTAAAACATTCAATTCTGAATAAAATGTTTGCACTGCACCTTACAAGTGTTTAGCCAGTTGCCCACAACACTTCCCTTTACAGACTCATCTATGTTCCTTTTAATTCTTCCCAATGTTTCTGTGTCTTACCTGTTGTGTCATAAACAGAAAACTGCACAGAAATGCAGTTTCACCACTTTCAAGATTTATTGTTGGGCAACTCTTACTATGTAATTTGGACCCGGAGTTTGGTACCCATTCTTCCCCGATATTTAGGGGTCAATTGCTGCCCTTTGTGGATGGCATAACCACAACTCTAATGGAAAACAGTTCCAATCTGTAACACTTAGATATCCGCTGGGTCCTCCTCTTCAGCCAGCGACACAAAGGGATAGTGTTCCTGTGCAGTTTGGACCTTGGATTCTCCCATACAGGCCTACATTTCATTCATGCTCAAGGGCTGTAGATAAAATCCTCATCTGTGCTTCTGAACAGGAATTCACATGTCGCATCGCCCTGACGTTACCTCGTCGACCTTTTCTCTATCATGACGTCAGACCACTCAAAACCAGTTACTCGTCAAGTGCACCCCCCTCCGCCCAGTTTAAAGATTAAAAAAAGATTATCTGTATTTGTCATGTGTACATGGAAAGATACAGTGAAATGCATCATTTGCATCAGATCAAATTAGCGCAGGCAGCCCACAAGTGTTGCCACGTTTCCAGCGCCAACTTAGCATGCCCACAACTTACTGACCCTAACTGTAAATTTGGAATGTGTGAGGAAACCAGAGCACCTGGGGAAAACACACGCAGTCACGGGGAGAACCTACAAACTTCTTACAGGCAGCGGCAGGAACTGAACCCCAATCAGTGATTGCCGGTGTTGTAATACTATTATTTTAACTGCTACGTTACTCTGCCACCCCACCTTGACTTCAGCTAGATTATGTGAAATGTCAACATCCAGGCTGGTGCCATCAGTAGTCAGACTAAGTGACACTGCGCCCTCTTCACTGGTGTGTTGTGACTGTGAACGAAGCCACCAGAGAGACAACTGAAGCTGGTGGATATGGACGCCTTTATTCAGTAAAACAAACAGCAGGCATCATACTGGAGACCCTCTTGGAAGAAGAGGCCTCCCTGGCCCAATATTCCATGGCATTTTTATATGCTAAAGATCAAAGGTAACAGCAGGACAATTCAATGGTTACAATGTATCTACAATGCTTCCTTTGAATTACATATAGTTTTCACACACCTCCTTCTTCACACCAGCACTCCAGATACCCAAGCTGAATGTTGATCTCCTTTGTCTCTTCAGTTGCATTCATGCATATCTCAGGTGAATGGGTGTTTCATGATCTGCAACGTACTCAAAGTGTTGTCTATCCTGCCCTCAAATTTACCTGGTCCATTTTTGACATCTCCCTCCCCTTTCTCAATCTCTCTGTCTCTATCTCTGGAGACAGCTTATCTATTGATGTCTATTATAAACCCACGGACACTCACAGCTACCTGAACTATACCTCCTCCCACCCTACTACTTGTGAAAATGCCATCCCCTTCTCTCAATTCCTCAGTCTCCACCACATCTGCTGTCAGGATGAGATTTTTCATTCCAGAACTAAGGAGATGTCCTCCTTCTTCAAAGAAAGGGGCTTCCCTTCCTCCACCATCAACACAGCCCTCAACTGCATCTCTTCCATTTCACATGTCTGCCCCCACCCCATCCTCCTGTCACCCCACCAAGAATAGGATTCCTCATCATTAGAAATCATAGAAAAATTACTGCACAACACACGCCCTTCAGCCCACAATGCTGTGCCGAACATGTACTTACTTTAGAAATTACCTAGGGTTACCCATAGCCCTCTATTTTTCTAAGCTCCATGTACCTATCCAGGAGTCTCTTAAAAGACCCTATCCTATCCGCCTCCACCACTGTCACTGGCAGCCCATTCCATGCACTCACCACTCTCTGGTAACTTGTTTTCACTCTTTTGACCTCACCTACCACCCCACCAGCCTCTGCGTCCAGTACATAATTCTCCATAACAACTGCCATCTCCAACAGGATCCTACCACCAAGCACATCCATCCCTTCCTTCCCACCCCCCACCACCCCCACACTTTCTGCTTTCTGTTGGGATCACTCCCAACACAACTCCCTTGTACATTCATCCTTTGCCACTGATCTCCCTCCTGGCCCTTATCCTTGCAAGCAGAACTAGTACTACACCTGCCCCTACACTTCCTCCCTCACTACCATTCAGGCCCCAAGCAGTCCTTTCAGGTAAGCCTGTTGGGGTCATATACCATGTACTGTGCTCCTGGTGTGGCCTCCTGCATGTCAGTGATACCCAATATAGATTGGAAACCGCTTTGCCAAGCACCAACGTTCTGTCAGCCAGAAAAAGCCGGATCTCCCCGTGGTCACTCATATTAATTCCACTTCCCACTCCCGTTCCAATATGTTCATCCATGGCCTCCTCCACTGTCATGATGAGGCCACACTTAGGTTGAAGGAGCAACACTTTATATTCCATCCAAGTAGCTTCTAACCTGATGGCATGAACATCCATTTCTCTAACTTCCGGTAATGCCCCAGCCCCTCTCCTTCTCCATTTCCCTCTCTCACCTTATCTCCTTACCTGCCCATCACCTCCCTCTGATGCTCCTCCCCCTTCTTTCTTCCATGGCCTTGTGTCCTCTCCTATCAGATTCCCCCTTCTCCAGCCTTGTATCTCTTTCACCAGTCAACTTCCCAGCTCTTTACTTCACATCTGCCCCCTTCCAGTTTCACCTATCATCTTGTGTTTCTTCCTCCCCTCCCCCCCCCCACCTTCTAACTCTGACTCCACATCTTCCTTTTTCTCCAATCCAGCTGAAGGGCATCGGCCCAAAACGTCGACTGTACTCATTTCCATAGATACAGCCTGGCCTGCTGAGTTCCTCCAGCGTTTTGTGTGTGTTACTCCAGGAAGATCATTGTCAGGGCTGCATTTTAAACTTAATCTACAATCCATATTCAGGTGTGAAGACTGGTTGCTGTTGAAATTAATATTTGCTATATACTGTAACTCCAGAATATGCCCTAACAGTCAGGTATTATTCAACCCCCACCAATAGGCAAGACGAGTTTTCTTAGCACTCTGAAAGAACAAGGATACAAAGAAGGATACAGTCATGTTAACTCCAACATGATCTGCAGTATGAATCAGAAGACATTGGGGAATGATGGGGAAGTGTGACATGAAAAAGTGAACTTGGAATGAGGAAACTTGGTCATGGTACCAGGACTATCATTGCCCAGGGTTGCTGGCTCCAAACTGACAGCCACTCTTCTTTTCATGACGGGATGAGCAATCAAACCAAGCTAGTTCCACTAATGCTTTGCTCTTGTACAAACAAGCGAGAGGCAACTATCTTAATTAACATTTTGAATTATGCCTGGATGATGTACCATCAGATGAATGAAAAGTATGTAGAAACTATGAGATGTGCCTTCAGGAGACAGATTGACAAATATATGAAGATATTCGGTGGCATTACTGGATAAAGAATGAGTCATGTTAGAGATTATTGGTGGAAGAGTGATGGGTCATATTGATTGGAGCAGAGAACAAGACGAGTGATAGAATCAGAACCAGAATCAGGTTTAATATCGCTGTCGTGAAATTTGTTAACTTTGCAGCAGCAGTACAATGCAATACATAATAGAAAAAATGTGAATTACAGTGAGTATATATATTAAATAGTTAAATTTAATAAGTAGTGCAAAACAGCAATAAAAACAAGTAGTGAGGTAGTGTTTACGAGTTCAATATCCATTCAGAAATTGGATGGCAGAGGGGAAGAAGGTGTTCCTGAATCACTGGGTATGTGTCTTCAGGCTCCTGTACCTCCTTTCTGATGGTAGCAATGAGAACAAGGTGATGGGGGTCCTTAATGATGGACACTACCTCTTTCAGACATCACTCCCGGAAGATGTTCTGGATACTACAGAGGCTAGCGCCCATGATGGAGCAGACTAAGTTTACAACTCTCTGCAGCTTGTCTCAATCCTTTACAGTAGGTCCTTCCCCCCACCCCACCCCCACCATACCAGACAGTGATACAGCCAGGTAGAATGCTCTCCATAGTACACATGTAGAAATTTGCGAGTGTCTTTGGTGACATTCCAAATCTTCTCTAACTCCTAATGAAATATAGCTGCTGCCATGCCTTCTTTGTAGCTGCATCTATCTGTTGGGCCCAGGGTAGATCCTCAGAGATTTTGACACCCAGGAACTTGAAAAGGCTCACCCTTTCCACTTCTGATCTCTTTATGAGGACTGGTGTGTGTTCCCTCGTCTTACCCTTTCTGAAGTCCACAATCAGTTCTTTGGTCCTACTGACGTTGAGAGCAAGGTTCTTACTGTGACACCACTCAACTAGTTGATATATCTTACTCCTGTATGCCCTCTCATCACCATCTGAAATCCTACCAACAAGAGAATTGACAATATATCCACTGGTTTTGAAGGTGTATGGAAATACCTTTTGTAGCACTGTGTGCAAGTCCTTGTGGCTTTGCTCACTGTGATCTTCCGTTCCAGATCCTTTCATTGCACCGGTGGAAAAGGATCTTCTTCCTTTCCTCCAGCCCATTATCCAAGTTCAGGGGATATCAAGCCTTCCCTGAAGTTTCATAAAACCTGGTACTTCTCATAAATTGCCACGACTCTGGCTCAATGCAGGATTCTTCCCAAAGTTCCAGAGATGAAGATGCACTTTTCATGGTCCATTCTAGGTCCTGTGAACTTTGAAATACTCTGATTTGACAATCTATTCTGCAATAAACACATTGTATAAATGAGGAATCAATCGCATTGTTAAAGCATGTTCTGGAGTTGGGGCAATATAGCAAATATTAACGTCAGCAACCAATTTTTAGACCTGAATGTGGACTGTAGATGAAATTTAAAATGCAGCTCTGGACAAGACCTGAAACATGCGATGATCCCAGGTCACACCACTGATGACAAACAAGAGAAAAGCTGCAGATGCTGGAAATCAAAGCAATACACACAAAATGCTGTAGGAACTCAGCAGGCCAGGAAGCATCTATAGAAAGGAGTGAACAGTCGACGCTTCGGGCCGAGACTGTTCACTCTTTTCCATAGATGCTGCCTGGCCTGCTGAGTTCCTCCAGCACTTTATGTGCGTTGCTACTTCACCGATGATGTGTCCCAGCACATCCTTGGATGCATCTCAGCGTCAGAAAAGAAAAGCAAATCAAACAAAAACTTACTATTTCTCTGATTAACAAGAGGAAGCTCGCCGACATTTTAAACGTAATACAACAAATGGAAGAACAGGTTGTGATGTTCATGTTCTTCACCAGTGTTTCATTTTTTATGAAACTACATCAATCAAAATGCAGGTGCTGTGAACAGAATGTGATCAGAGTGGGCTCTTGTTTTTATGATCACAGCATGAAAAGTACTGAATGAAACAGAACTGGTCAAGCCAAAATTAAATGAATAACATGTTTAACAATGTGCTGCGTCCATATTTTTTCACTGTTCCTTAGGCCTGGATGGCAGCCTCAAGCATTGACAACTGGTAATCAACAAATCTCAGCAAATCCTCAGCAGGTGGAAGGAACACATCCGTTTGGAGCTGAAGTTGGTGGATGTCCAAGTTCCTCAGCTGCAATGCATCAATGGCGAGAAATGTTTCCAAAGGATTTTACAATCATGTTGGCAAGGCACTTGATTCAATGGAGCTGATATTCAGAAAGCATCAGAAAGAAAGGGTCTTTTAAGAGACACTCGGATAGGTACATGGAGCTTAGAAAAATAGAGGGCTATGGGTAACCCTAGGTAATTTCTAAAGTAAGTACCTGTTCAGCACTGTATTGTGGGCCAAAGGGCCTGTATTGTGCTGTAGGTTTTCCATCAACAGATTTAATTTTTTGCCTTCCTCCTCCCCTCTTTTTCTATGCCCCACCTCTTCTCACCTGCCAATCACTTCCCCCGGCTCCCCTCCTCCTTCCCTTTCTCCTCTGGTCACTCTCCTCTCTTATCAGATTCCACCTTCTCCAGCCCTTTTACCTTTACTTTTTCCCAGAGAGAAAAAGAATGTGTGTATATAAATAAATAAATAACGGATGGGGTACGAAGGGGAGGTGGGGCATTAGCGGAAGTTAGAGAAGTCAATGTTCATAGCATCAGTTTGGAGGCTACCCAGATGGAATATAAGGTGTTGTTCCTCCAACCTGAGTGTGGCTTCATGTTTACAGTAGAGGAGGCTATGGATAGACATATCAGAATGGGAATGGGATGTGGAATTAAAATGTTCTTTCTCTCTCTCTCCTTTTTCTCCCTCTGTCCCTCTCACTATACGCCTTGCCCATCGTCTGGGCTTCCCCCCCCCCCACCTTTTCTTTCTCCCTAGGCCTCCTGTCCCATGATCCTCTCATATCCCTTTTGCCAATCAACTGTCCAGCTCTTGGCTCCATCCCTCCCCCTCCTGTCTTCTCCTATCATTTCGGATCTCCCCCTCCCCCTCCCACTTTCAAATCTCTTACTATCTCTTCTTTCAGTTAGTCCTGACGAAGGGTCTCGGCCCGAAACATCGACTGTACCTCTTCCTAGAGATGCTGCCTGGCCTGCTGCGTTCCACCAGCAACCTTTAGGTGTGTTGCTTGAAATTCCAGCATCTGCAGATTTCCTCGTGTTTGCCTTTCCCACCCACTTGGCTTTATCTATCACCTTCTAGCTAGCCTCTTTCCCCTCACCCCCCACCTTTTCATTCCGGTGTCTTTTCCTTTCCATTTCAGTCCTAAAGAAGGGTCTGGGCCCAAACGTTGACCTGCTGAGTCCCTCCAGCATTTTGTTTGTGTTGCGACAGATTAAGTTCACAGAACCGTTGTGCAGCTTAAGGCTTCATAGCGTGCCAGACCCCAGTTCTATCTTGTGTGAGTGGAGTTTTCACAATCCCCCACGACTGCTGCTCTCTCTGAGACTCCGGTTTCCTTCCACATCCCAATGACTTGCACGTTGGCAAGTTAATTGTCACATTAAATTGTCCCCAATGTTCAGACCATAACACATAGGAGCAGAATTAGGCCATTCGGCCCATCAAGTCTGCTCCACCGTTCCATCATGGCTGATTTATTATCCCTCTGAACCCCAATCTCCTGCCTCCTACCTGTCACCTTTGACATTCTTACAAATCAAGAACCATATCACCTCTGCTTTAAATATATGCAACGACTTGGCCTCCACAGCCATCCGTGGCAATGAATTACACTCAGAAATTCCTCCTTATCTTTGTTCCGAAGGGATGTCCTTCTGTCCTGAGACTGTGTCCTCTGGTCCTGGAGGGGTAGAAGAGTAATAAAATCTGGATGGGGCTGATGAGAATGTAAGATTCCACAAACACAAGAAACTCTGCAGATGCTGGAAATCCAAAGTAACACACACAAAACGCTGGAGGAACTCAGCAGGTCAGGCAGCATCTGTGGAAATGAATCAACAATCAACAGTTCGGGGCAAGACCCTTCTTCAGGGACTGAGGAGGAAGGGGGAAGATGCCAGAATAGAAAGGTGGGGGGGAGGGGGAAGGAGGCTAGCTGCAAGGTGATGGGTGAAGCCAGTTGAGTGGGAAAGGTCAAGGGCTGGAGAAAAGGGAACCAGATAGGAGAAAGGGAAGGGAATGTAGGATCACTGTACATCAATAGTTGAGTCAGTGTGGACTCGGTCGATCAAAGGGCCTATTGCCATGCTATATTGCATCTTTATGACTTTACAACTGCCATGAAAAAAATTAAAAACTGAATAAATACGTCACCACGAGAAAACCTGCAAGATGCTAGAATTCCAAGCGGCACCCACAAAATGCTGGAGGAACTCAGCAGGCCAGGCAGCATCTATGGAAAAGAGTTAACGTTTTGGGCTGACACCCTTCAGCCAATTCTGCTGAAGGGCCTCGGCCCGAAACGTCGACTGTTTATTCATTTCCAATAGATGCTGCCTGGCCTGTTGAGTTCCCCCAGCGTTGTGTGTGTGTGTGTGTGTGTGTGTGTGTGTCTTAAATATGTCAGGAGCTGGCCCTACAGATTGCAGGTATGTTGCTTAAAAATCAATTCACCGCAAATGCATTAACGGAAATGCATGTGATTCATTCCAGCTTTGACACAATGGGGTAAATGTCCCCCAGTTTCCTGACATTCTGTGACCTGACAGAATAGGAGGATTTTGCTCCCAGTACACACACCCTCATGATTTAATCCCTCACAGTGCAGTTTCTGCCCTGTGTCGCAGATTAGGTGCCTTTATCCGTTAATATTAATGGAAAGGGTGGTTTATGATCGACGATGGACACGCACCCAGCCAACACAACAATATCAGCATTCAACTCAACCTCAGTATCTTCTGTATCTTTGTTTTCCTCATCCCGGCAGAACAGTCCCAACGATCACCAGGATCAGGGTGTGGGAGGGGCGACACAAATTGGAATTGTACTTCCTGAAATTTAGATTGAAGGTTGATTTGATTGACTTTTTCAAAAGCGTGGTAGAGTTAGACGCAACCGTCCAAACTCAGAGACAGCCCGCGCACCGCCAGTTGATCGGACCTGCGCATGCGCGCAGTCACGCCGGGGGCGGCGCTGTAACGGCGGACGGTAGAAAGGCGTAAACTTGGCGCTGGCGCCCGCTTTACGACCGGACGGAAAGTGAGGCGGGGATCGGAAGGTGTTGAAGGTGAGAGGGGCAGTCTGGGGCCTTTGGGCGCCGGGCTCTTTTCTGGGTGACAGCTGGGGTCCTCCGTGCCCGGGGTTCGGGCCGGGGCGGGGATAAGGGCCGATCGGTTCGGTGGGACTCAGGTGAGGCCGGGACTTGACGGGACAGGCTCGGTGTAGGATGCGCAGGTCGGTCACCGGCGGATAAGGCCGGGCACCGTGAGGAGGATGGAGGGACAGAGAGTGAGACAGGAGTGGGAGAGGAGGAGGGCGAGGGGTGAAGAGGAATATGGGGGGGGGAGGGAGAGAAGAAGGAAAGTATGTGGAGAGGCGGAGGGGTTGCAGTAGAGAGCAAAAGTTCAATGTAACCCATAAAGAAAGCCATTGAGATGGTATCTGGGCTCGGTTAAGCGGGTTGGGTTATATAGAGCTGTAGTGCTTAAACTGGTATGTGCAGGTCTGTTTCTCACTTTGGGTAGACAGTGAGTAGTGCTGAGCTGAAGGAGTCACCATTGTGTTGAATGGTGAAATAGACGTGAGGTGCTGAATGACCTTCCTCTGCGATTTATGTTGTGTTGTGATGATTCTTGCATGTGGGGGGGGAGAACAAATAAAAGTACACTTTTTATTTTCCTCAGTAATTGTGATTGTGCCACTACCAAACAGTGCAATGGCCTAATGCACGTTGTACTTCAAAAGGGAATGGAATATGTCTAGGAAATACAGACTATGTAATTGAAGCAACAGGCAGTTGGTAAAACTGAAATTGGGTATGGATGGCTGGGGTCATACCTCGCGTGAAGGAAGATAGTTGTCCAGCTGCAAGGAAAAGTTTGTGAACCCTTTACAATTACCTGATTTTCTGCATTAATTAATCATAATATGTGGTCTGATCTTCATCTAAGTCACAAAAATAGGCAAGCACAATCTGCCTTGACTAATAACACACAAGCAATTATACTGTTCATGTCTTTATTCAGTGCATGGTTTAACCATTTGCAGTGCAGCAAGAAACAGTATGTGAACCCTTCTATTTAATAACTGGTAGAACCTCTTCTGGCAGCAATAACCTCCACCAAATGGTTCCTGTACCTGCTGATCAGATTTGCACAATGGCAATGAGGAATTTTAGACCATTCCTCCATACAAAACTGTTTCAGTGCATCAATATTTCTGAAATACCTTGCATAAACAGCCCTCTTCAGGTCATGCCACAGCATCTCAATTGGGATAAGTTCTAGACTCTTCACTTGGCCATTCCAAAATACAAATTTTCTTCTTTTTAAACCATTCTGTTGTTGATTTACTCTGTATTTTAGATCATTGTCTTGTTGCATCTTCCACCTTCCATTAAGCTTCAGGTAACAGACCGTTACCCTGACCTTCTCCCGTAAAATGTTGTGATACAACTTTGAATTTATTGTTCCCTCAACAATTGCAAGCTGCCCAGGCCCTGAGGCAGTAAAGCAGCCCAAACCGTGATGCTCCTTCCACCGTGCTTCACAGTTGGGATGAGGTTTTGGTGTTGGTGTGCAGTGTCCTTTTTCTTCCAAACATAGTGGTATGCATTTCTACCAAAAAGTTCAACTTTTGTTTCATCTGTCCACAGAGCAATGCCCCAGAATTGTTGTGGAACATCCAGTTGGTCTTTTGCAAATTTGAGATGTTCAGCATTTTGTTTTGGAGAGCAGTGGTTTCCTCTGTACTGTTCTTCCATGAACACCATTCTTGTTCAGTATTTTTCTTAAAGTGGACAAATGAGCAAGTCTTCAGCAAGTCAAGTGGTTAAGGCGTCAGTCTGGTGATATGAAGGTCACTGGTTCCAGCCTCAGCTGAGGCAACGTGTGTGTCCTTGAGCAAGGCACATAACCACACAGTGCTCTGCGACGACATTGGTGCCAAGCTGTATGGGTCCTAGTGCCCTTCCCTTGGACAACATCGGTGTCGTGGAGAGGGGAGACTTGCAGCATGGGCAACTGCCGGTCTTCCATACAACCTTGCCCAGGCCTGCACCCTGGAAACCTTCCAAGGCACAAATCCATGGTCTCACGAGACTAACGGAAGCCTATTATTAGCAAGTTCTAGAGATTTCTGCATGTCCTTTGCTGTTACCCTTGGGTTCTTTTTCACCTCCTTCGGCATTGCACGTTGTGCACTTGGTGTGATCTTTGCAGGATGCCCACTCCTAGGGAGAGTAGCAACAGTACTGAATTTCCTTCATTTATAGACAATTTCTCTTTCTGTGGACTGATGAACACTCAGGACTTTAGAAATGCTTTTGTAGCCTTTTGCAGCTTCGTGCATCTCTACAATTCTTCTTCTAAGATCCTCTGAAAGTTGTTTCGAACAAGGCGTGGTGCTCATAAACAGGTCCTTCTTGAGAAGACCAGGCTCTGTCAGGAGCCTGACTTTGTATGTTTTTTATAGGGCAGGATACCTCTACAGCCCACACCTCCAGTCTCATTTCATTGATTGGAACACCTGACTCCAAATAGGTTTTGTAGAAGGTGTTCACATACTTTTTTGAACCTAGATTGTTATTAGTTTAGGCAGATTGTGTTTGTCTGTTATTGTGACCTAGAGGAAGATCAGACTACATTTTATGAGTAATTAATGCAAAAAGCCAGGTAATTGTAAAGGGTTCACAAACTTTCTTGCAACTGTAGTTGTTGGAGTTTGATCAACCCAGTCCCACAACATGACTGCAGAGATTCCCTTGGGTTTTATCCTTGGGCCCAGTAATGATTAGCTGTTTCATCAATAATTTTCTTTCCATCATAAGATCAGAAGTGGGGTTGAGTTTAGTTCCATTTGTGCTAGTCCAGACTGGATGCAGTAAAACTTCCTGCCGCTGCCTGTGAGAAGTTTGTACGTTCTCCCCGTGACTGTGGAGTTTCCTCCCACAGTCCAAAGACGTACCGGTTGGTAGATCAATTGATCATTGTAAGTTGTACGGTGATAAGGCTAGGGTTAAATTGAGAGATTGCTGGGCGACATGGCTAAAATGACCTATTCCGCTCTGTTATATCAATAAGTAAATAACCCAGACAATATCAAGGCATCAACTGGATGCAGTCAGACTTCAACAGTATCAAGGCGTCAGCTGTTAAGTATTGAGTAACGTTCGTGCCCCAAAAGTGCTAGACGTGTATTTCCATCTACTCTATTTCCCTCACTGAGTGCCACAACATCTGACCAGATCAAATTTGACAGCCACACAAAAACCCCTGGCTACAGGTCAGACACTTGGTATCTTGTTGATTTCTCACCTCATGACATTCCAAATCGTATAAGAGTGATTTGAAGGAATTTCTTTCCACTTCCATGGATGAGTACAGTACCAGCAAGTACTCAAGAAGCTGATTAGCATCCAGGACAAAGCTGCTTGAATGCAACTCCACCCATCATCTGAAACATTCATTTGTTGCGTCTCCAGTGCACGGTGGCTGCAGTGTGTGCCATCTACAACATGCAGGGCGGCTGCTAGACTACTCCAGCATCACCTTCTGTACCTGCAAGCTTTACCAGCAAAAGGGATAACAGCACTAGGCACGTAGGAACATAACTGCCTGCACATTTCCTTCCAAGTTATACCCATCCTGATTTAGAAATGTATCAGCTGTCTTTCAATCCAGCAGCACCATGGGAATATCTTCACCAGAGATTCAAGATGACAGCTCACTGCCACTTTCTAAGAAGCAGTTTGAATCCTGGAGTACTACCACACCAAAGCAGGCTCTTCAGCCTATCTAGTTCACTCTGGCCTGTCTAGTCTATCAACCCATACCATAGCCCTCCATGCCTTAACCTTCCTGTACATATCCAAACTTCTCTTAAATGTTGCAATTGAACTCGCCTTTACCACTCTTATTGGCAGCTTTTTCCACACACATGACACCCTCTGAGTGAAAAAGCCCCCCCCCCCCGATTTGCCTTCAATATTTCACCTTTCACACTAAACCTATGATGTCTAGTTCTAATCTCACCCAAAGAAGGGAAAAGCCTGGAAACATTCATCCTGTCTGTACCTCTCTTAATTTTGTAAACCTCTATAAGAGATCCTTTCATTGTTTTTCAAGTGTTAACCTATTCAACCTTTCCAACAACTCGGGTCCTGAAGTACTGGCAACGCCCTTGTAAATTTTCTTTGGACTCTTTCAGATATTTTTGTATCTTTTCTGTAAGTAGCTGATCACAATACTCCAAATTTAGCCTCACCAGTATCTTACACAACTTCAACTCCTATACTCACTGCCCTTACTAGTGAAGGTCAATGTGGCAACTCTCTGTTTATGACCTTGTCTATCTGAGATATCCTGTCTACTTGAGGTAAGTAATGAATTATAGGTTTGCCAGCAATGCTTAGAACCCAAGCAATCTAACAATGAAAAATCATGGGTAACAGTGGGCTTTTAATGAGGTTTGACTGAGACTAAAACTATTGATATGATATATGGACTTGGGAGAGCAAGTAATATAATGAACAAGAACGTGTCTAGGAAATGGTATGTGTTAAAGATGCTAAAACTGGCATAGGTTGGAAAATATCTTATAGAGACTGCTGCTGAGGCAGTGCTTCACCTTGTATGTAATTTGGATTTTGGAATTCAAGATTTGCAAATGATAATAACCTGGACGTGGGCAAAATAGAGTGCTATTCTTTTACAATCAGTGTCCAAATGAACACTTTTCAAAATGATTTAAATGCATTGTTACAGCGTATTCTGGAGATGTGGAATAGAACAAATAGTTATTTGAATATCAACCAGTCTTCAGGTCTGAATGTGGATTGTAGATTGAATTTAACATACAGCCCAGAACAATGGTCTTCATGGAGCTGCACTTCAGGAAACACCCATTTGACCTACGATGTCTGCATATGCATGAATGCAGTAAACACCCCATTGACCTGAGAAGTTTGCATGAATGCAGCTCAGAGACAATGGTGATTGACACTCATTTTGGGTGTGTTAGTGTGAAGATCTAGGTATTTGAAAATTATATGCAACTCATGTTATGTACCCCGTAACTGGGTTGCCAAACCAGCAGAAATAGGTCACTCAGTTGGAGTCTGGATTACTAGAACTAAGAAAGCTTTATTAAAGAAACAAGCAACACAGTAATCGAAAGGATAATAAATGCAACAGTTCAGCAATGATAAACACACATGTGCACAGAATTAAGATAACAGCATCAATCAAGCTCTATCGTTGTCTAGGGATAAATGACCAATTTCAAAGTGACACAAAGTTCAGTCCAATTTAGTAGTTCAGTTCGCAGTAATCGTTGCCATGGCGATGGACTGATCATTCAGACATGGCTTCCACTCACAGACCGGCGATATTGCTCACAAGCAGCTTTTGGGCAGGTCCTTAGTGATGTCACCTGAGGTCACCGACTGTGACCCCTCCTCCAGATGTGGTCGATCCTCTGCAGTGAACCCGGCACCCAAGCGAGGGTGGACACACATCGGGTTCCCGCTGATCGTACCTTTCCACCCTGTGCGTTTAAGGTCCGGTACGTCCCACCGACTCGTGAGAGGCGCACCGCTTCCAGGGTCTCGTTACCTTGGGTGTCGTGTGTGTCCTGCCTTAGCAAACCTGTCCCTTTTTATCTCCCTGCTGGGGTATCGCCTGTCCATCACTTTAAACAGTTCAGGGTTCAAAGGGGGAGCCACTCCAGACAGCTCTCTCTCTCTCCCGTCCCTTCATTACACATCTCCAGACGCTGCTCCATTGTTCCTTATCTCTCCTTCCCCTGAGGACAGTTGGCAGACCAACTGCTGATCTCACAGGACAGCTAACATCTATGTGTATTCTCGTCACACTTCCCCCCTTTAAGGATTTTTACCAGGAGGTAAAAATTACAAACATGAATACATTATTTGATACACACAAATATACATCGTTATCAGCTATTTGGCTAATACAGGGAATTTGAAGTTGTCAACACCTTGACAGACAGTCATCACATTTTCTGTTCCTTTTATAGGTGTTATTAATAATTCCTTAGACCAGGCTCCAACTCAGCAAACTTCATAGTGGCCAAAAACACTGATGAATTGCAATCAATGTAACCTCTCATTTGGCTTTGTCCTGGACCACAATAACAAGGGTCGTCCCATTCCGACCTAGTTTCCTCTCGCAAGGGCTTAGTAGGAGGGGGAGGGGTAGTGACCGCAGAGTTATGGCAAAACTTCCTACAGTACCCCACCATATCCAAGAGCTTTCTGAGGGCCCTCTTGTCTGTCGGGGTTGGGAAGTCAGCGATAGCCTGCACTGTAGCTTGCGTCGCTGCCAGCTGCCCCTGTGTCACCACAATTCCCAGGTAAGTGACCTTCATGTGGCCGCACTTATTTTTTTCAAGGTTCACTATCAAGCTGGCTTCAGACAGCCGTATTAAATTGCCAATACACACCTCTTGTGTTCATCAGCCCTTTAGTCACTGAATTACTCATTATATATGGATGTTGTTTGCTAGGCTGACCTATTGTAACAGACATCACCCAACGTCCCAGTTCTTTGCATTGCCTCGGGACAATCAACCACACGGGTGCGAGTCGTTTAATTTCTCCTAAAGAGTCGCTTTGTTCGGGGATTAAGGGAGAGACCTTATCAGTAGACCTGGCCAAAACAATAGCCTTCTCCCATCTGATCGATCCCATACTAATCTTTTCAAAATGGTTTTTTTCTCTTATCAGGGGGCCCCTAGCTTCATTGATTTCCACGCTAACACCGACTAGGTTTGTTAGCATATCAAAAGCCGGTGACCGTCTCAGTTCGCGTCGGTCATAATCAATAACATTCTTCTCCCTGGGCAGCCAGTAAATCTCTTTCATGATTCCACCAACTGTTTCCTCCAGCACCGCAAAATGTCCACCGGGGGGTACCTCGTGGGCCATGTTAAAAACCTCATCCCCATTACTCTTTTGCACCACCCCCCACTCCTCATCTATGGGTACTGTACTTGATTTTCCTTTTTTCCTTAGCACTTCCTCCTCCACACAATAGCCTACTAGTTCCCTTGCTAAAGCTGTGTCAGAGAGAGCTGTCTCTGCTGAAACCATCAGCCCCTCGTTTCGCTCCTGCGTCTGCACAAATTCTTTCCTGGCTACTGCTACGTCTGTCCCAGCTCCCTCACTGCCTCTTGTCTCACTACGCTCTTTCTTTTCATTTTCTACCCTCTTCTCATACAAGGTTGACAGAAACGTTTCAGCTAAATTCACTACCACAGTCCCGTGATGAACCTGTGAGTCCATGGGCGGGGCCTCAATGCTGGCAGGCTGACCTGTCAATCTCACGACTGGGAACACGATTCCCCCGGCGATGTCATTACTGAGCAAGACTTCCACGCCTTTCATCGGTAATTCGGACCTCACCCCAATCGTGACCAGTCCAGAGACCAGGTTGCTTTGTAAGTGTATCTGGTGCAAAGGGACTGACTCTGTCCCTTCCCCAACACCTTTGACCTCTACCTCCCTAGTCTGGGTCTCTGAGCTAAACTCTAATACACTCTTCAGTATTAGTGACTGACACGCTCCCGTGTCTCTCCAGATCCGCACTGGAACTGGTTTTAACCCCTCCTTCACTGACACCAATCCGGCCGAGATAAACCTCTCGCACCCTTCCTGAACTTTTTCAGACCTGTCCTTCCCTAGCGGTTCACTTAACAGCTCGATACAGCCATTCAAAATCGCTGTTTTTCCTTTTCCCGTCTCCTTCTTTGGGGCAAAGCACCTGGACGCAAAGTGTCCGGCTTTCCCACAATTATAGCAGACGACCCCAGGAGACTTCCTACCAGACTGCTCCCGGTCTACCTTATCCTTTTCACTAGTCCCCGGCTTACTTTCTGACTTTTCCGGCGGACTCTCCCTGCCGTCCTGACTACCCTTCTGGTAGCCTTTACTCGGGGCAAACTTCATTTTATGCGTCAACGCATACTCATCTGCTAACTTAGCAGTTGCAGCTAATGTGGCTGCCTCTTTCCCATCGAGGTAGGGTCTCATACCCTCAGGGACACAACCTTTAAACTGCTCAATCAGGATCAGTTGTAGCAGTCTGTCATAATCGCCCTCTACCCCCTTTGAGGCGCACCAACGCTCACAATATGTCTGCATCTCACGGGTAAACTCCAAATACGTGCGGTCCCACTGCTTCCTCGCATTCCGGAACCTCTGCCGGTATGCCTCCGGGACCAACTCATAAATCCTGAGGATGGCCTCTTTTACCACCTCATACCTCTGGGCATCTTCTGCGGACAAAGCGGAGTAAGCTTCTTGGGCTTTCCCTTTCAGTACACTCTGAAGTAAGACAACCCACTTATCCCTCGGCCAGTCCTGACTTATAGCCACTTTTTCGAAGTGGAGAAAGTACCGATCCACGTCGGTATCGTCAAATGGGGGAACCAGCCTAACCTCCTGGGTCGCCCGGAACCCTCCACCTTGGTTCGGCACGAGCCCCTGCTCGGCCCTTATCTTTAACTTCTCCAGCTCAAATTCCCTTTCCCTCTGTTTCCCTCTCTCTTCTCGCTCCCATTGCCTCTCTTTCTCCTCTCTCTCCAACTGTCTCTCTCTCTCTTGCCTTTCTACCTCTTTCTCTTTCTCCCGCCTTTCTAACTCTCTCTCCTGCCTTTCTAACTCTCTCTCCTTCTCCCACCTTTCTAACTGCTTCTCTTCGTGTTCTAACTGTCGTACCCGGAACTCGTGCTCAAGTCTCAGTTTTTCAAGCTGTACCTGTACCGCGTCTCCAGCAGGTTTTTCAATAGACACCACTCCCAGCTCGCCTTGGGGAAACACACCCTTAGATACATAGTGCTCTACGATAGCTCTGTGTATCTCCTCTCTCCTCATTGTTGACTTCACCTTAGCAAGATTTAACTGTTTGGCCACAGCTACTAATTCCGATTTCCTGGCATCCTCTAATGCCTCCAAGGTCGGCGCCTTTATAAATTCCTCAGCCTCCATTTCTGCTGTTTGTCTTTTCTTTCTTTCGGGAATTTTACCCCAATCAATTTACTCCGTCCCAAATTTAGCGTTCAAAATCGCGGACGAGAACCCCACTTATGTTACGTACCCCGTAACTGGGTTGCCAAACCAGCAGAAATGGATCACTCAGTTGGAGTCTGGATTACTAGAACTAAGAAAGTTTTATTAAAGAAACAAGCAACACAGTAATCGAAAGGATAAATGCAACAGTTCAGCAATGATAAACACACATGTGCACAGAATTAAGATAACAGCATCAATCAAGCTCTATCGTTGTCTAGGGATAAATGACCAATTTCAAAGTGACACAAAGTTCAGTCCAATTTAGTAGTTCAGTTCGCAGTAATCGTTGCCATGGCGATGGACAACGTGGGGGGAGAGAGAGAGAGAACGGGAACGACTGATCATTCAGACACGGCTTCCACTCACAGACCGGCGATATTGCTCACAAGCAGCTTTCGGGCAGGTCCTTGGTGATGTCACCTGAGGTCACCGACTGTGACCCCTCCTCCAGATGTGGTCGATCCCCTGCAGTGAACCCGGCACCCAAGCGAGGGTGGACACACATCGGGTTCCCGCTGATCGTACCTTTCCACCCTGTGCGTTTAAGGTCCGGTACGTCCCACCGACTCGTGAGAGGCGCACCGCTTCCAGGGTCTCGTTACTTCGGGTGTCTTGTGTGTCCTGTCTTAGCGAACCTGTCCCTTTTTATCCCCCTGCTGGGGTATCGCCTGTCCATCACTTCAAACAGTTCAGGGTTCAAAAGGGGAGCCACTCCAGCAGCTCTCTCTCTCTCCTGTCCCTTCATTACACATCTCCAGACGCTGCTCCATTGTTCCTTATCTCTCCTTCCCCTGAGGACAGGTGGCAGACCAACTGCTGATCTCACAGGACAGCTAACATCTATGTGTATTCTCGTCACACTCAAAAGAAGCATTATGAATGCATTGTAACTATAGGAATTGTCCTGTTGTTACTTTTGTTCTTTAACATATAAAAATGTGATATAATGTTGGGTCCGGGAGCCTTTACCAGGAATGTCTCCATAAGAATGGCTGCTGATTGTGCTGAATAAATTAGATTAGATTCAACTTTATTGTCATTGTGCCGATTACAGATACAAAGCCAATGAAATGCTTAGCATCTGAGCAGGTGCAGAAGAATAGTATTATTTACAAAATAACTGAATAAAAAGTGCTACAGCATACAAATATAAAAGTACTGAGACAGTCCAATATGGATGTAATACTGCTTAACGCTGTGATGTGAGGTTCAGCAGGGTCACAGCCTCAGGGAAGAAGCTCTTCCTGTGCCTGCTGGTGCAGGAGCGGAGGCGGAGGCTCCTGTAGCGCCTACCGGATGGGAGGAGAGTAAACCCATAGTTAGGGTGAGATGCATCCCTGATAATGCTTTTCACCCTGCCCAGGCAGCGTTTATGGTAGATGTTCTCAATGGTGGGCAGTTTGGTGCCGATAATCCACTGGGCAGTTTTCACCACACGCTGGAGTGCTTTGTGGTCCGATATGGGACAGTTGCCATACTACACTGAGATGCAGTTGGTGAGTATGCTCTCAATGGTACAGCGGTAAAAGTCCGTCAGTATCCTGGGACAGAGGTGAGCTTTCTTGATGCTCCGCAGGAAGTAAAGGTGCTGTTGCGCCTTTTTGATCAGGATGGAGCCCTCTATATCAGTGACTATATAGTGTTTTCAGCATCTGGTGACTTCAATTATATATTTTAGAAGGAATGTTACCAAAAAGGAATAGTTATTTAGGACTGCTTTTTCACAAGTAATTGAAAGTGGCATTGCATGTAAACAGGGCTAGTGAATGAGTGATAGGTTCCAAAGAGAGCCATCTAAATATAAATATAGAACCCACCAACAAAACCTCATCCAACTCCCCTTTGAATGTTTGCAGCCGATCAATGCAGGCTGGCAACATAAGTCAAAGTCTCCGCAGCAGGAACAAACTTTTCTATTACCTAGTCTTCCTTGTTGTCTATGTTTTGCATATCTTGTTTACTTGTAAAGTGGTCCCAGAAACTAAATTTTCTGGAGACTCAGCTATCCAATGTCAGCCAGTGTTGTAGTGGCTTCAGCATCGGACTTCAAGGCAAATGGTCCCGAGTTTGAATCTGGCCGGCTTTCCATCTGTGCTGGGTTGAGCATCAAGCTAGCAACTCGGCTTCATTTTTAAAAAAGTCAAATGCTATGGCAACGGCAAAAATGCCATCCATTGTTCCTTACCACATCTTGTGGTACAACAGCAGCAGCTATCGAAGATGTTGTGGTTAGTTTGAATCCTTGTTTTAAAGTAGCAAAACTCCACTGAACAGGACACAATGGATTGGTTCAGACCTGCCCACAGACTTATTTAGAGGCAGTAGAATGTTTGTGTTATTTCTACTGCGAGATCACTCAAGCTTAAAACACAGCATTCCTTTTCCTATCTAGTATCTTAAGCATACTTTATGAGGCCAGGAATGTTTGTTGCTTCAAAATATATGACGCTATTCTGTTTTCATCAGAAAGCTCCTGGTTGAACTGTTCCCAATCCCACAGCCATGCCATTAATTGACCTCCAGGGAAAGCTGGGCATCAACATCGACAAATGGATGCTAATCCAAAGTGGTGCACAGCCCCACAACCGGCCGGCCCGTTGTCACGTATTTGAGAAGGATTGGATTGAATGTGCTCATGGGATCGGGAAAATCAGAGCCATGAAGGAGTGTAATCTGGAAATGGAAGATTTCTATGAATGTGTGAACCGAACTAAGTTGGTGAGTCGGCAGGCGTAAAAACAATGTGCCATATTGTCACAAATGTTGATGAGCAGTGTAGCTGTAGTATTTCCTTGCAATGCCTCTGTAAAGTTATCTTTTCACTTTTGAATTGAATGTTTAGAATCAGAATCAGTTTTAATATCACTAGCATATGTCATTAAATTTGTTGTGGCCACAGTGCAATGCAATACATTAAAGACTAAAATACAATTTATAAAAAATCGGATCATAGAAAACTACAGCACTAAAATAGGCCCTTCAGCCCATCTAGTCTGCAAAACCATTTAAACAGCCTACACCCATCGACCTGCACCCATATCACAGCCCTCCATATCCTCCCATCCATGTACCTATCCAAACTTCTCTTAAACGTTGAAATCAAAATCGTATCCACCACTTGTGCCAGCAGCTCATTCCACACTCTCATCACCCTCTGAGTGAAGAGGTTCCCCTCATGTTTCCCCTTAAACGCTTTACCTTTCACCCATAGCCCATGACCTCTAGTTGTAGTCCCACACAACCTCAGTGGAAAAAGCCTGCTTTCGTTTTCCCTATCAATACCCCTCATAATTTTGTATACTTCTATCAAATCTCCCCTCAATTTTCTACATTCCAGGAAATAAAGTTTTCTAACCTAGTCAATCTTTCCTTGTAACTCAGGTCCTCCAGTACCAACAACATCCTTGTAAATTTTCTCTGTACTCTTTCAATCTTGTTTACATCTTTCCTGTAGGTAGGTGACCAAAACTGCACACAATACTCCAAATTAGGCCTCACCAATGTCTTATCCAACTTCAACATAACATCCCATCTGATGTACTCAATACTTTGATCTGAAGGCCAATGTGCTAAAAGCTTTCTTTGCAGCCCTATTTGCTGGTGATGCCCCTTTCAACAAATTATACAACTACAGACGCAAAAAATCCATCTATAATCTCCTCCACCTCTTCTGGCTCCACACATAGATTGCCATTTTGATCTTCCAAAGGACCTATTTTGTCCCTTGCAATCCTTTTGCTCGTAATATTATCTGTAGAAGACCTTAGGATTCTCTTTCACCTTGTCTGCCAGAGCAACCTCGTGCCTTCTTTTAGCCTTTCTGAAGTGGTCTCTTACGTTTCTTACACTCCTCAAGTACCTCATTTGTTCCTACCTGCCCATACCTGCTACACACCTTTATTTTCCTTAACTAGGCCCTCAATACCTCTAGAAAACCAAAGTTCCCTAAACTTGTTTCCTTTCCTTTTATTCTGACAGGCACGTCAAAGCTTTGTAGTCTCAAAATTTTACTTCTGAAGCCCTCCCATTTACTAAGTGCATGCTATATACTGATTAAGGAAACTTTCCTGAACACATTCGACAAACTCTATCCCATCTAGTCCTTTTACAGTCAGGGTGTAGAGAGGCCAGCATGCATCCTTGAAGTGCTCCAATGTTGATTGTCAGTTGAGGGTGGGGGGTTATTTCTGATCCGCACTGTTAGTTGTTGAATGGTGCATTTACTTGATGCACACTTTACTGTGCGGGTTTTTCAATTACTACTTGACGGTACTGTTTTGTTAGAAGTGTCTGTAAATGACCAGATCTCCATGCTCTCAAGTGCTGTGCTGACATGGTGCTTTATGTTTCCATGCTCACAGGAAAAAAGGCTGAGCAGCATCCGAGCACAAAGAGAAAAGCTGATAAAGGAAGGCAAGTACACTCCTCCAGACTACCACACCGGCAAAGGTGACCAACGTCCATAAGCATTGTCCTTGTCTTCGTTACCCATACAGGAGCAAGCATCAGATGATCCTCTCAACAGTCTAAAAACTGGAACATTACAGTTAGCTTGTGCTGAAGGTTATCATGGGACAATGCACAGCTTGTGTGTCCAGTTTAGTTGGGTTGTTTTGGGAAGGCTATTTGTGGGCAATGATTGTGCAACTTGTCTATAAAGATTATTAAATCTAATTACGATACTGATTGTTAGCTTTGTCTGTCATCTGTGATGAGAGATTCTATGATTCCAGTCTTTTTACTGTCACCTTTGGCTCAGCTGATAGCGCTCCCACAGTCCTGCCTTCGACTTCCGGTTCAGAAACCGTGCACAAGAATCTGGACTGATGACTGACCTTCCAGTGCAGAGCTGAAGAAATGCTGCACTGTCAGTGGTTCACTCTTGGATAAAGCCCTCTGCTCTCTCCCAAGAGAGTGAGGTTCTCTTTGCCAATAATTCAAGGAAGAATCCCTGGTTATCCACCTGACCTGCCCAATACTTAATTGTGAACATTAATAAAACATGTGGACATTACCTTTTTGTGAACGTTTGCTATACATAATTATGTGTTTCCTGTGCCTCATTAACTGAAAATTCGTTGAGATGCTTTGAAAGAGATGTTAAAAGTGTGATATAATTTTCCCCCCTTTTTGTACTTGCTGTTATAGTCTTGGCTAAAGACAATTCCGTATGTCTATTTGACCACAATCTGAGAATGAACCAGATCACTTGGAAACTTCCTTCCATCATATCTGCAGCACTAAGACTTCAACCAATGTAAAGACACCCTTTTCTGCCCATGTCTTAATTCCTCTGACCTGAAATAAATTAACCAAATCTTGAACTCTAGACCTGACAGTTTCAGTGCTATCCTGACTGCTGTCTATATAGACCTCTAATCATCCAGAACTCTGGAGCCTGGCTCATAATTCATATTACATAACCACATTCAGTTGAACCATGAAATAATTCTATAGCTCTATTTGACTCGGGCTTCATGGATGTCAAATTCTGCTATTTTGCTGTTCTTCATATGAAGTAATCTATAGCCGTTCTAATTGCTGTATTTTTCACTTTTGATTATTAGTTACAATTACTGTTTGAAATTCTCGCTTTTTTTTTTAACTCACTTCCTCCTGATCAAAGATACAGCTATGGAATCTCATTGAGGGGTGTAGCTACATCTAACTGTTGTATAAACAATAGAAAGTGAAGAAGTACTCACCAGGTCAAGGACTTTCTCTGGTAAGAAATAGATTAATGCTTCAGGTTTATGAATCATCGAAGCTGGAGAAGTGCTGATTCCTGGTGGAAAATCTTGCATCGGTGAGGACACATTAGATTAGATTAGATTATGAGGACACTCAGTCCTCATTTATTGTCATTTAGAAATGCATGCATTAAAAAATGATACAATGTTCCTCCAGAAGGATATCAGAAACACAGGACAAACCAAGACTAAAACTGACAAAACCACATAATTATAGCATATAGTTACAACAGTGCAAAGCAATACCGTAATTTGATAAAGAGCAATACCATGAGAATTAGGAGCAGAATTAGGCCATTCAGCCCTTCATGTCTGCTCTGCCATTCAATTGTGGCTGATTTATATTTCCTCTCAACTCCATTTTTCCTGCCTTCTCCCAATAACTATTGGAGTTTTTACTAATCATAATTGAGCTTAGCTGTAAAGGCCCTTCAAGATGAATTGCTGAATGGAAGAGAAACAGAATGGATTCGCTCTCAAAATTCCCTTTCCGTGATCACTTATTGACACCCTATTGCTGATCCCCAGCTAATAATTTCAGAAATTATCTGTTCATTGAAGTAATGGCTGGAATGGAACTGAGCCTTGGAGAGGCAGCAGCCTCCATCAGACAAATCTCTCTGAAAGACTGAATGACAACGTCAGGTTCCCATCTTCCTCACTTTTCCTTTCAACATCCTCCACATTCAACAAGCTCTCCTCCATCACATTTCCTATGATAACATCCAGAGACATTTTGCATCCTCTCCCATTTCAGCATTTTCATTGTGAACATTCTCTCCTTGGCTCCCAGGTTCTCTTCCATCTCTCCATTTCATGGTATCTTCTCACGTGACCACAAATGGAGACCTGACCTTTTTATCTTTTCCTTCTACCACACAGAACCAAGGCATTCTTCCCTGGTGAAGCAGTTACCTTAAGTATTAACTACTAATACGAAGTATTGACTAGCAGTTACCTTGGTGTCCTGCAGTGTGGTCTGTATACCGCACACTTTGGCCATGAAAGGGACTCCAAGATGGTGTGTTGCCTCCCAGGTGCTGGTGTCCAGGATGTCTCAGAGCAGCTGCAGAAGACTCAAGATGGAGGGTGAGCTGCCAAAGCTTTGGTGCCAAGATGCACCACATGACATAGGTAGAAGATCCTGCACAGTGAGTGTAGGGAGTTCGGGAAGCGGCTGAAGAGCAGGACCTCCAAGACAGCAGGAATCTCTATATTACTCCCAGTACCATGTGTTAACAGGGCAGGAATAGGATGATGGCAGAGATGAATGAGTGGCTGAGGAACTGATGCAGGGGGCAGGGTTTCAGATTTTGGGATCTTATGCGGAAGGTATGACTGCACACAAAGGCTAGGTTATACCTGAACCCAAGGGGGACTGATGTCCTTGCAGGCAGGCTTGCTAGAGTTGTTGAGGAGGGTTTCAACTAATTTGGCAGGGGTTTGGGAACTGGAGTGTTGGGGCTAAGGATGGGACAAGTCGATAAAGTGTGTAGTGAGACTGAGTGTGAACAGGCAAATAATAGGGAAAATTGCAGTCGGTAGGATGAATTGAAGTGTAATGGTAAAATAGGGTGAAGATATTCAAAGGCTTGCAGTATACAGAGTAAGGTAGATGATCTTGCAGCACAAATAGAGGTTGGCAGGTATGACAGTGTGGACATCACAGAGTTGTGGCTGAAAGAAGATTATAGTTGGAAGCTTAACATCCAAGGAATCACATTGTATCGAAAGGACAGGCAGGTAGGCAGAGGGGGTGGGGTGGCACTTTGAACTTCAATCCTTCAAGAATCACTAGATTCTGGAATGGTTCAGAAGGATTGGATAATTGCAATTATCTCCCCACTCTTCAAGAAGGGAGAGAGGCAGAAGAAAGGAAGTTAGCCTAACTTCAGTGGTTGGGAAGCTGTTGGAGTCCATTGTTCAGGATGAAGGCTTGGGTAGATTAGGAGAATGGGCAAAGAAGTGGCAGGTGGAATACAGAATAGGGAAATGTATGGTCATGCACTTTGGTAGAAAGAATAAAGGTGTAGATTGTTTTCTAAACGGAGAAAATTCGAAAATCTGAGGTGCAAAGGGACTTGGGAGTCCTTGTGCAGGATTCCCTGAAGGTTAACTTGCACATTGAGTCTGTGGTAAGGAAGACAAATGCAATGTTAGTATTCATTTCAAATCAGAACAAGGATGAGGTGCATTGGTCAGAGTGCACTTGAGTATTGTTAGTAGATTTGGGCCCTTTATCTCAGAAAAGCTGTGCTGGCCCTGTATACGGTCGAGAGGAGTTCACGAGAATTATTCAGGGAATGAAAGGGTTAACATATGAGGAGCACTTGATGGCTCTGGGCCTGTACTTGCTGGAGTTGGTGGGGGGGGGGGGGTCTATTGAATTTTGAAAGGCATAATGGAGTGGATGTGGAGAAGGTATTTCCTATAGTGAATGAGTCAAGGACCAGAGGGCACAGCCTCAGAATAGAGGGACATCCACTTAGAGATGAGGAGGAATTTGTTTAACCAGAGGGTAGTGAGTCTGTGAAATTCTTTGCCACAGATGACTGTGGAGGCCAAGTCATTGAGTATATTTAAAGTGGAGGTTCTTGTCTAGTCAGACAAGTTATGGGAGAAGACAGGAGAATAGGGTTGAGAAGGATAATATATCAGCCATGATGGAATGGAGGAGTGGACGATGGGCCGAATGGATTAAATCTGCTCCTATAGCATATGGTTTTGTACCTCGGTTCAGTCTGCAAGGGCAAGTCTGGTCTTACAGTTGCCTTGAATTTCTGTTGTTCATCCACTCCCACACCACGGTTTTTGGCCTCGTATACCAGCATCTCATTTTCCGACTAAGCTCTCTGCAGGTCTGAGCTCAGCATTGAATTCAATGACCTCAGATAATAAATTTGTATTGGAACTGGCCAGCTCTGACAGAAGGTCATTGGTCTGCCCATTACAGACTCCCTGGTTTCCACCCATCGTGGAATCCAATTTGTTCTCTCAGCCCTTCTCCACTGCAAATAGAGACATTTGCTTTCTACCTTGTCCTTGTTCTGATGAAATATCTTCAACATGAAATGATAACCTTTACTTTTCTCTCTACAGCTGCTGCCTAATTTATGGAGCATGAATCGTTCATCTGGGCCCACTTGTAATTAAGCACAGTTGGTAGTTCCTGACCAGCTTCGTTCGATAGCTTTTTGGCTAGATAGTTTTAGCAGGTGTTTTTGATGTGGTCACAGTCATTGTTGAGTTATTCAGGTATCATTCTCAGATGGAAGTCACACTGGATTAGCAGAACCTGGTTTCGAGAAGATTACTTAGGTCGCAAACTAGGATCTCATTTAATCCTTTTCCCACCATCAGTATGTGCCTCCATAGAAATGATGATAAATCAGAATAGATAAAATGCTGATGTTCAACAAGTATTGGTTGGTTTATGGTGTTAATGTGGATTAGAAGACCTTCCGGTAATCCTTTTTTTTTAGAAATGATACCTACATTTGTGACCCTATATTTCCACATGAAAATGTCTATTCACCTACAGGCTATGACTGGTCTGGTACAGACCCAAACCATCCATCATGAAGTGCTGTCCATGGATCAGAATGTTATGTCTGGCTGTATCATCTAAGTCAGCAAGTGCCATGCCAGTAATCAACTGTCCTGAAGTTGTAACATAGTTTGAGTCGTGCAGTAGTAAAACACAAGTTCTTAATTTTCTTTCTCTGTAGCAAGAATGCCACCAACTGAGTCACACCAGCATGATTTACCACTGTTCACTTGCATTTTACTTATATTTTCTGTTCTTCCGTCAACAATAACAAGTTATATAGCACCTTTAACAAAATAAAAATACCCGATTGGAGTCCATAGGGATAGGTGCTTGCCATGGATTATATAACTCAGTTTTTAAAGTCTTTTGCTCCACTAAGTTGTCTGAACGGGTTCCCATTTTACCCATCGTAAAGTTGTCATCATGTGGTCAGAACCCAGTGTCCTCTCCCCCTCTTGTGCTCTGTGATGTGTTAAAAATGTACATATTCCTTCTATATCCCTAATTTCTTAAAATTATTCAGATATAACAGTGATCATGGAGCTGTACCTATTACCCTGTAATAAGCTGTGCTGAATTAACCACCTTACTCATTTCCTGCTTCAACTGTACTACCTTGGTCGTTTTTATGTTACGTTGGGAAACTTGAGTTGCATCTGCCCACGGTCTTCATTGTCTTACCATTTATTCTTGATTGGTCATGTCCTCTTTGATCTTTATCTGTCTTACTCAGGCTGCAAAGCAACTCACCTGTGTAACTAATAATAGATTGCACTTTCCTATTTGCAAGGTAGAAATGCAATTTAAGGTACTGGAGCTTAGAAAAATAGAGGGCTATGTGATAGGGAAATTCTCGGCATCTTCCAGAGTAGATTACGTGGTCGGCACAGCATTCTGGGCCAAGGGGCCTGTACTGGGCTGTGGATTTCTATGTTCTATGTATGTTGTTGTTGACTCCGTAAAAAGTGAGCTCTCACAGGCATGGAAACTACAGCTACAATTTGAAAGCTCATGGTCCAACAGATGTCTTACTCTACTATTAAAATCAAGACAGGATACTTTGGGTCAGTTGGGAGCTTAGAACCATAATAGGAGTTGCACTAGCTCTATCTAAAAAGATATTGCCAATCTGCTGTAACTACCATGTAGTGTTACCAAACAGCAGACGTAATGTGCTATAAGTGATTCCACCAGCGTTGGATCAATTCAATACTCAATTAAGTATCTCCATCCACAAAAATGGAGTCCAACCTGTGCATCTTAAATACAAGGCTGAAATTTTTGCCATTATATTCACTTGGCAATACTTTGCTATTAGAAACTTGCACCATCCCAGAAGCAAAACTTTAACCAGTAGTTCACTGCATGTGAAATTAATAAACTGCTGGGTATACAGAATACAGTGAAGCTTATTGGGCCTGACTGCATTTTCTACTAAGGGGCTGAATATTATCTCCACACCTTTAGCCAGCCGTAACAGTGTAGCTGCAACATACATCTGCATAGCAATGCATTTAAATGCCTAATTATATTGTCCATAAATTGCAGTAAGTCCAATCTGAACAATTAGCCTACTCTATCAAGTTCAAGTTTAATTGTCATTCAACATACACATTCAACCAAACAAAACAGTGTTCCTGTGGGGCCAAGGTGTAAAACACAAAATCATACAACACACAGCACATATAATTATGATAGAAAACATAATTACAAAAAGAAAATAATATTAAAAATAATAATGCAGATGGAGTATCCCTTATCCAAATTACCAAAATCTGAAAACCTTTGAAATCCAAAAATTTTTTGATCACTGACAGGAAGTCAGTGAAGAGGTGGGAGGAGAAGATGGCAGCGCGCGCAGCTCTCCAGTGAAATGATATCGTATTTGTAAGTAGGACGTCGTGCACAATTCTGATTTGATGGAGACAGACGTGAGAAGCACAGAGGAACAAATGGAGAAATTTCTGAAATGCCCGGTTCGCTGCCGCTGCTACTGTGCGATCGAGAATCTCCGGAGGGAAGGCCCCAAAATCCCCGGCTTTGCCTGCTGCTGGCAACCGAGGCTGGGGTCAAAGTGTTCAGCAGAGATGGTGCTCAGTACTCGGTGTCGGAACTCAAAGTTTTCGGACAACTCAGAGTCGGACTGTGGTCGGGCATGGCAGGGAGAGTTTTCTTCCTTCTCCCATCTGCGTGAGATGTGGGACTTTCGAGAGACTTTGAACTTTTTTTACTGTGCCCATGGCCTGTTCTTCATCAAGTTATGGTATTGTTGCACTGTTGTAACTATATGTTATAATTATGTGTTTTTTGTTAGTTTTTCAGTCTTGATCTGTCCTGTGTTTCTGTGATATCACACCAGAGCAATATTGTATCATTTCTTATTGCATGCATTACTAAATGACAATAAAAGAGGACTGCGTGTCCTCATATTCTAATCTAATCTAAAGTCACAAATGGCATGGGACAATTCTGAGAAGTGATCTCACATATGTAATGAAAAGAAATTAATGAAAAATAGAAAAACACTGTATAAATCAAAAAAATGAAGATATTGATCTTGTATTGAAAGAATGGATTCGTCAGCTTCAGAGTGAACATATGCCACTTAACTGTACGCTGGTTGTAAAACAAGCAAAGATTTGTCATAATGAACTAAAAATTGAAGGTAGTTGTGAATATTCAGCAGGATGCTTGCAGAAATTTAAGAAAAGGCACAGTACTCAATTTTTAAAGATAAAGTGTGCTGATCATATCATCATGGAGCAGCAGAGAAATTCATTGATGAGTTTGTGAAGAATCTAACACCAGAACAAGACTACAACGCTGATTGTTTTTATACCTTACAATAAACCTAAAAAAAAACACAAATACAGTGTGCTGTAACCTTTTAATCAAAATGCAGCATCGCAAGAGGAGACTGAATGCCTGTCATTGTTTGTAGTTCAACAGCTGATTCCGGTATTCTCCCGATGCTGCTATGCTGCTCTTATAACCCTGCACACATTATATTTTCATTATATTAATGGTTTGTAATAACGTTTACTGTTAAGTACATAAACAAGTGTAAGACAACAAGTGTTAGTCCTGACGAAGGGTCTCGGCCTGAAACGTCGACTGCGCTTCTTCCTATAGATGCTGCCTGGCCTGCTGCGTTCACCAGCAACTTTGATGTATGTTGCTTGAATTTCCAGCATCTGCAGAATTCCTGTTGTTTAAGTGTAAGACAACGACTGCTTACCGGTAACACACAAACTCAGAGTCAGAAATTATGGTGATTCCAAATTATCTCATTGTATATTCCAAAATCCAAAACACTTACAGCCCATCCCTCCCCCTCCTGTCTTCTCCTATCATTTCGGATCTCCCCCTCCCCCTCCCACTTTCAAATCTCTTACTAGCTCTTCCTTCAGTTAGTCCTGACAAAGAGTTTCGGCCCGAAACATCAACTGTACCTCTTCCTAGAGATGCTACCTGGCCTGCTGCATTCACCAGCAACTTTGAGGTGTGTCACTTACAGCCCCAAGCATTTTGGATACGGGGTACTCTTATAACCTGTAATAAAACCCAAGTCCCTGAGTGTCATGGCCTGTGTCATGGGTGTTGTCCTGAAACCACGTTTCTGCAAGAACAGTCTGCAGCAGTTTCTCATCATTATGGCAGACAATGCAACGAACTTGTCTTCCACCAAGTGAACACTAGAGGGCAGCACCACCCAGAGGGGCCAGGCTCCAATTCAGCAGCACACAGCCAGCAACGGCGTCTTCTTCCTCGGCAGCCACAACATGTAACCCCCAGGTATGAACGAGAGTCTGGTCCACCCCACAACCGAGGCCACAGAGCTCCCCCATCAGTCCTGCCAGTGAACCAGAATCGGGGTACTCTACATTATCAATGTCCAACAGGGTCTTGCGATCACAACAAAAATGTCCAAGATGGTCGCACATCACCTCCAACAAGTCGAGCTCCACCGCTATCCAGCAATTCGCTGGTAGGATAGACCTGCAGTACACAATGCTCTTGGTAACCAGCAGTGTCTTGCATTTGTGAAAAAGAGACAAAGGATCAACAATCACAGCTTTGGCTGGACACAGAAGCTGCTGAGTCTGAGTGCGCCACCATCTTACGGGAAGATGTCACTCACAATGTATTTAGCATGTTTCTCCAAAAGCAGTTATATTTCTGAATATATGTCTTGCACTTTGTGCTTGACAACCTGGTATGGAAGTTGTCCTGTCCAAGACCGGAAGAAGCTGCAGAAGATCGTGAACACAGCCCAGCACATCACACAAACCAATCTTCCGTCCTTGGACTCACTTTACACTGCACGCTGTCGGAGCAATGCTGCCAGGATAATCAAGCACACGACCCACCCAGCCAACACACTTTTCGTCCCTCTTCCCTCCAGAAGAAGGCTCAGGAGCTTGAAGACTCGTACGACCAGATTTGGGAACAGCTTCTTTCCAACTGTGATAAGACTGCTGAGCGGATCCTGACCCGGGTCTGGGCCGTACCCTCCAAATATCTGGAACTGCCTCTCAGTTTTTTTGCACTACCTTACTTTCCTTTTTCTATTTTCTATTTATGATTTATAATTTAAATTTTTAATATTTACTATCAATTTGTACTCCAGGGAGTGCGCAGAATCAACTATCGCTGTGATGATTGTACGCTCTAGTATCAATTGTTTGGCGACAATAAAATAAAGTAAAAGTAATGACGAGAAAATATAACATTTGAAAACATAAAGTGAGGCAGAGAAAGAACCTTTTAGATGTTGTTATTAGAGTTTTCATTCTTCTGCTTGTTCCCCCCAGCCCCTCCACATATGCTCCAGATCAGGATGGAAGGACTTGAAAACAGAGAAACCAGGTGGTACTAGATAAATAATTCACTCACTGCTACTCAGTCTACTGCTTACCTCCTGACTCCAGCAGTCTTGGTTCAACAGAAACTGCTCTTGACGTCAAGAGTGCATACGGTGAGGTTTGGCAACAAGGAGCCTTAGTAGGATTGAAACCAATGTGAATCAGGAGGACAGCTATCTTCTCAGTGGAACCAAACATGGCAGAAGGGAAGCATTTTGTGGTCACCTTGGCATTTCCTCAGAGAAGAGGCTACTCACCTTCAGATGCCTTACCAGTGACCTCCCTTTCCTGCTGTTGGAAGCATTAGGTTTGCTGATGCTTGCACTATGCTGAGTTCTATTTGCAGATCATACAATAGAGCTGAGAAAACAGTCAGGTTTGTGGTGATAAGTACAAGTAAGGCTCAAGCAATGCAAGTATCAGATTCAAATCTATCACAGTGAAATGTCTCATCTGCACAAACAACCAGCACAACCCAACCATGTGCTGGGGGCAGCTCGCAACTGTCACATGTTCTGGCGCAATCATGCTTGGTAGGACAACACAGAACACAGCAGATCAAAACATCCCAAGTGACAAAGCAACAACAGCAAAACAAGCCCCATTTCTCCCTACTCACGCACACGCAGAGTTCTGTAGACCCAGGACAGGCCATCCTCTTCAGCCTCCAGTCTTCATCCACAATCCTCATCTTGTAGATGCATAGACGTTGGGCCCTCAATCTCCCAGCAGACTCACAGAGAACTGCACACCCCGGCCTGCGGCCATTGGATCTTGACTGCCGGCCTTCCAATCGACCTTCAGGTTTCAACACTCGGTATCAACCCAGGACTCACCAAGGATGATGAATGTGGATCCAAAATCCAGGCCCTGCCATTGACGGGCTCCCGAGCGCTAGGCCTCGAGCTCCAGAGTCACGGTTTGCACACCTAGTGGGTCGCCAGGCTTCGTTCCTCCCGCCCGCATGGAACTCCAATCCCAGGACATGCCAATGACTTCAGTCCTCAACCTCGATGGTCCGTGGGCCCGGCATCTGACCATGTCCACATCACTGCCCTTCGAGTGCAGAGCAGAGAATTAGACTCTGGCCTTTCCCCCACATTCCTGTCCCTCGACCCCAACCATATTCCTAATTCCCCTCTCTACCCTCAAACCCTTCCCTATGAAACTATACAAAAGGACTAAATCTGAGCCACAGCTCAGAGCCAACGACTGCACCTTTGTGTCAGTGTCAGGTAATGATCATGGAGTCCTGATGGAAGGTCTCAATCCATAAATGGTGACTGTCCCAATTCCTTCCACAGATGCTGCCTGACCCACCGAGCTCCTCCGATGGCTTTGTTGCTTCAGGTAATGATTGGGCTCAGCAAGAGCAACTCCACAGCAACCTGGGGAAATCCAACAGTCGAACCATTACCAACCCCTGCACTGTCGACATCCTTGGGATGTTATAATTAAACAAAAGACCATAAGACATAGGAGCATAATTAGGCCACTCAGCCCATCGAGCCTTCTCCACCATTCTATTATGGCTGATTTATTATCCCTCTCAACCCTATTCTCCTGCCATCTCCCTGTAACCCTTGACATCCTGACTATAAATACTATGATTGCAAAAGCAGAATTTCTGTGGTAGATGACTCTCTTCCTGTCACTGCAAAACCTTTCTACCATGTACAAAGTTCAAGTGAAAATGCCCTCACTTGGCTAGATTAATTCCTGTATCAAATGCAAAATGTGCTCAAGACTTGTGCACTCACTGTTATCTGAGGAGATGTCTCTAACCTCTCCCACATCCAGATAGCATACAGAAAAAAAATTGTTGTCGAAAGAGGAAATGTTCTCAGAAATCTCTCTAATCTCACATCATCTTGTGTCCAGATAAACTTTGTAGCTCTGAACTTTGCTGGCAAGCTCCATTTTGCATCACCTTTTGACCATCACTCGCAAATAAAGTTATCATACAATCTCTCATTTCTTTTACTCGGGAGCATAAGAATCTGAATTTATTATCTTTTCCGTTTAATTAAGCAAGCAAATATTATTTCAAGACGTAAGAGAGACAGATGCTGGAAATCTGGAACAGCTCACCCAAAACACTGGAGGAACTCAGCAGGTTAGGCAGCGTCAATGGAGGGAAATAACCCACTGTCTGTTATGCCATTGCTGTTTAGGGCAGCAATGAAGGTCCCTCCATCTCTTTCTGTCCTTAGCCACTCAGATGCAGAAGGATTCTTCAGTGCTGTTTTCATAACAGTTTTGTTTTACCAGTCAGGGTTGCTAGCCCTGAGCTGAACCCCTGAACCTGGAGGACTGGTATACCATTCTTAGTCTGGCTCTACCCTTTGACCTGTTTGCCATGGGTGACCCTACCAAGAGCCAAAGAACCAACCCCTGACTCCAGCCAACACAGCTCTCCGGGTCATTGAGGCACTGAGCCTCCAAACCACGACAACGGTGGAGGGGAGAGAAATGAACACTCGACATTTTGAATGGAGGCCCTTCATCAAATCTAGAAAAAAAAGAGGGCAGAAGCCAGAACAAGAGGGAGAGAGGAGAGGAAGAGCATGAGCTGGCAGGTGATAGGCGAAGCTATGTGATGGGGGTAGGCAGGTGAGGACAAATTCAGGACTATTCTGGACCTATTCAATTTCCTCCAGTAATGAACGATATTGGAAGCTGGGAGGAGGTAAGTGGAAGAGGGAAAGGACTGAAAAAGAAGGAATCTGAATAGGAGAGGACAGTAGACTGTGGAATAAAGGGAAGGGGATGGGGAACCAGAGGGAAGAAGGTATAAATGAGGGACAGGCGGGGATGGGAAGGAAAGGGATACAGAGGCCAGAGCGATAAGTGAAACAAGGGGAGAGGTGGGATAGAGGGGATGGGTACCAGAGGTTAGATAAATCAATGCTGACATCATCAAGTTAGAGATTATCGATTCATAAATAAGGTATTTCACCTTCAGTCTGCAACTGGCCTCAACTTGGCGGTAGAAGAGTCCGTGGACAGGCATGTCAGTGAGGGAATGGGAAGTGGAATTAAAATGCTGGCCATCTGGTGATCTTGGCTATTATGGCAGATGGACTAAAGGAGCTCAACAAAGCAATCCTCAGCTCCGTGTTGGGTCTCACCAGTGGAGGGGAAGCTGCAATGGGGAGCTCCGGATACAATAAACAACCCGGACTGATTCACTTGTGGGGTGTTTCCTCACTGGAAGGACTGTTCAGGGCCCTGAACTGTGGTGGGGGGAGAGAGATGTAGGGACAAGCATAACACTTAGCATGGTTGCAGGGATAAGTGCATGGAGGGGGATATGCATGTGGGGAATGGGGGTTAAGCAGAATTCTTCGAGGATGTGATGAAGCACATTGATGAAGTTAGAGTAATTAATGTGGTGTGTATGGATTTTAGAAAGGTTTTTGATAACGTTTCCTATGGTAGGCTCATTCAAAAAGTCAGGAAGGATACGATCCAAGGAAACTTGTCTTCATGGAGACAGAACTGGCTTGCCCAAAGAGGGCAGAAGGTGGTAGTAAACAGACCACTTTTGAGGAGCTTGAGATGCCTCACCACTGCTCCCGCTCTCCACTATCTGAAGCCCTCCGGACCTTTTGCGGCAGAGGTGGACACATCCTACCTGGGCACCAGGGATAGCCCCTCCCAATGAGGTACAGACAGGAAAACACATCCGTGTGTGCCTCCTCGCACAAGTTCAACTCTACACAGCACCGATATGGAGTAGGGGACAGGGAGCCACTTGCCATGAAATGGGCCTTGGAGGAACAGAGACGTTGGCTGATGGTAAAAACTGAGCCCTTCCTGATCTGGACAGACCTCCAGGACCTCATTTCCATTCAATAGACCTACCAACTCAACCCATGTCAAGCTTGCTGGACTCTCTTCTTCGAGCTTTTCAACTTCACCATCTCCTACTGACACATCTCCAAGAAAACTAGGGCCTTGTAGTGACAGTTCAACCCAGCAGAAATGGAGATCGACCCTTAGTCCATCATTCCATCCTCTCAGATCCTCGCTGCAATCACCTGCGACCCTGAGAACCAGATCTCCCACGCCCTACATCACGAGCACTCCAAGGCACACCAGTGGGCCCAGTATTCACCCCTTTCCAGCCATCTCAGCATACAATGGACTCTGGACTTTCTGCGGCACCAGCTGTGGTAGCCCACCATGATCGCAAATGTATGTCAGTTTGTTACTGCCTGCCCAGCCCATTTCCTCCAACCAGCAACCCCCTGGGTTCCTGTAGCATTCCCTGGGCACCCATGGCCCCAAGTCACCATGGGTTTGCAACCTTCCACAGCGATGGACCAGTTCCCCACCTCATTGCCCTCCCCCAACTCGTGTCAGCCGCTGAGGCAGCAGATCTGGTTCCCCAACGTGTACTTTGCCCCCAGGGCTTCCCTCGGGATGCTCTGTTGGACCGGGGCCCACAGTTTGTCTCCCGCTTCTGGAGAGTCTTCTGCTCCCTCCTCCGCACCTCAGTCAGTTTGTCCTCTGGCTATCACCCGCAGACCAGTGGAGAAACTCAAACCCTTCCATGTGGAAGAAGTATCTGCTCCGGGCCAAGCCGTCCCACAACCTACACACCTGTTCTGCCACGGGTATGTCACCCTTTGAAGTGCTTCATGTCTACCAGCCCCCATTGTTCCCCACAGAGGACCTAATGACGGAGGTCCTGCCCACTGGAGCCCTAGTTCACCATTGCCGGAATGCTTGGAAGAGGTCATAGAGGGCTTTCCTAGCTGCCAACCGTGCCTCCTGCACAGGGAGATTATTCCAACCTGGGGACCGTGTCTGGTTGTCCTCCCAAGATCTGCCCCTGACCCTGCACGTTGACTTCGGCAAGCTCTCGCTCCAGTTCATTGGTCCCATCAAGATTACCCATCGCATCAACCCACTCTCTTACCGCTGCCAGCTGCCACCCCCCCTCAGGATCGTGCCTACCTTCCATGTGTCCTGCCTCAAGCCGGTTGTCCATGGAGCACTCAACCCACCGGAGCCTGCCCCTCCGGAACCCAGGATAGCGGAAGGTGACCCAGCATGCACGGCCAGCCCAATGATGAATTCACGTCATTGTGGGTGGCGTCTGCAGTAGCTGGGTGACTAGGACCAGTATGGCCCAGAGGAGAGGTCTTGGGTGCTGTCCAGTTCCATCTTGGATCCGTCGCTCATCGAGAAGTTCCACCGGGCCGATCTGGATCGTCCTGGGTCGTCAGGTGCCAGCCGTAGGAGGGGGTGCTCCTGTCAGGCCTCACAGACAGGCACTTCCCAATCCCCACCCATCTAACAGGAGTCACCTGCTACTCACTTCCAGAAACATCACCTGCAGCCTATTTAAACCCAGCTCTCATTCACAGTCCCTGTTCACTCACTGAACCAGCTGCTCCTATACTTCATTTACCTTTGAAACCCACACCCACCCCAAACTGGTTTCCCTGGGCTGTGTACGTCTAGGGAACACACACTCCATTTCCGCCAAGCCCGTGAGATTGAGACAGCTCTCCCACCCCAAACCCCGGTTTGTGTGGGTGCTGTGTACTTTGTTACCCTGTCACAACTCAGCGTCAAGAAATAACAGACAGCACACTGCATACGATTAAAGGAATTATCTTTATGAATCTTAACTAAAGGGTTAGTAAAGAAAAGTAAGAGAAAAACAAAAAGGGCCTATTATAATTAAACAGTTAAAGGTGCACAAGTTGGAGCTCAACTCTTCCAAAAGTCATACATATTCACCAATCGTCAGTAGACTCTGGCACCTTGCTCCTTTGAATCACGGTCCCTCACCGCGTCAAATCCCATGACCAATTCTCTCCAGCATTTTCTCTCTTCATCTCCTGCCAAACAAAGGACCCAGCTCACATTCCAAAGCACTTGTTATCTCTAACATTAACCCAAACACTACTTCCACAGAAAGACCACTATGTTAGCAGTGAAACCTTTTCCAGGGTGTTACACCTTGTTGCCCTGTTGTGTTCAGTATATGTTTTCTCTTGTTTTGTGACCCCTCATGGCTTGTTATTTTGCAGTTTATTATTAAAGTTATCACTTGCCGCAAAAACATCTCCAGTGCTCTGCATTTGGGTCAAGCTTCCTCTACATTTCCTGATATAAAGATCGCTCAAATTTGCCATACAAGTTGATAGGGTTGTTAAGATGGCGTATGGTGTGTTGACATTCATTAGTTGGGAGATTGACTTCTCTGTGGATTGTCACCTTGTCGCGGTGGAGAAGCTTGTGTGGTCCTGTGATCCCGAGAGCAATGCCGTCTGGAGCTATGCTCCTGGTAGGGTCACCCATGGCGGTAAGGTCGAGGGTGAGGTCCCTGACAAAGAACAATCCAACCAGGACCTCAACGGTGGAACAGGCAGACGAAGTTACTTCGAACTCAATGGCTGTGAAAGCAGATGAAGGCTGCAACAAATCCATCAGCTCCAATCGTCGTGGTTTCCAAGCCATTGGAATCATTTGGTTGAGTTGCAAAGTATCGTGTGCTTCTTGGAGTGCAACATCAAGTACACGTTAAACAAATACACGCACAGGCATCTTCACTCTGTGGGCCACTTCTTCAGAATGAAGACCATCATCCTCGACCTCAAGGGATAGCCATGACGACGGCGACAACGGGGGACTGAGTTCAAGAGCCGCAAAGTATTGTTGCAACTCCATAAAAACTTGGTTGGACCATACTTGGAATATTGTGTTCAGTTCTGGTTGCCATATTGTAGGAAGGATGTGGAAGCTTTAGAGAGGGAGCAGAGGAGGTTTATCAGGATGATACCTGGATTAGAGGACATGTCATATATAGATAGGTTGAGTGAGCTAGGGCTTTTCTTTTTGCAGAGGAGGAGGAGGATGAGAGATATACAAGATGATAAGAGGCGTAGTTCGAGCAGATTGCTAGAGACTTTTTCCCAGGGCTGAAATGGCTAAAACCAGGGTACATAATTTTAAGGTGACTGGAAGGATATAAGAGGTAAGCCGTACACAGAGAGTGGTGGGTTCGTAGAATGTGCTGCCAGGGGTGGTGGTAGAGGCAGATACATTAGGGGCATTTAGATACTCATAGATAGGCACATGGATGACAGAAAAATGGAAGGCTATGTAGGCAGGAAAGATTAGATTGATCTTAGAGAAGAGTAAAAGGTTGGCACAACATTGTTGGCTGAAGGGCCTATACTGTGCTGTAATGTTCCATGTTTCATGCTCTACGATAGCAGTGGTGGGGGGGGGGGGAATTCCAATTTTTGGAAAAGAGAATATCTCGGATGTCCTGGAATTGGAAATCTCATTGTGAGAACAGATGCTTTGGAGACCAAGGGACAGAGAGAAGGAAATACCTGTAGCATTCTTGCAAGTAATAGGGTGGGAAGATGAGGTAACTGTGGGGTCAGTGGGCTTGCAACATGTGGAGATGGAGACAGAGGTCAAGAACGGGAAGGGAGGTGTCAGAGATTAAACTTGAGCACAGACTGCAAGTTGGTGGCGAAGTTGATGAAATTGATGAGTTCTGCATGGGTGCAGAATGCAGCACCAATGCAGTTATCAGAGAAACAATTGGGGTGCATTAGCAGTGTGCATTTGGAAACTGGATTATTCCACATAGCCAGCGGAGGTGCAGGCAAAGCTGGGGCCCATGCAAGTGCCCACGGCCACATCTTTGGTCTGGAGAAAGTGGAAGAAACCAAAAGATAAATTGTTATGAGTGAATACCAGTTCTGCCAGATGGAGGAGAGTGGTGCATGAGAGGAACTCATTGGAAATCCATCCTGGCATGGACTAGATGGGCTGAAGGACCTTTTTTCTGTGCTGTAGTACTCTATGGCTGTTGTCAAGAAAGAATTGGAAAGCCTTGAGCCTTCCTAATGGGCCGTGGAAATGTACAGTAACTGGACGTCAGTAGTAAAACTGAGGCAGTGAGAGTCGGGGAGTTGAAAGGGTGGAGAGTATGTAAACTGTCACTGATATGGGGGCTGGGGGGGCAACGTAGTAGTGTATCAATTAATGCAATTGCTTTACAGCTCCAGCGACCATCAATCAGGGTTTGATTCCTGTCTGCAAGGAGTTTGTACGTTCTCCCCATGACTACGTGGGTTTTTACAGGTGCTCTGGACTCCTTCCACATTCCAAGCAGGTACGATCAGGATGAGGGTTAGTAAGTTGTGGCCGTGCTATGCTGATGCCGAAAGCGTGGCGGCAAATGTGACAAATAAAGTTAATCTTTAAGTCCGGGTGGGAAGGTACGAGGGCACGAGGACAGTGGGGCGGGGGCAGGTGGAAAAAATGGGCTTACTGGGCCAGTGATGTTTGTGGATCTTGGGTATGAGGGAAATATGGTCAGTGTGGAGTAGGGGAACTGAGGTTGGAAGCTGCAGAGGGGAGATCTTTAGAGGTGATGAGGTCAGTGACGGTGCGGGAGAGAGTAGCATGGTGCTTCTCAGACACACACTATATCAAGATCTTTCATAATTTTAGTTTCCAATTGCATCTTGCATTGTACTTCAATGGCATTTACTTAGATTTCCCAATCAGAAGTGACCTTTCTACTTTTATGATGTAAATTAATATGATGTACAAATGAAAAGCATAATTCAATTACGTAAACATTTCTGGATGCAGAGTTAACAGCAAGATTTGTGGTTATGCAGTCTTGAATGGAAATACTATAAAGTGGTTCTCCCGTAATCTCATCACCAGATACTTGCTGTGTTTCATTATATTCCACATTTAATCTAAAAATAAACTTTGACCATAATATAACAGTAGTCATGAAGAGTCAATGTTTCAGGATTCGAAAACACAACATCAGTGCGCTGACCAGGAGAAAATCTGCAGATGCTAGAAATCCAAAGCAACGCACATAAAATGCTGGAGGAACTCAGCAGGCCAGGCAGCGTCCGTGGAAATGAATAAACAGTCGACATCTCGGCCCAAAGCACCGACTGCACTCTTTTCCGTAGATGCCGCCTGGCCTGCTAAGTTCCTTACATCAGTGCACTGTATCTGAAACGTTACACTCAGGATGCACAGGTTAATCTGCACTGGGGTCTCCCCACACGTTGAAGGACTGTTCTCAAGCAGGCTCAGGTGTAGAAAGGTGCTTTGTGTTTATTCATAGGGAGGAAAAAATAGCCAAAAAAAAACAGACAGCAAATCACACAGTAAGCTAAGCATATATTGCAGTTTGAGATGCAGGAACTCATTACTCACAGATTTTAACAAGGCATTAAGAACGACCATCTCACCGTTCTGTTCAGATGCAGCATTTTACAGAGGTGCTGAGATGCCCTGTTATAACTTTGGAAGTGAGAGGAAATGAGCAACGCTCTGCTTGAGAATAGGCCTCTCAGACCTAATGGGGAAGATTAATGATGGGAAAATACCCAAAACATGATGTGCTTGAACAATATTATTCTTTGTTGGTCTCTTGAAAAAACTCTTCTGCAGGATGGTGGAAAACCAATTACAGGACACAATAGGCACATGTTTAACGCGTGACTCTCTGTTATTTGTCTTTTAGAGAGATACATTACTTAATCTCCGATGAATCTGTGTGTGTGTGTAAAGACTAGGAGATAAATGTGTTACAAGGCAGATCAATTCACTTCACCGACTCTGACCCCTGTATTGGGCTACAAGCCATAAATCATCCTAATTTGCGCATCCATTTCATTACCGCTGTTATTTTAAAAAAGATGAGAAAATGTACAGATGCTGGAAATCCAAAGCAACACACACAGACTGCAGGAGGAACTCAGCAGGTCAGGCAGCGCTGATGGAAATGAGTAAACAGTTGACGTTTTGGGCCAAGAGCTTTCAGCCAGTCCCGATGAAGGGTCTCGGCCCGAAACGTCGGCTGGTTATTCTTTTCCATTGCTGAGTTCCGCCAGCATTTTGTCTGTGTTGCTTTTAAAAAAAAAAGATGTTCTTTTTATTCTCAAATATGGTTTGTTACAATACAGTACCAGTATCAAAAGCAAAATGTAATCTCAAAATACTTGCCTATTGTGAACGAGTTGGCATATTGGCTGTGCACAGGAAGAGAGCATCGTCATTTGTTTCCAAATAACTGAAGCAAATCAGTAGCACTCTCTCAAATAAAATATGCCTAGGTATTTTCAGAGATAAAGCAATTGTCCTGAGATTGGACTCTTAATACTTGAATAGTCATCACACAAATTTAGTCCTTACATCCGTGCAATGAGATTTGTTTGTTTATGAGCATATTTTAATTAATACCTATCTGTAACTTGGCAATATTAAGATTATATCTTCCTACTATTCCCTGAAAGAGATTTTTTTCCTCCCTTCAAGGATTTGCAGTACCTGTAACATCTGTTCTATGAATCTAGATATCATACAGACATCACTGCCACATATTTACATGTACATGACACAAGATATTATTTTTAAGGGCAGAATAAAACAGATAAAGGGTATTGTATCAAGGAAGGATTGTTTTCTGGGGAAATTCTATTTTTTCAGGCTGGTTATTCAGGTGCACTGATGTGCAAAAGTAAATGGCAGAGAGAAACGATTGAAATTGTGATATCCTATTGAAGAAACATTGAGAAAATTATAATGGCAATTTACCATCCCAGACAAAATCAAGTTTCAAAGTTTAAATTTATTTTCAAAGTGCATTAATGTTACTATATACTACCCTGAGATTCATTTTATTGTGGGCATTCACAGTAGTTACAAAGAAATAAAACAGAACAAGCCCTTGATGAGGTCTAGATAATGGACTTCTGGCTTCCTTTTCCTCTAGTCAATAACCAGACACCTGCAGACAGATAAACAGCCAATGTGCAAAAGAAAACAAACTGAAAATACAAAAAAACACACAAATAACAATAATAATAAATATATAAGTAATAAATAATATTGGGAAAATGAGTTGTAAATTCCTTGAAAGTGAGTCTATAGGTGGTGGAATCAGTTCAGTGTTGAGGTGAGTGGCGTTATCCACTCTGGTTCAGGAGTCTGAGGTTGAAGGGTAACAACTGTTCCTGAACCTGGTGGTGTGGCACCTTAGGCTCTTGTACCTCCTTCCTGATGGCAACAGTGAGAAGAGAGCACGGCCTGGGTGGAGGGGATTCCCTGATAATGGAGACACGAGGAAATCTGCAGATGCTGGAAATTCAAGCAACGCACACACAAAATGCTGGTGAACGCATCTCTAGGAAGAGGTACAGTCGACGTTTCGGGCCAAGACCCTTCGTCAGGACTAACTGAAAGAAGCGATAGTAAGAGATTTGAAAGTGGGACGGGGAGGGGGAGATCCGAAATGATAGGAGAAAGACCGGGAGGGAGAGGGATGGAGCTAAGAGCTGGAAAGTTGATTGGCAAAAGGGATACCAGGCTGGAGACGGGAGAGGTTCATGGGATGGGAAGCCTGGGGAGAGAGAGAAGTGGGGGAGGGAAGCCCGGAGGGTGGAGAGCAGCCAAGGAGTTATAGTGAGAGGGACAGAGGGAGAAAAAAGAGAGAGAGAAAAAAAGAGGGGGGAAATAAAAAATACATTAAAAATATATAAAATAAATAAATAAGGGATGGGGTGTGAAGGGGAGGAAGGGCATTAACAGAAGTTAGAGAAGTCAATATTCATGCCATCAGGTTGGAGGCTACCCAGACGGAATATGAGGTTTTGTTCCTCCAACCTGAGTGTGGCTTCATCTTGACAGTAGAGGAGGCCATGGATAGACATATCAGAATGGGAATGGGATGTGGAATTAAAATGTGTGGCCACTGGGAGATCCTGCTTTCTCTGGCAGACAGAGTGTAGGTGTTCAGCGAAACGATCTCCCAGTCTGCGTCGGGCCTCGCCAATATGTAGAAGCCCGCATCGGGAGCACCGGACGCAGTATATCACCGCAGCCAACTCACAGGTGAAGTGTCGCCTCACCTGGAAGGACTGTCTGGGGCCCTGAATGGTGGTGAGGGTGGAAGCATAAGGGCAGGTGTAGCACTTGTTCCGCTTACAAGGATAAGTGCCGGGATGGGAGGGACAAATGGACAAGGGAGTCGCGTAGGGAGCGATCCCTGCGGAAAGCAGAAAGTGGGAGAGGGAAAGATGTGCTTGGTGGTGGGATCGCATTGGAGGTGGCGGAAGTTATGGAGAATAATATGTTGGATGATATGCTGCATCCGGTGCTCCCAGGGTGTGGCCTTCTATATATAGGTGAGACCCGACAAAGACTGGGAGACCGTTTTGCTGAACACCTACACTCTGTCTGCCAGAGAAAGGAGGATTTCCCAGTGGCCACACATTTTAATTCCACATCCCATTCCCATTCTGATATGCCAATCCACAGCCTCCTCTACCATCAAGATGAAGCCACACTCAGGTTGGAGGAATAACACCTCATATTCTGTCTGGGTAGCCTCCAACCTGATGGGATGAATATTGACTTCTCAAACTTCTGCTAATGCCCCTCCTCCCCTTCACACCCCATCCCTTATTTATTTATTTTATGTATTTTTTTCCCCCTTTTTTTCTCTCTTTCTCTTTTCTCCCTCTGTCCCTCTCACTATAACTCCTTGCCTGCTCTCCACCCTCTGGGCTCCCCTCCCCCCTTCTCTCTCTCCCCAGGCTTCCCGTCCCTTGATCCTTTCCCTTCTCCAGCCTGGTATCCCTTTTGCCAATCAAATTTCCAGCTCTTGGCTCCATCCCTCCCCCTCCTGTCTTCTCCTATCATTTCGGATCTCCCCCTCCCTCTTTCAAATCTCTTACTATCTCTTCTTTCAGTTAGTCCTTATGAAGGGTCCCTGCCCTCTTCCTAGAGATGCTGCCTGGCCAGCTGCATCCACCACCATTTTTTGTGTCTGTTCCCTGATAATAGAAACATAGAAACATAGAAAATAGGTGCAGGAGTAGGCCATTCGGCCCTTCGAGCCTGCACCGCCATTTATTATGATCATGGCTGATCATCCAACTCAGAACCCAGCCTTCCCTCCATACCCCCTGACCCCTGTAGCCACAAGGGCCATATCTAACTCCCTCTTAAACATAGCCAATGAACTGGCCTCAACAGTTTCCTGTGGCAGAGAATTCCACAGATTCACCACTCTCTGTGTGAAGAAGTTTTTCCTAATCTCGGTCCTAAAAGGCTTCCCCTCTATCCTCAAACTGTGACCCCTCGTTCTGGACCTCCCCAACATCGGGAACAATCTTCCCGCATCTAGCCTGTCCAATCCCTTTAGGATCTTATACGTTTCAATCAGATCCCCCCTCAATCTTCTAAATTCCAACGAGTACAAGCCCAGTTCATCCAGTCTTTCTTCATATGAAAGACCTGCCATCCCAGGAATCAATCTGGTGAACCTTCTTTGTACTCCCTCTATGGCAAAGATGTCTTTCCTCAGATTAGGGGACCAAAACTGCACACAATACTCCAGGTGTGGTCTCACCAAGGCCTTGTACAACTGCAGTAGTACCTCCCTGCTCCTGTACTCGAATCCTCTCGCTATAAATGCCAGCATACCATTCGCCTTTTTCACCGCCTGCTGTACCTGCATGCCCACTTTCAATGACTGGTGTATAATGACACCCAGGTCTTGTTGCACCTCCCCTTTTCCTAATCGGCCACCATTCAGATAATAATCTGTTTTCCTATTTTTGCCACCAAAGTGGATAACTTCACATTTATCCACATTAAATTGCATCTGCCATGAGTTTGCCCACTCACCCAACCTATCCAAGTCACCCTGCATCCTCTTAGCATCCTCCTCACTGCTAACACTGCCACCCAGCTTCGTGTCATCCGCAAACTTGGAGATACTGCATTTAATTCCCTCATCCAAGTCATTAATATATATTGTAAACAACTGGAGTCCCAGCACTGAGCCTTGCGGTACCCCACTAGTCACCGCCTGCCATTCTGAAAAGGTCCCGTTTATTCCCACTCTTTGCTTCCTGTCTGCTAACCAATTCTCCACCCACACCAATACCTTACCCCCAATACCGTGTGCTTTAAGTTTGCACACTAATCTCCTGTGTGGGACCTTGTCAAAAGCCTTTTGAAAATCCAAATATACCACATCCACTGGTTCTCCCCTATCCACTCTACTAGTTACATCCTCAAAAAATTCTATGAGATTCGTCAGACATGATTTTCCTTTCACAAATCCATGCTGACTTTGTCCGATCATTTCACCGCTTTCCAAATGTGCTGTTATCACATCCTTGATAACTGACTCCAGCAGTTTCCCCACCACCGACATTAGGCTAACCGGCCTATAATTCCCCGGTTTCTCTCTCCCTCCTTTTTTAAAAAGTGGGGTTACATTAGCCACCCTCCAATCCTCAGGAACTAGTCCAGAATCTAACGAGTTTTGAAAAATTATCACTAATGCATCCACTATTTCTTGGGCTACCTCCTTAAGCACTCTAGGATGCAGACCATCTGGCCCTAGGGATTTATCTGCCTTCAATCCCTTCAATTTACCTAACACCACTTCCCTACTAACATGTATTTCACTCAGTTCCTCCATCTCACTGGACCCTCTGTCCCTTACTATTTCTGGAAGATTATTTATGTCCTCCTTAGTGAAGACAGAACCAAAGTAATTATTCAATTGGTCTGCCATGTCCTTGCTCCCCATAATCAATTCACCTGTTTCTGTCTGCAGGGGACCTACATTTGTCTTTATCAGTCTTTTCCTTTTTACATATCTATAAAAGCTTTTACAGTCCATTTTTATGTTCTCTGCCAGTTTTCTCTCATAATCTTTTTTCCCCTTCCTAATTAAGCCCTTTGTCCTCCTCTGCTGAACTCTGAATTTCTCCCAGTCCTCAGGTGAGCCACTTTCTCTGGCTAATTTGTATGCTACTTCTTTGGAATTGATACTATCCCTAATTTCTCTTGTCAGCCACGGGTGCACTACCTTCCTTGATTTATTCTTTTGCCAAACTGGGATGAACAATTGTTGTAGTTCATCCATGCAACCTTTAAATGCTTGCCATTGCATATCCACCGTCAATCCTTTAAGTGTCATTTGCCAGTCTATCTTAGCTAATTCACGTCTCATACCTTCAAAGTTACCCCTCTTTAAGTTCAGAACCTTTGTTTCTGAATTAACTATGTCACTCTCCATGTTAATGAAGAATTCCACCATATTATGGTCACTCTTACCCAAGGGGCCTCTCACGACAAGGTCGCTAATTAACCCTTCCCCATTGCTCAAAACCCAGTCCAGAATAGCCTGCTCTCTAGTTGGTTCCTCGACATGTTGGTTCAAAAAAACCATCCCGCATACATTCCAAGAAATCCTCTTCCTCAGCACCTTTACCAATTTGGTTCACCCAGTCTACATGTAGATTGAAGTCACCCATTATAACTGCTGTTCCTTTATTGCACACATTTCTAATTTCCTGTTTAATACCATCTCCGACCTCACTACTACTGTTAGGTGGCCTGTACACAACTCCCACCAGCGTCTTCTGCCCCTTAGTGTTACGCAGCTCTACCCATATCAATTCCACATCTTCCCGGCTTATGTCCTTCCTTTCTATTGCGTTAATCTCTTTTTTAACCAGCAACGCCACCCCACCTCCCCTTCCTTCATGTCTATCCCTCCTGAATATTGAATATCCCTGAACGTTGAGCTCCCATCCCTGGTCACCCTGGAGCCATGTCTCTGTGATCCCAACTATATCATAATCATTAATAACAATCTGCACTTTCAATTCATCCACCTTATTACGAATGCTCCTTGCATTGACACATAAAGCCTTCAGGCGCTCTTTTACAACTCTCTTAGCCCTTGTACAATTATGTTGAAAAGTGGCCCTTTTTAATGCTTGCCCTGGATTTGTCGGCCTGCCACTTTTACTTTTCTCCTTTGTACTTTTTGCTTCTTTCTTGTGGCAGAACACCTTATAGATAATGATGGGGAAGACTTTTCGTATGATGAACTGGGGTATATCCACTACTTTTTGTAGGCCTTTCCATTCATGGGTATTGGTGTTTCCACACCAGGACCTGATGTGACCAGTCAGGATACTCTCCACTGTGCATCTGAAGAAGTTTGTCCAAGTTTTAAGATGACATGCCAAACCTGCCCAAACTTCTAAGAAACTACAAGGCTCTGCTCTGCTCTCTCTGTAATAGCACTTACGTGCTGGTCCCAGGACAAGGTCCGTGTAATTATAACACCAAGGAATTTAGTTACTGACCCTCTCCACCTGTGATCCCTTGATGAGAACTGGATCACGGACCTCTGGATTTCTTCTCCTCTAGACAATAGCCAGTTCTTTGCTTTTGCTGACCAATTGTTGTGGCACTATTCAACCAGATTTTTAATCTCCCTCCTATACGCCGATTCGTCGCTATCTTTTGCTCAGCAGCGGTGGTGTCGGCAGCGAACTTGAATATGGCGTTGGAGCTTTACAATTGCCGCAAAAAACCGAAGGAGCTGGTTGGGGACGACAGGAGGAATGGAGATAGGCTAACCCCTATTGACATCAATGGATCTGAGGTAGAGAGGGTGTTCTTCGGTATAAACATCACCGAGGATCTCACGCCGTCTGTACTTAACGGTTGTGTGGTGAAAAAGGCACAACAACGCCTCTTTCACCTCAGACGGCTGAAGAAGTTTGGTATGGGTCCCCCAAATCCTAAGAACTTTCTACAGGGGCACAATTGAGAGCATCCTGACTGGCTGCATCACTGCTGGTATGGGAACTGTACCTCCCTTAATTGCAGTACTCTGCAGAGAGTGGTGTGGACAGCCCAGTGCATCTGTGCATGTGAACTTCCCACTATTCAGGATATTTACAAAGACAGGGGTGTAAAAAGGGCCCCAAGAATCACTGGGGACATGAGTCACCCCAACCACAAACTGTTCCAGCTGCTACCATCCGGTAAACAGTACCGCAGCATAAAAGCCAGGACCAACAGGCTCCAGGACAGCTTCTTCCACCAGGCCAACAGTGATTAATTCATGCTGACACGACTGTACTTCTATGTTATATTGACGGTCCTGTTGTACTTACTATTTATTACAAATTACTATAAATTGCACATTTAGACGGAGACATGACGTAAAGATTTTTACTCCTCGTGTCTATGAAGGATGTAAGTAATAAAGTCAATTCAATTCAATTAAGATCCTGTGGACAGGATGAAAGAATCAAAGATGTGAAAAAAGGGAAAGAAGTAAGAAATAAGAAAACTTTTGTCTCGGACAGTGATACTATTTCAATGTAGCGACCATCAAGAATATGCATCGTCAGCTCTGGGCTTCCCGAGATCACGTTCCCGCTTCCATTGTCTCACCACCTTCTCTCTAATATTTCATATTTTTAAAGGCACATTTTCTGCCTTTGCTGATACACTGGACTCATTTACGCCTAGTGTTTTCAGTTTCTATGTGCAGCGTGAATAGTGATGGTATTTCTGCGGCTCAGCGATCCAGGAGGTACATAAGCGGAGGGGCGTTCCCACTCCTGATCGCTTGATTATCGGCTCCTGCAGGCACACAGGTAGCTGCGCTCTTAGTGAAAGTTTGAAATAAAGTTTGTTACTGAGCATAAGCTTTTCAACATGAACACGCAATGCAGTGAGAGAAAAACTCAACCATTTTTGCGGATAAAGATCAAATTTAATGCTATAAAATCAGATAACTTTTGACTCTATTTGCTTCCTTTGATTATAGCCACTGTCGTGTATTTAATATTTAAGTAATGTTTGAGTAAATGTGTGTGTGTGTGTGTGTGTGTGTGTGTGTGTGTGTGTGTTGATTAAGCGTTCTTGTTCGTCTAAAATAATTCATTACGGGTTACGTGTAATAATACATTAATTGCATACGTCATCGGGCTATCACGTAATACGTGCGCGCCTCGCTGAATATAATCCCGAAGTTACACCTGCATTTCGGAGTCTGGTCTTCCTTTTAATTAGTTTAATGTTTTGAAGTTACAAAACATAACAGCCATCATGCATGATAACGTCCTCGTGGAATGAATGCAATTAGCCCTGATTCTTGCAAATGCCGCCTCGAAATGTTTTCTGAGCACTCTGGTCGCAGTTTCACTGCAGGGGTTTACACTAAGAATGCTTTCAATATGAACGCCAGGGCTAAACAGGGTTTTAGTACTATGAAGGATCATCTGATTGCAATGCAACATACAAGTTAAACATAGAACATAGAACATAGTACAGCACAATACAGGCCCTTCGGCCCACTATGTTGTGCCGACCCTCAAACCCTGCCTCCCATATAAGCCCCCACCTTAGATTCCTCCATATACCTGTCTAGTAGTCTCTTAAACTTCACTAGTGTATCTGCCTCCACCACTGACTCAGGCAGTGCATTCCACTCACCAACCACTCTCTGAGTAAAAAAACCTTCCTCTAATAGCCCCCTTGAACTTCCCACCCCTTACCTTAAAGCCATGACCTCTTGTATTGAGCAGTGGTGCCCTGGGGAAGAGGCACTGGCTATCCACTCTATCTATTCCTCTTATTATCTTGTACACCTCTATCATGTCTCCTCTCATCCTCCTTCTCTCCAAAGAGTAAAGCCCTAGCTCCCTTAATCTCTGATCATAATGCATACTTTCTAAACCAGGCAGCATCCTGGTAAATCTCCTCTGTACCCTTTCCAATGCTTCCACATCCTTCCTATAGAGAGGTGACCAGAACTGGACACAGTACTCCAAGTGTGGCCTAACCAGAGTTTTATAGAGCTGCATCATTACATCGCGACTCTTAAACTCTATCCCTCAACTTATGAAAGCTAACACCCCATAAGCTTTCTTAACTACCCTATCCACCTGTGAGGCAACTTTCAGGGATCTGTGGACATGTACCCTGAGATCCCTCTGCTCCTCCACACTACCAAGAATCCTGCCATTTAATTTGTACTCTGCCTTGGAGTTTGTCCTTCCAAAGTGTACCACCTCACACTTCTCTGGGTTGAACTCCATCTGCCACTTCTCAGCCCACTTCTGCATCCTATCAATGTCTCTCTGCAATCTTTGACAATCCTCTACACTATCTACAACACCACCAACCTTTGTGTCGTCTGCAAACTTGCCAACCCACCCTTCTACCCCCACATCCAGGTCGTTAATAAAATTCACGAAAAGTAGAGGTCCTAGAACAGATCCTTGTGGGACACCACTAGTCACAATCCTCCAATCTGAATGTATTCCCTCCACCACCACCCGCTGCCTTCTGCAGGCAAGCCAATTCTGAATCCACCTGGCCAAACTTCCCCGGATCCCATGCCTTCTAACTTTCTGAATAAGCCTACCGTGTGGAACCTTGTCAAATGCCTTACTAAAATCCATATAGATCACATCCACTGCACTACTCTCATCTATCTGCCTGGTCACCTCCTCAAAGAACTCTATCAGGCTTGTTAGACACGATCTGCCCTTCACAAAGCCATGCTGACTGTTCCTGATCAGACCATGATTCTCTAAATGCCTATAGATCCTATCTCTAAGAATCTTTTCCAATAGCTTTCCCACCACAGACGTAAGGCTCACTGGTCTATAATTACCCAGACTATCCCTACTACCTTTTTTGAACAAGGGAACAACATTCGCCTCCCTCCAATCCTCCGGTACCATTCCCGTGAACAACGAGGACACAAAGATCCTAGCCAGAGGCTCAGCAATCTCTTCTCTCGCCTCGTGGAGCAGCCTGGGGAATATTCCGTCAGGCCCCGGGGACAACTCCAACACCTCCTCTCCCTTAATATCAACATGCTCCAGAACATCAACCTCACTCATATTGTCCTCACCATCATCAAGTTCCCTCTCATTGGTGAATACCGAAGAGAAGTATTCATTGAGGACCTCGCTCACTTCCACAGCCTCCAGGGACATCTTCCCACCTTTATCTCTAATCGGTTCTATCTTCACTCCTGTCATCCTTTTTTTGTTCACATAATTGAAGAATGCCTTGGGGTTTTCCTTTACCCTACTCGCCAAGGCCTTCTCATGCCCCCTTCTTGCTCTTCTCAGCCCCTTCTTAAGCTCTTTTCTTGCTTCCCTATATTCCTCAATAGACCCATCTGATCCTTGCTTCCTAAACCTCATGTATGCTGCCTTCTTCCACCTGACTAGATTTTCCACTTCACTTGTCACCCATGGTTCCTTCACCCTACCATTCTTTATCTTCCTCACAGGGACAAATTTATCCCTTACATCCTGCAAGAGATCTCTAAACATCGACCACATGCCCATAGTACATTTCCCTGCAAAAACATCATCCCAATTCACACCTGCAAGTTCTAGCCTTATAGCCTCATAATTTGCCTTTCCCCAATTAAAAATTTTCCTGTCCTCTTTGATTCTATCCTTTTCCATGATAATTATAAAGGCCAGGGAGCGGTGGTCACTGTCCCGCAGATGCTCACCCACTGAGAGATCTGTGACCTGACCCAGTTCATTACCTAGTACTAGATCTGGTATGGCATTCCCCCTGGTCGGCCTGTCCACATACTGTGACAGGAATCCATCCTGGACACACTTAACAAATTCTGCCCCATCTAAACCCTTTGAACTAATCAGGTGCCAAACAATATTAGGGAAGTTAAAGTCACCCATGATAACAACCCTGTTATTTTTGCACCTTTCCAAAATCTGCCTCCCAATCTGCTCCTCTGTATCTCTGCTGCTACCAGGGGGCCTATAGAATACCCCCAGTAAAGTAACTTCTCCCTTCCTGTTCCTGACTTCCACCCATATTGACTCAAAAGAGGATCCTGCTACATTACCCACCCTTTCTGTAGCTGTAATAGTATCTCTGACCAGTAATGCAGTAATCCTCCCCTTTTCCCGCCCTCTCTATCCCTTTTAAAGCACTGAAATCCAGGAATATTGAGAATCCATTCCTGCCCTGGTGCCAGCCAAGTCTCTGTAATGTCCACTACATCATAATGCCATGTATGTATCCAAGCTCTCAGTTCATCACCTTTGTTCCTGATGCTTCTTGCATTGAGGTACACACATTTCAGCGCTTCTACCTTACTGTCTTTACACCGTTTATTCTGCTTCTCTTTCCTCAAAGCCTCTCTGTATGTTAGATCTGGCTTTACTCCATGCACTTCTTTCACTGCTCTATCGCTCTGGGTCCCGTCCCCCTTGTAAATTAGTTTAAACCCTCCTGAACCATGCTAGCAAACCTACCTGCAAGGATATTGCTCCCCCTCGAGTTCAGGTGCAACCCATCCAATCTGTACAGGTCCCACCTTCCCCAGAAGAGATCCCAATGATCTAAAAATCTGAAACCCTGCTCCCTGCACCAACTCCTCAGCCACGCATTCAACTGCCATCTCCTCCAATTCTTACCATCTCTGTCACGTAGCACTAGCAGCAATCCTGAGAACGCCACCCTTGAGGTCCTGTTCTTCAGCCTTCTGCCTAATTCCCGAAACTCACACTTCAGGACCTCATCCCTCTTCCTGCCTATGTCATTGGTCCCAACATGTATCACAACTTCTGGTTGCTTTCCCTCTCGTACCAGGATGTCGTGCACCCGGTCAGAGACCTCCCGGACCCTGGCACCCGGGAGGCAACAAACCATGCGGGTGTCCTTCTCACGTCCACAAAATCTCCTGTCTGCTCCCCTGACTATAGAGTCTCCAATGACAACAGCTCTCCTCTTCTCCGTCCCACCCTTCTGCACCACAGGGTCAGCCTCAGTGCCGGAGGCCCTGCCACCGTGACTCACACCTGGTCGGTCGTCCCTGCCAGCAGTATCCAGGATGGTAAACTTATTATTCAGGGGAATAGCTACAGGGGTGCTCTGCACTACCTGTCTGCTCACCTTCACTTTCCCCCCTCTGACTGTCACCCAACAACCTGCCTCCGACAGCCAAGGTGTTACTACCTCCCTGCAGCTCTCATCTATGACTGCCTCATTCTCCCTTATGAATCGAAGGTCATCCAGCTGCTGCTCCAGATTCCTTACACGGTCTTCCAGATCGCCCAGCCATATGCACTTCTGGCAGATGTGACCCTGCGGGAGAGGGGCGTTCCCCCAAGACTGCCACATCTCACATGAGAGGCACATCACCGTCTCAGGAGACATTGTAAAATTATTTGTAAATAATCTACCTGGCCTTTACATCGTTCAAATTTTAAAAGTACCCGTCCGTTAGTTCTTTAGATGATTACAATGTAGATATTCTCTTTTGTAGTTTGCAATTTTAAAAAGGCGAGGTCAATTTCAACGTTAAAGAGACGTGTGGGTAGGGACATTGATGGTGGGGTTCTGGACAGCGTCGGTCCCGGAGCAGGTCGATGGGAGTAGACAGTTTAGATGGCTCCGCATGGACTAGACGGGCCGAAGGGCCTGTTTTCTGCGCTGTACTTTCCTATGACTCTCTAAGATTGGTGATATACGAACATAAGAAATAGGATATGTCTTATTAAGCCGCTAGTTCAACCTTTAAAAATGTGGAAAATCATTTGGTAGTGAGCGAGCTAATTGCAGAGTCAGGTTAAATGAATGGTTTTCAGGTTGCAAACCGTGACTGGAAGGTCGCAGGGTGAATCCCGGCGCCTCCACTATTTACAATCTATACTAATGATGGATGCAGTTTATTGCAGACAAATCTGCTGATAACACAGGTGGGGAAGTCAGTTCTGAGGAGTGTGTAAATATACTATGAATATAGATAAGAACACTGAATAGCGTTGCAGAGGACAGGCACCGACACAGCATGAAGCCAAATTAAACTAATCACTTCTGCCTGCACATGATGCATATCCCGCCACTCGCTGTATATTTATGTGCCGATCTGAATTTCTCTTCAATGCTACTATTGTATCTCTTTTAAATACCACCCCTAGCAGCACGTTCCGGGCATGTACCGCTCTCTGTGTAAAACAAAATAAAATATATCGCGCTGTACACCCCCCCCCCACCGAGTGAGTACGTTAGTTAAGTAACCGAGTCACAGAACAGTGAATTTGTATGCATGGGCTTTCAAAATGAGTTTTTCTAAATACTGCATCATCACCACGGACAGAAGCTGTCTGTTCATAAATTTAGCCAACGCAGCAAAAAGCAAAGGTTGTCTTTTCCAAGAAATGTCTCTCCAGGGTGCGCGTTTGATCAAGTAAACGCTCAAAAATTTGCCAGATTGTTATACTGTGAGGTTATCTACTCTGGTAAAAACGCAGAATATTGCTCAAGTGGAGAGAGACTGCAGAATGTACCTCGGTTTCCTCGTCCGTGAAAGACGTTAACACGAATTCACAGCACAGAAAGGCAATTGGAGTATAAGCATAAGAATTATCGCTACAACTGTACAGGGTGCTTTGGTCTCTGTACGTCAGGAGGGACAGACTGTATTTAATTTGAAGGCAGTTCAGGGAAGCTTCACTGGGATGACCAATCAAGAGAGTTCAAAGTTCAAAGTAAATTTGTTAACTAAGTACATTACACATATGTCACCGTGTACAACCCTGAGTTCATTTTCTTTCAAGCAAGCACAGTATACGCAAGAAAAACGACAGAATCAATGAAAGACTGCGCCCAACAGGACAGAAAACAGAGTGCAAAAAAAAACAAGCCGTGCAAATACAAAAAAAGGAGAAAAATAGTAAGTAAATAAATAAACAAGCAAGCAATAAATACAGAGAACTTGATAGGAAGAATCCTGGAAAATGAGCCTGGTGGTTGTGGGAACAGTTCAGTGATGGGATAACTGAAGTTGTGTGAAGTTACCCCCTCTGCTTCAAGATGTAGACCTTTAGACCACAAGACAAAGGAGCAGAAGTCGGCCATTCGGCCCATCGAGTCTGCTGCGCCATTTTATCATTAGTTGATCCATTCTCCCATTTAGTCCCACTCCCCCGCCTTCTCACCATAACCTTTGATGCCCTGGCTACTCAGATACCTATCAATCTCTGCTTTAAATACACCCAATGACTTGGCCTCCACTGCCGCCCGTGGCAACAAATTCCATAGATTTACCACCCTCTGGCTAAAAAAATTTCTTTGCATTTCTGTTCTGAATGGGCGCCCTTAATCCTTAAGTCACGCCCTCTCGTACTAGACTCCCCCATCATGGGAAACAACTTTGCCACATCCACTCTGTCCATGCCTTTCAACATTTGAAATGTTTCTATGAGGTTCCTTATGTAGAAGGAATCTTCACTGCTGTTTTCATAACAATTGTTTTACCGGCCAGTTGTTAGCCCTGAGCTGGACTCCTGGACCTGGAGGACCACTGAACCACTCTTAGTCTGGCCTCTACCCTTTGACCTGTCTGGCTTGGGTGACCCTACCAAGGGCCAAAGCATAAAGCCCTGACTCCAGCCAAGACAGCTCTCCTGATCATTGAGGCTTTTCTCAATCAATGGGCCCAAAAACTGCTCATCATACTCATAGTGCCTCAGAAAGCCTCAGCATTGGACTGGTCTAAGAACACTGAGGCTGCCTACAAGAAGGGTCAGAACCGTCTCTATTTCCTGAGGAGACTGAGGTCCTTTAACATCTGCCGGACGATGCTGAGGATGTTCTACGAGTCTGTGGTGGCCAGTGCTATCATGTTTGCTGTTGTGTGCTGGGGCAGCAGGCTGAGGGTAGCAGACACCAACAGAATCAACAAACTCATTCATAAGGCCAGTGATGTTGTGGGGATGGAACTGGACTCTCTGACAGTGGTGTCTGAAAAGAGGATGCTGGCCAAGTTGCATGCCATCTTGATCAATGTCTCCCATCCACTACATAATGTACTGGGTGGACACAGGAGTACATTCAGCCAGAGACTCATTCCTCCGAGATGCAGCACAGAGCGTCATAGGAAGTCATTCCTGCCTGTGGCCATCAAACTTTACAACTCCTCCCTTGGAGGGTCAGACACCCTGAGCCAATAGGCTGGTCCTGGACTTACTTCATAATTTACTGGTATAATTTATATATTACTATTTAACTATTTATTACTATTTAACTATTTATTACTATTTTCTATTACTATTTATTATTTATGGTGCAACTGTAACGAAAACCAATTTCCCCCAGGATCAGTAAAGTATGACTATGACTATGAGATTACGTCCTTGCTTTTATATTCTAGTCCTCTTGAAGAGAATGCTAACATTGTGTTTGCCCTCCTCACCACCAACTCAACCTGCAGATTAATCTTTATGGGATCCAGCAGAAGGGTCTCCCAAGTCCCTTTGCGCCTCGTATTTTCAAATTCCCCCCCCACCCCGGTTAGAAACTAGCCTATGCTTTTATTCCTTCTCCCAAAGGGCATGACCGTACATCTCCCCAACACTGCTTTCCATTTGCCACTTCTTCGCAAATGGCCCTCTTGGAGGCAGAAATTGTGAGGCCCGTGCCTCGGGGGGGGGGGGGTTAAGTGCTACAGGACACAAACGGGAAAATGAGCTTGCGGTCCAGATCAGATAGGCGACTTTCTTATTGAACATCACTTCCTGTTCCTTTCTCTTATGTTCTTTCTAATTCAGCTGGGACAGTGTGCAGCCTCAGCAATCTGCTTCTGAGGAAGGAGAACACCAACCACTTCCCTACTCTGATTATTTATTCAGCGAGTCCTGATTGGGGAGCACGCCTTATGAGAATAGGTTGAGTGAACTCGGCCTTTTCTCCTTGGAGCGACGGAGGATGAGAGGTGACCTGATAGAGGTGTACAAGATAATGAGAGGCATTGATTGGGTGGATAGTCAGAGGCTTTTCCCCAGGGCTGAAATGGCTGGCATGAGGGGGCATAGTTTTAAGGTGCTTGGAAGTAGGTACAGAGGAGATATCAGGGGTAAGTTTTTTTACGTGGAGAGTGGTGAGTGCGTGGAATGGGCTGCCGGCAATGGTGGTGGAGGCTGATACAGTAGGGTCTTTTAAGAGACTCCTGGATGGATGCATGGAGCTTAGAAAAATAGAGGGCTATGGGTAAACCTAGGTAGTTCTACGGTAAGGACATATTTGGCACAGCTTTGTGGGCCGAAGGGCCTGTATTGTGCTGTAGGTTTTCTATGTTTCTATGCAAGTTATTTTGTGTGGTATTCTGGCGATTAAAGTATCAGGCTTTGCTGTAATGGTATCTGCAGTGGATTAGTCCGACTCACTAATCTACAGCTAACATTGCAGGCTGAACTGACAACAGAGAGGACAAATTATAGAATTTTTGTAAAATCTGGGAATATTTTAAAATATTACAGTAAAAGATTACCCACATTGCCTGTCCTGTATTGACAGTAATGATTTCACGTTGGCACTAAATGGAGTGCATTTAAAATCCATTATACATTTCAGCCTAATAGATAAGGACATAAAAGTGCAGGCACGAAGTTTCAATTCTCCACATCACTCCTATCAGGAAGTAATCCACAGCTGCTATGCTAAATATCCTCCAGAGTATCGGAGGAGGGCTCCTGAGATTTTACTGGTGTGTCAGATGGTACATTGATCGCTGGGACCCGGTCCAGGCACAGCTAAGAGACTGATAGGATAAAAAAAAATATGCTCTTTCTGGTCATGGTAAGGATCAAATGAGTTTCAAGCAACTGCCACACTTGTGCAATGGGCAGCTTTTCTCTCGAGGCGCTGATTAAAGCAGGTTGCTTAGAGTTCAAATCAGCCTCTAAGCTCCCCTAGAAGTACAATGTATTGGCCTGCCAGTAAAGGCTGGGAAATTCCTCCATTTCTGGTGATCTCATCACTTAAGTTTTTTTTAAACTACAGAAGATATTTATTCTAGTTTAATCTAAAACTCCACCCGAGCCTTCGAAATATCAATTCCTCCGATTCAAAAGGCTGTTTCTTTTCATGCAGAATTTTACCGTAATCATTAATCATTTATGTTTATGTAGGTAATTGCTGGCTTCTGTCACATCCACTGCATCATAGCATTCAACGCTGCCTAGAGGTTCATAAAGGTCAGGCTCTACGCTTCCTCAATCTTGACACGGTTCAGCATTTCAGTTATTTCTATGATCTTAATACTTCCTGTAGTTTATGTGTGTAGAAGATAATTTGTGATTTCGGTGAGAGAAATTTGCTGTTAGCAAAACGACAGATTGCAGGCATGTTCTCAAATGAACTAGGCACTTCCTTCAGTCAATTTCACCGTGTGTAGTAAAGTGTAAAATATTGATTCATTGGTAATTGCTGTATTTGGCAGATGGAGTGAAGACTGCATTTGCTGAGAGCCATTCAAGATGTCTATAATGAGTGCCATTGTCCCAAAGCAATGAAATGTACAGTCCTATATTGCTGATTAAAATTTACTCTGACAGTTTTCAAATACCTGATATATAACGCAGAAATTCCTTCAAGGAGTGAACCAAGATCAAATCATTTCTACCATCTGACTAGTGTCCTTTTTGCACTGAAGATATTTATTATGTTTTACGTTTTCACACCCTGACATAGTGAGTGCCCTGGGGTATGAATTTGTGTCATCTTCTTAGAGATATTTCTATCTCCATTATTTTGTGTTTCAGTTTAAAAATTTAAAAGATCTTCTGCGTTTTTTTTTTCTTCTTAATTCATGACACCAATGCACTGAAGAACAAAGATGAAAACTCAAACAATTCCTTCACAGTTCAGAAGATGATTATTAATATTTCTCATCAAAATATTTAATCTTTTATCCAGATGGCATTCAGCAGGAATATCCCTCAATAATCCAATCAGAGGAGAATCATAACTTCAGAAGGACTGTGTCCTCACTTGAGTAGGGCTGTCCCTTTTGAAGCCATATTTATCTCCAAGGTCACCTGTGAATACTCCACTAAAAGATTACAGCGCATATAAAAAAACAACTGATTAGTTTTCCCAACTGAATATTTATCGACATTAATTGCCACTCTAAGTGGTACACTTTCTCAAATGTGAAACTGCCTCAGGCTGCCCACATACATTCTAGTTAGTCTGAACTGTTCCACAGTAACGTTAGCCCAAATTTTAATGCAGAAGTGCTTTCCTTCTGGAAAATAAATCAGATATGCCACTAAATCTTCCAACCTAGAACATTACTTGCGTCAGAGAAAAGGAATGAAGTATTTCAAGGCATTGGCTGTTTAGACAAAAAGAAAAATTGCTAGATTAGTAAACGTATGCAGAATAGTAAGTTGATATCTTCATGTTTTGATTTGTAACTCAAAAACATAAAAACTAATTCAAAGAAAATCATGGCAGCCAGGGATAACTTGTGTACGTTTAGTTTTAATTTCTTTAGTGAGGTGTGCACTTATGACATGGTGATGTAATGACGTACGCCATTCACGTACTTTTATATATAACCGATAATGAATTATGTAAACAACAAAGAATGCTTAATCAAACAATATATTTACAATATTTCTCAGATATTACTGATATTACACCACATTCCTCCCTACCTAACTATAAACTCCAACTCAATATATCATGCATTCAGGCCAAGAGATTTAATCACTGTGGAGGATTTCTTACTCTTGTAGGATAATCTCTTTCCTGGCTATGGAGGTCACTCTGCTTGGCAGGTGAGACTTGTGGCTGTGAAACAATCTCAGGTTCTGAGGCCTCCTCCGTTGTGGTTGCAGGAGTTGACTCTGGAACTGTAGGAAGTGGTTCTGACATCTCTGGCCATTTTTCTCCTCTAACAATCGAATCTGCTCTCCTCAGCCAATCAATCTGTCGTGTCCAGGTGACATCAGACACAATCTCCACTGTGTAGGAGAGTGGTCCAGTTTTGTCCTTAATCTTTCCAAGTGTCCACTTTTGATCACTTCTGTCCCTCGCCAGGACTGTTTGTCCAGGAGTGAAACATCGTATCTCCTTATTTGAAGGGCCCTGCAATTTTTCTCAGCTGTTTGTCCTGCTTACTTCTGAGATTGGGTTTGAGGAGATCCAACGGAAAACCCAGGGACAGCGGAGCTGGTAAGTTCTTGGCTGTGGTGACACGCAAGGAGGAAATTGGCCAGCTTCAGATTAGTGTCAGTGTAGTGTGTTCTGCTGATATTGCCTGCGGTGCTTTCGTTAGACTCTGAATAAACCTTTCTGCCAAGCCACTCGTAGCTGGGCGGTACGGTGCAGATGTAATATGTCGTACTGCATTCATTTTCAGGAATGGCTGACACTGTTCTGCACCATCTATGGTCCATCATCACTGACTAAGTGTTCTGGAGCACCAGTCCTTGGGTAGAGCCTTCCCCACCCATCAACAGTGTGCGAGGGAGGTGGCAGTGCAGGCTATTGGGAACTCGTCTGGCCACCTTGTAGCTGCACCCACCACTACCAAGAAACTTGTGCCCATGAATGGTCCGGCAAAATCCACAAACGTTTTGCCCAGGCCATTCCCAGGGATGCAGAGGCACGGCGCTTGGCATCTTCTGGGCATGTTGGCATCCCGAACAGTGCACGGCAAGCTCCTTGATCTGCTGATCTATTCCAAGCCACCAGACAAAGCTTCAAACCTATGCTTTCATTTTGACCAGGCCTAGATGACCGGCACCTAGCTCCTCCAACAATTTGGCTCTCAGCTTGGATGCTACAACAACTCTCAATCCCTGCATAAGGCAACACCCGACAAGGGTAAGTTCGTCCCAGTGCTGGTAAAAATGGGAAAGTGGAATTTTTGCTGCACGTTCCAGCCATTTTGGATTGCCATGTAGACCTGACACAGTGTGGCGTCTTTTCTGCTTTCCCTTTGGATCTTCTCTACATTAACAGGGAGACCTTCCATTTGCTTTAGGGAGAATATGTCAAGAGGAGTGTCCTCTTTTGTAAATTTTTCGGGTATTTCCTTCTCCAATCCAACAGCATTTCCATGATTAGCTGACCTCTTGAATTTAAACTTGGTAATTGTGTGCTCCAAGTAACAGAGCCCATCTCTGCATTTGTGCTGTTGCTATTGGTGGAACACCCTTCTGTGGATTGAAAACAGACACTAGTGGTTGATGATAAGTAATGAGGGTAAACTCTCCACCAGACAAGCACTTTTAGAAATGTTTTGCACCCCAAACCAGACTCAAGGCCTCTCTGTCAATATGTGTGTAATTTTTCTCTGCAGCATTAAGGGAATGTGATTTAAAGGCTATGAGGTATTCACGAACATCACTCATAACATGTGACATGATTGCATCTATACCATAAGGTGAGGCAGCACAGGCAAGCTTCACTGGACAATGTGAAGAATAATATGTGAGTGCAGAGTCTGACGTCACCATTTCCTTTGTCTTTTGGAAAGCCACCTAACACTGCTTTGTCAATTGCCATTTCCTCCCAATCCATTGTAATAAGTTCAAGAGGTGGAGCACAGTAGCCAGGTTTGGAAGGAACCTGTTACAGTAAGTGACAAATCCTAAAATGGACTGCAACTGTGACACATCCATTGGCCTTGGGGGATCCACCACTGCTTGAATTTTCTCAGCACACTTATGTAAATCTTGCGTGTCAATGGTGTGACCGCAGTAAGTGATGTTTGGTTTAAAAATTCACACTTGTTGCATTGTGCTCTAAACCCACAATTTTCTAATCTTTTTAGCACTGCCTTGAGATTTTGAAGATGTTCCTTCTCATCCACACTGGTAACAATGATGATATCCAGGTAACACTAAGTATCTGGGCAGCCTTGCAGTACGTGACCCATAGCTTTCTGCCAGAGTGTAGGTGCAGATGCTGCTCCAAAAATAAGCCTATTATAGTGATAGGGTGTTTATGGTGAGAAACACTTTGGACTCTCCTTCCATCTCCATCTGTAGGTAGGTCTTAGCTAAGTCCTCTTTGTTGAAGTGTTTCCCACTAGAAAGGTTTGCAAATATAGCCTCTATCCTGGGCAGAGGGTTATTGATTTACTTTTAGTACTGGGTTGATGGTGACCTCAAAATCATCACAGATCCTGACTGACTGATTCTTCTTGCCTGCTGGGAACACTGGCATTGCCCATGCGCTCCACTCAACCTTGAAAAGAATTCCTCCAGCCTCCTTGCGATCTACATAGCTCAGAGGCTTTGTCACAGATGGTATATGGAACCAGATGGGCTTTGTAAACTTGGGTGTGGCATTTTCATTTAACACTATTTTACCCTTGACATGTTTCATTTTTCCAATGCCATCCTTGAACACTGCTATGGCATCATCCAATTCCTTCCTTGATAGGATTTCAGTTGACTCTATTGTAGGGGATGTGGCATGCAAATGGTGGATGGATCTCCAACCAAGCTGTAGTTTTCTCAGCCAATCATGGCCCACAATGCTGGCCCTCCTGTTTTTGCCACCTACAAGCCCAATGTGGCTTGTTATTGTTGCATTTCACTGTTACGAATGTCATTTCCACAGGCGTTATCTTTTCTCCAGTATAAGTTCTTAGTTGGATATCTGCAGGTTTCAGCTCAGTAGCTTTGAAATGCCTTTCAAACTCATTTTGTGGTGTGACTGAAACAGCCAAGCCAGTGTCCAATTCCATTTTAATTAACTTGCCATTCACTTCTGGTGTAAGCCATATTGCTTGTCTCTTGTTAGTTTTCACAACTATGTATTTGTCCCACTTGTTGCATTTTCTGCAAGTTTTGTTTTTAATCCTGCATGGGTCTGGTGTATGTGAGCCCCTGCCACAATGGTAACACACTTTGTTTGGCCAGACCGGACTTTTTTAGACGTTGCCATTTCATTCCAGACCGCAACTCAAATATGTCTCTGTTTGCTTTTTCCATTTATACAGTGATTTCAACTGTTCTTTTAACTGTGAGTTGTGCTTCAGTTAGGAGCCATTTTTGAATGCTTTCTTGTAAGATCCCACAAACTAAGTGATCTCTCAGTGCGTCATTAAGCCCATCACTGAACTGGCAATGTTTAGACAATCTCTTCAATTCAGCCAGGTAAGCTGAAATAGACTCTCCTGAAATAGAATCTGTTTATGAAACCTAAAGCATTCTGCAATCAACAATATTTTCAGGTCTAAATCTTTCTGCATTATGTTCACGATATCAGCAAAGCTCATCTTGGCTGGTTTGGTTAGAGCAGGAAAACTTCTTAGCAAACTGTATCTTCTTCCAACAATTGCACTCAGGTGGCAAAACTGGCACTTGTTTCTCATCGGCTATGCCATTTGCTTGAAAATACTGCTCAATTCATTCAGTATACATCACCCAGTTACCTGTTTTGCAATTGAATGCGTCTGTATTTCCAAAATAGCCAACCATTTGTTTTTTTTTCTGTTTTCAATTTATTACTTTTCGCACGAGTACTCACTGTTTATGAATCAGCAAATTTTGTCCATTTTCTTGTTTTTTAAAACTAGATTATTTGTCTACCCTTGCTAAGGGAAATAATGTGCTGTGTTTTTTTAAATCGAATGTCCCTCCCGCTCCTCTTCCTTAAGAAAAACATGCTGCACATCAACAAGTAGGTAGTCGTCTCATGTTCATTTTAAAATTTCCTCATTGCTGCTGTTGTGCTTTGTAACTCCAAAACATAAAACTGATTGAAGGAAAAACATGGGGGCTGGAGATAACCCAAGTACAGTTACCTTTACATTTCTTTAGTGAGGAGCTCACTTATGATGTGGTGGTGTAATGACATTCATGTACTTTTACATATAACCCATAATGAATTATGTAAACAACAAAGAATACTTAATCAAACAATATATTACTGAAATATTAAATACACTACAGCTTATAGGCCCTCAATTACCAGTCTTCTAGCATGTTGGAGTAGCAACTCTTGCATAATGTAAACAGAATCAGCAAAGCCTTCAGTTCCACTGTTCCATCTAATAACTAAATCTATCAGTCCCATCATGGCAACACAATGAGATTAATAAGCATGCAAATAAATAAAATATTCCCTGCATGTTATGGATGTAACAACAAAATATCTGTGGGTCAGTAAGTGTTGCCTCCCATATTTCCTTGTTAATTTGTGTTTAAAATTAATAAATATCTCTTGGATATATTTATTTCTTGGATACATTGGAAAGCTATAAGATTAAACCCATTTTAACCATATGTGAGACAGAAATTGTATTCTATGGACACAATTTCCTGAAAAAAGAAAAGTATTTTTCTCTTCTAACACAGAAATTGGCTGCTCATTTCCATCTATCTGTATTGGTGTTTTGATTTCGAACCGTAGTCTTAATAGCACACGAATCTTGATCCGATATTCCCTATTTAACACTTTTTTTATTTGTCTGTCTGGAACACTCAAATGGTGTATTCCTTTCTTCTTCAATGGTTAACTCGGGCATTGATTCATGGATTTCTGTGTAAAGAAGAAGGCTATTCAGCCCATTGTGTCAATCCCAACTGAAGAAGAATAACTCAGCTTCCAGCACTAGGGTCCACAGCCCTGCAACCCACAGCTCTTCAAGACCATGCTGAAATAGTTTTTCAATCTGAAAAGACTTTCTGCTTCTACCATCTCTTTTAGAAGAAAAAAATCTCATTTATATCTTTTCTACTTATTCTTTCAAAACTTTTTATAGTTTTGTATATCTTAAGTCTTCCTCTACCTTCCTCTTTTCTAAAGAAAGCAATGGCACCTTATCCAACTTTCTCGTAGCTGATATTTCCCAATCCTAGCAACATCCTTGTAAGTCTCCTCTCCAGTACACAACCACAACTCTCCATACCTGCTCTCACCTTCAAAATCATGTCTGTCTTTTTTTCTCAGTGCCACTTTCCTTTACAAGTCCATAGCCCTTGATGCTCTCAAGATCCAACAATGTCATAATTATAGACTGAGCCTTGGGGAGAGATTTACAAATAGACACCTCACTCAGAAAGTGAATTCTTCAGATGTGAGTACACAGGAATCAGGCATTGGTCTTTCTGGCTGTTGTCCGCAGTTCCAGCCACAACTTCATTGATCTTATACTCAGCCGATAAAAGGAAATAACCAATATTAATTAATTACTTTAAAGATCTGTCCTGGTACCTTTAAGGTTAATGATCTGTGGACATGCACTTCAAGGTCTCTCCATCCATTCCATATCAGTATCATATATTAACCCACCTCTTGGCTTAGAAGCAACCTCCATCCATACCTACCTCCACATCTCCACCCCTCCCAAGCTTTATCACTGACCCCTCCTCTTCTTTTACATGACATCATCGAAGGCCTGGCTCGTGCATATGGATGACCTCCATCTATCGCCATTTCTCCACCACCTTCTTCAATTTCCCCAATGTCTCTGTACTCTAAACCCCATTGACTGGCCGTTGATCTTCCATAAACAAAAGCCGTCTAACTGGTCTCCCATAATCTGACCCTGTCCTGCAAGAAAATGAATCTCGATATATATGTACTTTGTTAATAAGGTAAACTTACTATCTGGGTACATATATGTCACCGTATATAGCACTGGGATTTTGAACTAATCCTCTCTGATTTCTACTTACACATTGCCTCTGGGCTTGACCTCTGTACAAGCAGGAAATGTTCATATTTGTGCTTTGTTGTCTCAGGTTCTCCTACCTCAGCAACTTTCTCCAGCACTGCAATCCTCCATGAACTCTGTTCCTCCATCCTTTCTTCATTTTCTGCACTTTACCTAGTCTGCCCCACCACTGATGGTTGTTCTTAAGGCCTTCCAGAGCCATGCTCCCCACCACCAGATCTTCCTTTCTTCCATTAAGGCCTACTTTAAAATCCACCGGAAGTTCTCTCCAGGTCTGAGAATGTGTATGTGAGGACAGAAATAGAGCTATCACTTCAGATCAGTGCTGCCTGATTTGTTGAGTACTACCTCAGCATTTTCCTTTTATATTTCAGCTTTGCTTTAAAGTCCACCTTTTTGACCAAGTCAGATTCAGATTCATTTGCTTATCACGTGTAGACGGAAACATACAGTGAAGTGCATCAAGGTCGGTTCAAAACACACACACACACACACACACACACACACACACTCACTCCTCCAACCCCAGGACAGATCATCTACAACCTTCGGCCGCTAGTCTCCAGTGGACTCACAGATTCACAGACATTGGCCCTTCAATTTCCCCAGATAACTGGCAGACTCAGGGCTCTGCAGACTTGCAGACTGGCCATCGAGCCTCAACTTCCTGGCTTCGATCTTCGGTATCGGCCGCAGGGCTCACCGGTGGCGATGGAAAGAGGGCCCCAAACTCCGGACTTCCCGATGACGGAACCCCAAACACTAGGCCTCGTCCAAGTCCTGGTATGTTCACCATGAGGACTGCAAAGATGCAAAAATGTGATTCACTACCACCTCTTCAAGGTATTGGAGTTGGTTCATTAGTGACACGTGGATCCGTTTTGCACACGATCCTGACAGACCCTGCCCATACATAAATGCATCAAGGTAGTAAAGCAAAACCAGAATGCAGAATATAGTGTAGCACAGCAGAGGAAGCCTAGTGCAGGTAGACATCCAAAGTACAAAGGCCACAACGAGGTAGATAGGGGATCAAAAGTTCAAAAACTTACGTTTTAGCCGATGAGAAGTCCATTCCAGAGTCTGTTAACAGCTTGATAAAACTGTCCTAGAGCCTGGTGATAGAGGCTCTCAAAATTTTTGATCTTCTGCTCGATGGGAGAGCAGAGAACTCTGAATGACTAAGCCGGAAGGAGTCCTTGATCATGTTAGTTGGCTTCTGGAGGCAACAGGAAATTAGGGGTGGTGAATACATATTGACCTTATTATCAAACCCCCTACCCAGTAAATGCATAGAAGTAAAGCTTCCAATTGACTCTCCCTCACACTTACCAATCCTTCATAACGAATCCTATCAGCTCTTTCCTCAGCCCCATTCTATGGCAAAGCTTGGAACGTTTCACTATGTTAACAGTGACACAGAAAAGTAAAGGATTGCTCTTGTTAAGGTAACCTGATTGCACCATCATTAGGATCCATCTACCTTGACAGGTTTGATACATCCTTATATAACATATCAACCAAGAGGTCCACCAACTTGTCTTTGGGTTTGGAGGCTTGCGTGTCTCAATGACCCGGAGAGCTATGCTGGCTGGAGTCTGGGCTTTATGCTTTGGCTCCTGATAGGGTCACCCATGTCAAACAGGTCAAAGGGTAGAGGACAGACTGAGGAGTGGTCCATCAGTCCTCCAGGTTCTGGGGTTCAGCTCAGCTGACTGGTCAAAGAAAAATTGCTATGGAACCAGCAATGAAGAATCCTTCTATATCTGTGTGCGACAGTATGGACAGACAGAGATGGAGGACATTCATTGCTGCTCTAAATGCCAATGGTTTAACAGGCAGTAACCTAACCTATATAACATATGTGATTCCAAGTAGTCTAGTCTCAAAGTGCCATTAGTTTTGTAATCAACCAGCTCATCAAAATCACTCCTAAAATATGTTATATATTATCAAATATAATAGATTTATATTTAAACCTCCGAACCTAGAGGACCAGTAGACCACTCTTGGTCAGCCTCTACCCTTTGACCTGCACTGAGATCCTTTGAGAAAAATACCGTTATTTTAACTTGCGATCTGTGCTTTCCAAACTTAAGAATTCAGCTTCTCCATCAGTCCCTAAATACAAATTAACCTCGCCACTCATCCCCAATCGGAAATAGCAGCCACTTCTCATAATTGACCCAATTACTTCATCAAGAAACATCTCGGGTGGAGAATAACAACGACCTCGTACAATGAGAGTTTTTTGTTCAGAGACAAAAGTACGACTAACATTGAACCATTATTCCAGAGCACATTCACATTGGTACAATATGAGACTTTGAAAAGTAGCACAAGTTACCCAGTGAAGTACCAAGAGGGAAAGAGGTCCTTTATATACCTGCCAACCCTTGGACAAAGAATGCACGAAAAAAAAACTTGAACAGAGCTTCACAAAATGTTTCTACTGCTGTAGACAGGGAACTGGCTAGCAGTCTCTGCCAGCAACAAACATAAAATGAATGCTTGCATTCTTCTGAGGGTCAAGAGAAGTAAATGAATTTGATCCCCCTCTCACCCCCCTCAAACCACATTAACACTTCTAAATTGTCTCCTTAAATAAATGTCTTACTTTATAGACAGTCTTCAGTTCAAAATATTTAAAAAAAATTTTTTGTGAAAATTGTCTTGAGAAAACTATATTCACAGTAGTATCAAATTGATTCCAAGCCATTTTCTTTTGGCAGTTGTTACTTCCCCACTTCAGATGTTGAAACGAACTATTTTGTGTTTCTTTTCCTACAATGAACTGACCAACAGTTCTTTTTTTTATTTTCAGCAGTTCTGATTTTATACAGGGAAAAAAAAAGTCTATTTGAAGGGTATTTGAATTCTCACAATTTCTATCAGGTTATTAACAAACATTGCTGAGATTTGTGTGAGAGCTCTCTGTGAAACATGCCAGAAATTGCTGAATCTGAAATATTGTCAAAGGACACTGTCCAGAATCACAGACAGAACAAGAAAAATATGCAGATAGAAATATTTCCTATACAAATAGTAAAGTTCCATGGCAACACACACAAAATGCTGGGGGAGCTCAGCAGGTCGGGCAGCATCCAAGAAAATGAATAAACAGTCGATGTTTTGGGCAGAGACCTTCCTCAGGACAGGAGAGAAAGGGGGAAGGTGTCTGAATAAAAAGGTTGGGGAGGAGGGGAAGTGGGATAGCTGCAAGGTGATGGGTAAAGCCAGGTGAGTAGGAAAGGCGAAGGACTGGAGAGGAAAGAATCTGACAGGAGAGTGAACCATAGGGGAAAGGGAAGGAGGTAGAGACCCAGGGGGAGGTGGTAGGCAGGTGAGAAGAGGGAAGAGAGCAAGGTGGGGCATAGAAGAAGAGGGGAGGGGCAGGGAGGGTTTTTTTAAACAGAAGGAGAAATCAATATCCATGCTTTCAGGTTGGAGGGTACCCAGATGGAATATAAGCTGTTGCTCCTCCACGCTGAGGGTGGCCTCCTCCTGGCACAAGTGTGGGTCGTGGACCAACATGTCGGAACAGGAATGGGAATGGGAATTAAAATGTTTGGCCACCAGGAAGTTCCACTTTTGGTGGATTGAGCGGAGGTTTGCAGCGTAACAACGTAATGATTCCAAAAGTAATCGGCATTGAGATTCAAATTTATATGATTTTGAAACAGGCCCTTCAGCCCACAGAGTGCATGCCAACAAGCACCTTTTTCAGGTCACACTACACTGTCATGGCGTCGCTCACTGGACTGAACCCAATGGCAGGCTCTCTGTCGCGGCAGCTGGTGGCATCCACTCGACCCCGGTGCGGCAGAAGGCAGACTCGGGCACGGGAAGCACTGACCACAACTGGATCCCAGGAGCAGAGGGCAGGAGGTCCCCACGAAGGGACGGTTAGACATAGGGACACCAACAGGGCAACAGAGGAATGATGGAGCAGCACAGTGAGACAACGCATTCTGTCCAACACAGTGACACAACTCAATCTCTCCAACACAGTGAGACAACTCAATCTCTCCAACACGGTGACACACTCAATCTCTCCAACACGGTGGGACAACTCAATCTCTCCAACACGGTGAGACAACTCAATCTCTCCAGCACGGTGACACAACTCAATCTCTCCAACACAGTGAGACAACTCAATCTCTCCAACACGGTGACACACTCAATCTCTCCAACACGGTGACACACTCAAGCTCTCCAACACGGTGAGACAACTCAACCTCTCCAACACGGTGAGACAACTCAACCTCTCCAACACGGTGACACACTCAACCTCTCCAGCACGGTGAGACAACTCAATCTCTCCAGCATGGTGAGACAACTCAATCTCTCCAACACGGTGACACACTCAATCTCTCCAACACGGTGAGACAACTCAACCTCTCCAACACGGTGAGACAACTCAACCTCTCCAACACGGTGAGACAACTCGATCTCTCCAACACGGTGGCACAACATGATCTCTCCAACACGGTGAGACAACTCGATCTCTCCAACACGGTGAGACAACTCGATCTCTCCAACACGGTGACACAAGTCGATCTCTCCAACACGGTGAGACAACTCAACCTCTCCAACACGGTGAGACAACTCAACCTCTCCAACACGGTGAGACAACTCAACCTCTCCAACACGGTGACACACTCAACCTCTCCAACACGGTGACACACTCAACCTCTCCAACACGGTGAGACAACTCGACCTCTCCAACACGGTGAGACAACTCGATCTCTCCAACACGGTGACACACTCAATCTCTCCAACACGGTGAGACAACTCAACCTCTCCAACACGGTGAGACAACTCAACCTCTCCAACACGGTGAGACAACTCGATCTCTCCAACACGGTGGCACAACATGATCTCTCCAACACGGTGAGACAACTCGATCTCTCCAACACGGTGAGACAACTCGATCTCTCCAACACGGTGACACAAGTCGATCTCTCCAACACGGTGAGACAACTCAACCTCTCCAACACGGTGAGACAACTCAACCTCTCCAACACGGTGACACACTCAACCTCTCCAACACGGTGACACACTCAACCTCTCCAACACGGTGAGACAACTCGACCTCTCCAACACGGTGAGACAACTCGATCTCTCCAACACGGTGACACAACTCGATCTCTCCAACACGGTGACACACTCAACCTCTCCAACACGGTGAGACAACTCGACCTCTCCAACACGGTGAGACAACTCGATCTCTCCAACACGGTGACACAACTCGATCTCTCCAACACGGTGAGACAACTCGATCTCTCCAACACGGTGAGACAACTCGATCTCTCCAACACGGTGAGACAACTCGATCTCTCCAACACGGTGACACAAGTCGATCTCTCCAACACAGTGAGACAACTCAATCTCTCCAACACAGTGAGACAACTCAATCTCTCCAACACAGTGGGACAACTCAATCTCTCCAACACAGTGGGACAACTCAATCTCTCCAACACAGTGACACCACTCAGGCACTAAACGAAAGTCCTCTTTAAATAATCACAGAACGCGGGAAACCCGTGCCAGTCACAATTAACAGACCAGATCAGTCAGAAAGCCAAGGGGTTAATGGCTCTCATTAAGACAAGAATTAGTACAGACAGGTCTTCAGCTCATGGCATACACTAATCCCATTTTAAACTCCGCACGTCATCAATCCATGTAATTATTTGTCATGTTTATTGAGTGCTATTTGATTATCACATCAGACACATATATTATATATGTCGAATGATAGTGAAATGTTGCTATATTACCTTCATTACTTTAGAGAAGGAGTGGATGACCCGAGGGGTTACCGAAGGACTGGGCTGGTAGTTCAGATAAGCCCTGAATTTATCATCCTCCAATTTACTCCGAATACCCAAGTTCCACAGAGGACTACAACCAGAGGTAAATCCATAGCGCTGAGTTGTATGTGGTGGGATTAAACATGTAGGGAATTCATAGTGGATTCAAGTGTTAAATGGGAAGTGACATAAATATTACACATGCCGATAGATGTGATTCTAAAATGATCAGGTGCCTCTCTGGTGCTAGGGTCAAGGGTGTCATCGTCATTCTGAAAGGAGAGGGTAAATAGTCGATGTTGGAACCAAGACGAAGGTAGAAGATGAGACCCTGCAGCCAAATAACAGAGTTAATATGAAATTGAAAAGCAGGATCTCAAAGGTACTTCTTTCTGGAGAAGGGCCTCGACCTGAAAGGTTGACTACACACTCTCTTCCATAGACGCTGGCTGACCTGCCGAGTTCCTCCAGCATGTGGAGTGTGTTTCTTCCTGGAATTGCTGTGCCCATATATAGAAACAGGAGAGGCGTGCAGATTAATGCACGGCTAAGGAGGTGACTCAGGAGAAAGGGCTTTAGATGCCTCCAACATACTGACTCATCATGGGGACTGAACACCAGTGCAAGGTAGATGGCTTGCAGCTCAAAAGCCGAGACAAATATCTTACAGAGAGGTTGGCCTATTCCATCAGGAAGGTTTAAACAGCTTGGTAGTAGGATGAGTTACAATATTTCAGAAAAAGAAAGGCAGGAGGAGAAGATGGCGGCGCGACGCAGCGCGCACAGCTCTCCAGTGAATGATATCATATTTGTAAGTAGGATGCCGTGCACAATTCTGATTTATGGAGACAGCTGTAAGAAGGCACAGAGGAACATCTGGAGAAATTTCTGAAGTGCCTGGTTCGCTGCTGCTGTTACTGAGCGATCAAGAATCTCCGGAGGGAAGGCCCCAAAATCCCCGGCTTTGCCTGCTGCTGGCAACCGAGGCTGGGGTCGAAGCCTTCGGCAGAGAAGGTGCTTGGTACTCGGTGCCAGAGGGCTGATCAGAGCTCGAAGTTTTCGGACGACTCAGAGTCGGACTGTGGTCGGGCATGGCAGGGAGAGTTTTCTTCCTTCTCCCGTCTGCGTGAGATGTGGGACTTTCGAGAGACTTTGAACTTTTTTACTGTGCCATGGCCTGTTCTTCATCAGGTTATGGTATTGTTGCACTGTTGTAACTATATGTTATAATTATGTGGTTTTTGTTAGTTTTTCAGTCTTGGTCTGTCCTGTGTTTCTGTGATATCACACCGGAGGAATATTGTATCATTTCTTAATGCATGCATTACTAAATGACAATAAAAGAGGACTGTGTGTCCTCATAATCTAATCTAAGCAAATCTGGAAAGAGACCATTTAGTAAAGAAACCTGGTGGGTGGAGAACTGAAGATTGAAAAGCAGAAGGAATCTGGAGACAAAGGGGTTTGGAAGCACTGTGTTGTGTTTATTATTTCAAGCAGATTTGGAAATAAAGTCAATGAGTTATTGTCACAAATTTAAATGTGAGGATATCAAAGATTCAAACATTCAAAATACATTGATTATCAGAGTATGAATGCAGTATACAGTGCTATGATTGGTTTTTCCCACAGCAATGGCTATGACTGGAAATGAACAGGAATGGCATTGCAACATTCCTGGTCATGGGGCTTTAAGTGAGGCAGGAGAGGCAGTGATGTTAGTTTGGGAAACAGTTACAGCTATGAGGGCAGATGACGTTGCTAGAAAGGCCATCACTGTGAAATTTCACATTCACATTACTGGAAATGTACAATTAATCAACCTTGGTGCAGTAGACTTAACCCCGGCTGAGGTCTTCAGAGGAACACAGGTATTCAGTGGTATAAAAGGCAAAAAGCAATAGAAGAGCACATTTGTACGCAAGTTTCTGAGGAACAAAAACAGCAGGTGGTAATGGTAGAGGATTTCAAATGCCCAGAATTAAATGGGACAGCAGGAGAATAAAGGGTTAAGACAATGTGGATTTCCTGCACCGCATTTATAATTTCATGTGTAGCAAGCTCAAGTACACACTAGGTGATGCTGCCTGGCCTGCTGAGTTCCTCCAGCATTTTGTGCGTGTTGCTTGGATTTCCAGCATCTGCAGATTTTCTCTTGTTTGTGGACCATTAGGTGTTTAGTTTTCGGGAATGAGAGTCCACTTTAGAGAAATAATTGTAATTTTGTCGGATCTTGCTTAGTTTTGAAAAAGAACAAAGATAAATCAGTATATTATCAATCACATTAAATTGGGATAACAACCACTTTGCTTAAATATGATTCAGCAAACATGGACTAGAACATAAGAAATAGATGAAGCAGATGATCTACTAGGATCTTCCACCCAGCTCTATTTATGATTGGTATTCCCACCTCCCTCAACTACTTTGATGCCTAGAAATTTATTTGTCTCTTCTCGTAGCATACTAGTTAGAATACATGTTGAATATTCTATTCCATTCTTGTTGCTAATACACAGATTCTAGTCAGTTATTCAACAGTTTGCAGTGAAATCTGACATTTGTGATTCATATTGCTAAGGGTCCACGGTACCTGTATTTCTTAGTTTGGAGAGACTATAAATCAAATTGATCATAAAGATCAGAGGTTCCCAACCTTTTTTATGTGATGGACCAATGCCATTAGGCAAGCAGCCAATGGGTCCTAGGATGGGAACTCCTGATATCGATGCTTGTGTAATCAGTTCAGGCATAGAAAACAAATCGAGAACGTGACTTTATATTGAGTTGAGGGAAAGGACATGGCGAAACAACACTGATGAGGGTCTAAATATAGGAGACTGTGTGGATGCCAGAAACCTTGAGCAACACATGCAAAATGCTGGAGGAACTCAGCAAATCAGGCAGTATCTACGGAGGGGAATAAACAGCTGACATTTCAACCGAGTCCCTTCTTCCAAAACAGAGACTGTTTATTCCCCTGAATGGGGGGGAGGGGTTCCCTCTGTTCATTAGTCACAAGCAGACTCGCCCTGGCTTACTAGTGTTGCTCCTACCTCCCACTCCTCTCACACACCTTTACTTCAAGTGAATTCACTCAGAGGGTCATGAACCTCTGGAGTTTGCAGATGGAATCACCTACTATATTTAATACATAACTGCAGTTCAGTGCAATCTCAAATGGGGGAAGAAAAGAATGCAGCAATCAGATCAGAGCGGGGTCCTGACTTGTATTTTTTTAACTCCGACCAGCATTTCTTTATACTCTTGCTTTGCTGCCTAAGTGGGAATTTGGGAAATATTTGTGAATTTTCACGATACTGGTCTCTCCAGATTATTCTTCAATATTTCCTAGTTTTGATTGTTAAACTTCATTCTGTATTCCATCTGCTCTATTTACACACCACCAATTTCACAAGCACATTCACTCTGAATCATTAGTGTTCCTCCTCCCTCCCTCTCCTACACACCTTTACTTTGAGTGAATTCACTTAGAGGGTCATGAACCTTTGGAGTTACTTCCCTTCAAACATTCAAAGTCAAAGAAAGTTTTATAATCGAAGTATGTATGTGTTACCATATCCTAGCTTGAGATTCACCTTCTTGCAGGCACTTACAGTAAATACAATAGAATTATTGAAAAACTATTCATAAACAGAGACTGACAACCGATGTGCAAAAGAAGATAAATCGTGCAAATATGAAAATACTGAGCACATGAATCGTAAAGGGTCCTTGAAAGCGGGTCGGTTCAGAGAGGTGGTGAATGAAGTTATCCACGCCAGTTCAGGAGCCTGATGGTTGGATGGTAATGGCTGTTCCGGAAACTGGCGGTGTGGGACCTATGGCTTCTGTACCTCCTGCCTGATGGTAGTAGTGAGAAGAGGGCATTGATAATAGATTCTGCATTCCTGTGGCAGCACCCCATGCAAAGGTGCTCAGTGGTGGAGAGGCTTCCTGAACCAGCTGGCACAGCCCTAATCCCCACATTTTAACAACATCATAACCACTCTGTACTACAATGGAATGTGTTTATTTTTGCTTTATTACAATTCATTGTTGTAAAAGTTGTGTCTCATTCACGTTTGTGTTTTCTCGTGAATACTGTTTATGTGATGCTACTGGCCAGTGCTACTGCTGCAAATTTTTCATTGCACCTTTGTGTAAGTCAATATAGTTAACTTCATGCACAAACCAGGTGATTCTATTTAAATGAATTAGACCTTAAGACCATAAGACATAGGAGCAGAATTAGTCCGTTGAGTCCATCGATTCTGCTCTGCCATTCCATCATAGCTGAGCTATTTCCCTCTCAGCCCCAATCTCCTGCCTTCTCCACATATCCCTTCATTCCCTGGCCAATCAAGAATCTGTCAACCTCTGCCCTAAACGTACCCAATGACGGCCTCCACAGCCGCTTGTAGCAGCAAGTTTCACAGATTCACCACTCTCTGGCTAAAGAAATTCCTCCTCATCTCTGTCCTAAAAGGACGACCCTCTGTCCTCTGGTCTTAGACTCCCCCACCATAGGAAACATTCTCTCCACATCTAGTCTATCAAGCCCTTTCAACATTTGATAGGTTTCAGTGATGTCATCCCTCATTCAATGGATCTGGGGTTGAGAGGGTGAACAGCTTTGAGTTCCTCAGCATCCACATCATCGAGGACCTCACGTGGTCTGTACACACCATCTGTGTGGTGAAAAAGGCACAACAGTGCCTCTTTCACCTCAGAAAGTTGAGGAAGTTTGGTTTCGGCCCCCAAATCCTTAGAACTTTCTACAGGGGCACAACTGAGTGCATGGTATGGGAACTGTACCTCCCTTAATTGCAGGATTCTGCAGAGAGTGATGCAGACAGTCCAGCGCATCTGTAGTTGTGAACTTCCCATGATTCAGGGCATTTACAAAGACAGGTGTGTAAAAAGGCCCTGAATTATCATTGGGGACCCGAGTCACCCCAACCACAATCTATTCCAGCTGCTACCATCCAGGAAACAGTACCACAGCATAAAAGCCAGAACCAATAAGCTCTTTCCACCAGGTTATCAGAATGATGAACTCACACTGATTTGAGTGCATTTCTATGTTACATTGTCTGTTCTATTTATTATAAATTCCTATGATTGTATATTGCACATCTAGATGGAGACGTAACATAAAGATTTTTACTCCTCATGTATGTGAAGGATGTAAGAAATAAAGTCAATTCAATTCTATTCTTCTGAATTCCAGTGAGTAGTGGCCCAGAGCCATCAAATGCTCTTCATATGACAAGCCATTCAATCCTGCAATCATTTTTGTAAACTTCCTTGAATTCTATTCAGATCTCCAGTTTTCATTCTTTGTCCCACTCATCACAAATGGGTCTTTTTTTCCTGCCACCATCTGATATCTCCACGTTCACAATTATTTCAGAATATTTCTGATCTGAACAATCTGAAGATTACACGTACTTGAATGACAGCATTGAACTGCAGTGAAAGGACAGCCCAACTCTCAGCAAGTGTATTTCTTTCACCTGAATACTAAGCATGCACCGGTTCACTTCCGCACATCTATTTAGAATTTTTTAACAGGTTGCAATTTATTCACAAGTTTTTCTTTCACCTAAAAACTTTATAGACTAAGTCATCCACTCCTGAATCATTAGGCATTAAAGGGTTCAAAGGTTCATTTACTACCAAAGAATGTGTACAGTATACAACTCGGAGACTCATCTTCTCCAGATAGCCACTAAACAATGAAAATCGTGAAGGTTGTTCGAAGAGAAACAGCAAAACTCACCACACACACACACACACACACACACACACAGGCAACACAATCATCAACCTGCCCCCAAACCCTCCTCCCCTGCACAAAACGCAACAAGAACGCCCCCAACCACCAACCCCCGCACACAAAAAAAACTAACAAAATGCGACAAGAACGTCAACCCCCAAACCCGCCTCCCCTTCCACGAAAGGACGACGAGAAAGAACGGATCAAAACACAGAATATAAAAAAAACCGTAAGACTGAAAAAGTCCACAGTTATCGTCCAATTCTCACTTTGTAAGGTGTTGTAGATAGAATTTATGTTGGTACTTAGTGAGGAATTTTATATTTGCTTTGCTGAATGCCTTGGACTTTATTATTTCCCTTACCAGGGATTTTACTAAATTCTTTGCTGTTGGACCCTGTTTCCGAGGGACTGTCAGTTCCTGTTTGCATTATCTATCATTGTCTTGGTTATTCACGCTTCGTTTGATGCATTTATACCTATTTTGACCGCAAGTTGACCGTTGTAAGCGTAAGATAGATATCAATCCTGCCTTTAATGCCCTAATGTCAGAGTGGCATTTTGTAAATCTCACCGTGAGGCTTAAAGAGCCAAGATTTATTGTAATTGAGAATCGGTCACAGCCATCTATTGCAGATATTAGTTGGTTGTTTTAGCAGTGAGTTTCTGTTAGCCTGCACAGGGATTTACATCATTTCCGATTTCGATTGTCAGTACAAATGAGGAGCTTATGTGGAATTTATCCAGTGATAGGACATTCTGGGCCCGTTATCGTTCTGGTTGTGGAGAGAAGATGAGAGTTTATGTTCATTCATCTCAAATCCCTAGGGCTACGACAACCGCAACGCGGCGCTCACTTTACCCCCGAACAGGGAGACAAATCTCGGCTTTTAATTTACACGGTGAGGAGGAGTTCCCCGCTTCGTCTAGCCAATGTCTTCCGGATTTTAAAGGAAGTTCCCGCCGTGATCTGTTACAATTTCGGGTGCGGATTTAACAAAGAATGGGAAAACGTCGCGATATTTACATACAAATCTATATCACAGCACTGCGGGTCTCTATTCCTACAGGTGAATCCTCTCCCAGATCATTGGAAATGGAGGAAGAAAGGCCGCCGCCTCCCACCAGAGCAGTATCTGGCTCGACTCCCACCCCGGCCCTTTCCCCATTCACTTGTCTCTTGGGTTTTATTTGAACAGATGGAGATTCACAAACACTCCCTACATCCAGTGAACGAAGCCGAGGCAAGAAGCGATCCTGGCCTGCAACAGACACGTATACACCGAGACAGAAAGATAGACACACCCAAAGGCACACAGAAACAGATCGCTTAGCGGACAGATAAATCCAGTTCCAACCTGGAGACTTATACTCACGCCAACAAGCAGCGCTTACACACACTCATCAACTGACCAGGCGCATTCATTCAAACGCACACACAATTACAGCTGACATCGCTCGGCTCCGGAGTCCGGGGGTCGGCCCTGACTGTGCGGAGTTTGCACGCTCTTCCCCTTCGCGGGGTTCCCGGGCGCTGTGGTTTCCTCCGGCGTCCCCGGAGATGCGCCGAGAGGCTGCCTGGATGCGGTTCATTACCCCGAGTGTGGGCGGGGGAACGGGAGAAAGAACAGGCCTCAGGCAAAAGAGTCGGGGCAGTGGGAATGCTCAGGCAGCTATCGTGGACTAAGAGAAAATATGAAAAATATAAAAACTATTATACACAAGCATGTAACACACACCCAATGCTGGAGGAACTCAGCAGGCCAGGCAGCATCTATGGAAAAGACTAAACAGTCCACGTTTCGGCCCGTGACCCTTCATCAGTACCTTTGCATCTGCAGATTTTCTCGTGGCTGTGACACACACGCATGTAGTTAGATACTTACAAATGCCCACGCCGCAATAAAGGCTGTCGTAATCTTTAGTTATATTGAATTTCTCGCCTTTGGTGGAACTTGTTTAGTCGAATACGGCTTTAATGCCGAGATACTTCCCAAAGCATTTCACTAAAGGAGATCGAATAAATATCAGTGACCAATCAGAGAAAGGCTCGGGATGTTAGGTCCAAAATAAGTTATCAGGAGTATTGTATAGAAGTATATATTGAAGATTACACGTTCTCCCTGTGAATGAGTTATCAAGAGGATTGTATAGAAGTATATATTGAAGATTACACGTTCTCCCTGTGAATGAGTTATCAGGAGGATTGTATAGCCGTATATATTGAAGATTACACGTTCTCCCTGTGAATGAGTTATCAGGAGGATTGTATAGAAGTATATATTGAAGATTACACGTTCTCCCTGTGAATGAGTTATCAGGAGGATTGTATAGAAGTATATATTGAAGATTACACGTTCTCCCTGTGAATGAGTTATCAGGAGGATTGTATAGCCGTATTAATTGAAGATTACACGTTCTCCCTGTGAATGAGTTATCAGGAGGATTGTATAGCCGTATATATTGAAGATTACACGTTCTCCCTGTGAATGAATTATCAGGAGGATTGTATAGAAGTATATATTGAAGATTACACGTTCTCCCTGTGAATGAGTTATCAGGAGGATTGTATAGAAGTATATATTGAAGATTACACGTTCTCCCTGTGAATGAGTTATCAGGAGGGTTGTATAGCCGTATATATTGAAGATTACACGTTCTCCCTGTGAATGAGTTATCAGGAGGATTGTATAGAAGCATATATTGAAGATTACACGTTCTCCCTGTGAATGAGTTATCAGGAGGATTGTATAGAAGTATATATTGAAGATTACACGTTCTCCCTGTGAATGAGTTATCAGGAGGATTGTATAGAAGTATATATTGAAGATTACACGTTCTCCCTGTGAATGAGTTATCAGGAGGGTTGTATAGCCGTATATATTGAAGATTACACGTTCTCTCTGTGAATGAGTTATCAGGAGGATTGTATAGAAGCATATATTGAAGATTACACGTTCTCCCTGTGAATGAGTTATCAAGAGGATTGTATAGAGGTATATACTGAAGATTACACGTTCTCCCTGTGAATGAGTTATTAGGAGGATTGTATAGAAGTATATATTGAAGATTACACGTTCTCCCTTTGAATGCGTAAGCTTCCTCCGAGGTGCTCCGATTTCCTCCAAAGTTGCAGGTTATTGGGCCCTAGTGTGCGGGTGGGTGGTAGAACCTGGGGGAGTTGATGAGTACTTGATTTAGCTCCCTCGTCTTTCCTATTCTATATTTCCAGGATTACAGGACAGCGTGATAAGGTTTCGAGATTTCGTGTGTTTAGGGCCTAGACACCGAAGGCACGATTGCGTAAGTGAGTCTGCAGAACAGACCAGAGTGTTTAGAAACATAGAAAACCCACAGCACAATACAGGCCCTTCGGCCCACAATGCTGTGCCGAACATGTCCTCCTTACCTGAGAAATTACCCAGGGTTACCCATGGCCCTCTATTTTTCTGAGCTCCATATACCTGTCCGGGAGTCTCTTAAAAGACCCTATGGTATCCACCTTCACCGCCGGCGCCGGACTGTCTTAACTCTGAAACAGGTCACCAAGTGTTTGATCTTAAATCCGAAGCGTTACGAGACTGATCCGCCTAGGTGTCTTACGGATTATGATCTAGCTATCTGTTTTGCAATTCTTAAATCTTTTAAAAGCTGATTATTATTAAGTAGATATCCATTGCGTTGTCACAATGAGACCCAGGGAAAGGTACAGCGCAGAAACAGGCTCTTCGGCCCATCTAGTCCGTGCCGAACCATTTAAACTGCCTGCTCCCATTGACCTGCACCGGGACCATAGCCCTACATACCCCTCACATCCATGTACCTATCCAAATTTCCCCCGCACTTTGAAATCGAACTCACCGCTGGCAGCTCATCCACACTCTCACCACCCTCTGAGTGAAGAAGCTTCCCCCCCCGCCCATGTTCCGCTTAAATTTTTCACCTTTCACCCTAAACCCATGACCTCTAGTTGTAGTCCCACCCAATCCCACTGGGAAAAGCTTGCTTTCTTTTATCCTGTTTATACCACTCATAATTTTGTACGCCTCTGTCAAATCTCCTCTCAATCTTCTACTTTCCAAGGAATAAAGTCCTAACCTATTCAACCTTTCCTTATAACGCAGGTCCTGCAGACCCGGCAACATCCTTCTAAATTTTCTCCATACTCCTTCAACCTTATTTACATCTTCCCCGTGAGTAGGTGGCCAAATAAAATTTGATTTTATTTTGAGTTCAGTAAAATTAATTCGTTGAAACACGAGTTACAGTCGTGTCAAATGTTCCCGGCCGCGTATTAATGACACTAGAACATAGTGGAGAGTGTATTGTGGAATCTCTCCGTGTAGTTCGCTCCAGTTATGCCGCAATTAACTTTATTCTCTGGCCTATTGACTGGCCAGGATAGATAACTGCCTGTTGGCATTGTAGCAATTATTCCAAGAGGTTGGAGACGAACACTAGAATACCCAGTCAGAATTTCCCTCTGCACATCTCGGCTCATTCATTGGTTGACTGGTTGCTTCCAGGAATCACAGGTCGTATTCACTCGCCCAATCCTGACCAGTCAGTGGTCGGGATTTAAATTAAATCATATTATTGAATTCAGGAAGAAATCACCCACGTTCCACACAGATGAATAGTCAGATATACATAACTGTGCGTCCCTTTTATCTGAAAGGGAAGCCTGTCTCTTTTTTTTCCGTAGGAGGTTTGGTCAGAGAGAAGGTTTCAGCGTTGTCAAATAAGCACGATCAGAAATTATGGCTTTGATAAAGCTCGTAAATTCTGTTCATCACAACCACTCGGGCTATGGAAGAAAAGCGAATATTTAGAAATATATACACAATGTGGAGTATCTAGTAGATTGAATGCACTAACGATGCATTTTAGATCAGGAATTAATCTGGTCGGTGGTACTTTAAAGAGATGATTTGGGGTGAACAGGATGAACATAAAAACATATACTCAACGTGAGATGTCAAGTGGTTGGGGTTATTTTTTTTAGATAGACATTAACTAAAATGGGCGTGATTAGGATAAAATGAATGAGGAAAGAACGAAGGGTCGACCAATCCGGGCTGTGTGGAGACAGAATGGACCAGTCTGAGGTTATGATGTGCAAAAATAATCCGTTTTTATTGCCGCTAGCAGTAATCTCCCTCTCCCTCTCTCTCTCTCGCTGTCCCTCTCACGCTCTCTCGCGTTCGCTCTCTCTCTCTCTCTCTCATTCACATTGCGAGTTGGGGGCGTTTGGGAAAGGAGAAGTGGGGGGAAAAGGCCAGGAAATCTAAATAGTACAATCAGGATTTCAGTTCTCTTCATCTTGGTGCCGCGCCGGGAAAATCAGATGCGGCACCCGAAACTGCTGATAAAAGAAGAAGATATCTGCAGTGGGGAATTCCACGGCTGGGTTGCCTAATCTCAGAGCATAAATGGAAATCGTCGGGTATTTAGTGACAGCCATTGCAGAGTCATAGGTCGATCTCCGGTGTTCACGGAAAACAACTGGTGTCTTCCGCACAAATCGACAATTCATTTAAGGAACTAGCAGACTGAGAGCAGGAACGACGTTTCGGCGTTTTATTTTTTTTAAACCAAAAGCATTTGGAAGAGACGGGCGACCTCGCTTTCCATTTTTTAACCCCATACCGGGAGTGTGGCTGCCTCCCACAGATCATCGTGTGTTAAGGGTGCGAGAGAGGAAGACAGCATCCTTCCTTCCTCCCAATGTCGTCTTCCGACGAAGAGAGCGTGAGCGAAAGATCGGGAAGCCTGTCCCCGTGCCCCGGCGACACTCTACCCTGGAACCTTTCTAAACATCAGAGGTCCAAAAGGCAAAGCCAGGAGTCAGTGCTGGATCCCGCAGAGAGAGCCGTGGTCAGAGTCGCTGGTAAGAAATGGCTTTGAACTGGGCGAGAATGTGGGTGGAGAGCAAGCTGCTCGCAGCCCGCACTCTTAATCCGGATCTAATGCTTAATTTAATCGCTGGTATTAAATGATACAGGAACGCGCGGTCGGCGATGCAATCAATGGGGGGGGGGAATCAAATATCAAGAGAACATAAAAGAATCTAAGCCACACGCTGAGGTAATGGTGTCTGAAGCACGTGTGGTGCTAGAAATGAACGGTGGGCATCTGAAATGTCCCATTGCAAACCAGCCGGGTTGCCGGATTATTCCCTTATTAATGGCCGGATTCACACCCCGAATCGCCCACCCTTCCTGCAGAATGTTAATGCTGGTCAGGCATGTCAACCTGTGACTGTATTTTTTTGTTAGCCTGGCGCTGTGGCTGGAACTTGTTTTCGCTCTGTCCTCCGCCTTCTGCGCTGCCCAAAAGGCTGGTGACATGTGAGAAATCTGGGGATCCCTCTTTTGTAACAACCGTGCCATTTGTCTATTTGACTGTATTCTTCAGTAAGAGGTAGATAGCAAGTTAAAAAGTCTGTAATTTGTGAGATAGAAATCATTTTTTTCACCATGCCAATGGTATTATGCCATAGTATCGTCGGTAACAAATCTCCATTACAGTATTTAAAATTGCCCAGAATATGAGCGAGATTGGTAGCTCGGTTGCCATGGTTTCCCCTGGAGTATAGTTTGCATTCCGAATAGTGAGCCTGGAGTGCTACAAACGAAACGCCCGCCATCAGTCCCGAGACCACCATCTCTCCAGCGTGAAAACCTACCCGTAAAGCTGAGAACTTGATCGTTAGCGTTTTGAATTTCTTGAAAGAAGCAAGCTATTGGACCATTAAAACACTGCGTGATACATGCCAGTCTATGTACTTAGGTACAGCCATACTAATGATGATAATATCTAGTTTGAAAAATATGTATTTTTACCATACGGAACAGACGAGAGGGTATTCTATACATAGGCGTGTCACCTGAAAACCTGTCAGTAATTGTCGATACAAATCCCCAAGCAATAATTCTAATAAATTAGACAACAGACAATGTTAAATTCCAAGTTAATATTTAGAATGTAAATATGCAATAATATTTATAAAACAATGCAGTCTTCATGAAATATGAAAATGAAACATCATTCTATTTTCTTATTCTTGGGCGGGTCAGATGAAAACTGCAAATAACTCTGAAATATTTATTAGCCACCATCAATCTTTAAAATGGAATCCTAAATATAAGCAGTCCTAAAATATTTACAACATCAAATAATCCTGAAAAATTATACCTAATAAAATTGATAGGTAAAATATCTATTCAAAAATACACATTGTTGGAGGAACTCGGAACCCTTGAAGAGAAATAAAGAGTAAGAATAGAGGTTTCTGACTGAGATCCTTCATCAGGACCGGTTGAGGTCTCAACCTGAAATTTCAACTCCTTATTCCTCTCCATAAATGCTGCCTGACCTGTTAAGTTCCTCCGGCATTTTGTGTGTAGCTCTGGATTTACAGCATCTGCAGAATCTCTTGAGTATATCTATTCTAATTATAGTAAGTATAATTGAGTTTACTAACAATATTTGGAATGCATATTTCAGATATTAAGATTAGTATTTATAGTTCTGATTCTTACTTCCCACAACTCATGTCATGCAATCATTAGTTCCGTAGAATTATACTTAAAATATTAATCCAGTAAATCTTTTCTATACTGTAATATTAATCACTGGTCATGTGATGGATATTCACTGTTCAGTACCAAAAGGACCTCTTCTTTTTCGCCAAGCTTAGCTTTCTAAACACTAGCAAGATCAAAGTTTTGCTTTTGAGTAAGTTAAACCTCCAACCAATATTCATTGTTTAGCTTTCTGTCATAAGCGGGAGCCGGCCTTCAGATCTTGATGTAAATGGAAAACAATAATCAGTTTGAAGTTAAAAGGACAGCTTCGCAAACAAGCACTGTCTGTAAGTGACGGACTTGCTGGCCGTACAACACCTGGTCTAACTGCCAAAGAGGAGAAGTATAAGGGTAATTTAATATGGCTTGTTTTAAACTAGACAGCACTGGCTAAGTTGTTTAGTTCAAGGAAGTTTGCAGACCAGATTGATATTATCATTTAGCATATCAATAGCTGATTTATTGATAAATTGAAAGGATTATGTACTCAAAGACTCAGCTTCATGGCATTAATTGTGGGTACTTGGGAACCTTCTTTCCAGACGCTTTTAGGCTTTTTGGGTAAAAAGATAGCGAAAAAGATATCACATGTGTGTGAAGTCACTCAAGTGGAAAAGAAACGGTCTCAAGTTCAAGCTTTTTAGGAATGATCCAGGAAGATGAATGATGGAAACACAGGGTGAAATAGAATCCACTCCTTTGGTTTTGATTTCTGCAATGATGATTTGCTCATTTGCAGCTTGTGGATTTTACGTTTGTAGATTATAGGAAGTGTACCTGTGTTTTGGAAATCTTTTGTGTTTCAGAAATGGTTTGTAATTTGGAAAGTTTTTATAAGATAAAATCCACTTTGGTTTTAAATGTGTTTCAACAATGTTGTTAAATTTAAACATGTCCCATAAAAAAAAATAAATGAACTGTGTTTAACCTACTTTGTTAGCTGAAAGTATCTTCTCCTTGGTAGGGAGGGGGGCCCACCACTCAAATAGTGGGTACTGGCAGCGAAACTCACTGTGGAGAGTGAACAGGGGAGTGAACTTGCCTTTGAAGATTAGGTAGTTACAGTTCAACGTCACCTTAGTGAGGGTACCTGTGGCTATGCACATTATTTATTTATTGATTGATTGATTGAGATACAACATGGCCCTTCTGGCCATTTGAGCCCCCAGTTCAATCCTAGTCTAATCACAGGCCAATTTACAGTGACTAATTAAGGTACATCTTTGGACTGTGGGAGGAAACCAGAGCACCCAGAGAAAACCCACGCAGTCTTTGTTTGAGTTTAGAACTTCGTGGTCAGCAAACCCAATATCATCACTGTCAATGTTTCATTGTTATAATATGGGTGCTAATTATCTTGCATAAATTATACAACCTTGAGATTCATCCCCTTGCAGGCAGCCACAAAACAAAGAAGCCCAAAATAAACATTAAAAAAAGAAGGCAGTCAAACACCCAATGTGTAGAGAGGAAAAAAAAGCAGATTGTGGAAAGAATAAAAGCAGGCAAATAGCACTCGGAACTGAAGTCCCTGAAAGCGAGACTGTCCACAGGCATAAAGCCACGGACCCCCAGTTCAGTGCAGAGCCAGGTAAACATCACAGAGCAGAGAGCTGAACTGGCCTGTCCCGCACCTCGGGTCCCAACACCCTGATCTTTTCAATCTGGCCCGGCACTTAAATCATTGTCCAAACATTGGGTTCCCTCACTTCAATACACTCTGAGGCCTGGACCCCACTGCCTCGATGCCGAGTCTATTCATTAATAACTGGCTATCTACCCTCCATCTTTCAGTCTGAATGAGTGAACTTGAATGGAAACGCTGACTGTCAGTTTCCCTCCAGAGACGCAGCCTGGCCTGCTGAGTGCCTCCAACATTTTGCTCATTGCTATTCAATCATGGGGATAGGAAAGAGGAGAGAGGGGAAGGTGCCTTGATAACTGCAATAGGGGAGGTAAAGGGAAGTAGAAGAGTGGATGGGAGACTACAGGTGGGATAAGTTGTAGTTCTAGAAAGGGAAACAGTTGACCAGGGAACTCGGATGGAAAGAGGTAAGCTCGGAATCAGAATCAGGTTTATTATCACCGGCATAGGTCATGAAATTTGTTGTTTTGCAGCAGCAGTCAGAGCAATCCATAAAAATGACTTTAAATGTCAATAGGAATATACAGAACAACAATGCAAGTAGAGAGTAACAGAGTGAGGTGGTTCTCATGGGTTTATGGACAGTTCAGAAATCTCACAGCGGAGGGAAAGAATCTGTTCCTAAAACATTGAGTCGACGTCTTCAGGCTCCTGTACCTCCTCCCCAATGGCAGCATTAAGAAGAGGGCATATCCTGAATGGCGAGGGTCCCTCACTTCAGATACAGCCCTCCTGAGGCATCAACTTTTGAAGGTGTCCTTGATGGTGCCCGTGACGGAGCTGTTGGGGAAACCTCCCGATCCAATGCACTGGCGACTCCATGGGAAACAGTGATGCAACCAGTCAGCGAGCTCTCCATGGTACATCTGTAGAAATCTGCGGGAAATGTCAGGAATGGGAGCTGGTGTTTAATAAAGAAGAGGATGAATACTGAGAAAATGCCTGTCATGGTTCCGTTTGGCTGTTCCCCTTTAACGCTCCTTTCTCCCTGATTATGCCCTAATTTCAGCCATTAGATTTCCAATTGCTGCTAGTTTACTTAGTGACAGTACACCTGGTTTGCATCAGAGACTGTGAAACAAGTACGATGGCGTCACTACACAGGTCGCCAGTTTGTTGGTCTATTCTTGTGTAATAATTCGTTCTCTCGTCCGCTTAGAGCCGTCAGTTCTAAGTTTAGTTCCAGGTTCTGCTCTAGTTTCAAGATAGTCCCTGTAGATCCCATCTCCTTGTCAAGATTCCAACTGTTTGCTGTTCTACGTTCACGTCTACGCCAGCATCCCCAACTCATTCGATTGCTGGTGTCCTGCACTTGGGTTCTCCTCAGTCGCACCAGGCAACAATGCCCAGTTAGCAGACAGAGTGGGTCTGAGAAAGCATAGGGAGTGGTGGTATGACAGGGTATCCCTAGCTTTTACAAAGTTATTTTAAAGAGGTGTGGAAAGGTGGAATATGGGGCTAGTTACAATGATACTAATTAACCATCCATAGCTCTGTGTATAATAGCTATTTCCACTCCTCCCTGCTCAGGCAACATAGATTTGCCATTCCCCGGGTTTTCTTTCATTTTCTAGATCCTTTTTCAAGCTGCAAGTTAAACAGGGCAATAGAAAGTTTCTAGTTACCCTGCGCCTTATCTTTGCTCCATTTTGCAATGTGATGGCAAGCATAAGCAACTTGTAGCTGCGGCAGTCATACTGACTACATTGGCTGGAATGCATGCAAGAACATGAGGTCTACCTTCATGTTCATACAGCAAATGCTCAGGGATATGTAGTCTGGAGGATTTGGAAGAAAGCCAGAAAGCAGCTACCTACACAGTGCAAGGAGCCAAGAACAGCTGACGATGGCAGAAGAAGGGAAGGAACTTGTTGTGTATGATGCTAATGGGAGAACTGTGGCTGCTAGGTGCATCTATATTTAATTTGAAGGAGAGGATGTGCTAGTGTTCTTAATTAGGTGTGTGCTGTCCTAATCAAAGTAAGGAAAGACATCTTCATTCTATTCATTCAGGAATATCACAAGATCACTTCCAACATTGTCTTGTAGCAGATAACAAATTGCTGATGGTTATTAGTTCCTGGTAGACTTGATGGACAACCTTCCTAAGAGTTCTAGTATGCCTGACCTTAGAGCCTCACTTCAAGACAGTTTTGATGCCCTGAAAATGTAGATATTCTTTGCCGGTGTATTACTCCAACTGTACACCCAAATCAATTGCTACCTCCCAAAGACCCAAGGCATTAGCCTCGGGATATTTATAGATGTTTAAAGAAGTGGTAAGGAAGGGGAGGAGGGTTGTGAGGGAAGGAGTTAGAATGTGCTGTGTTTGTGCAGGTCGACCTGTTGTCAGAAATATATTGAAGTATTAAAATCCAGAGCAGATGTAGAAGCGGACGGAGGGAAGGGGAGGGGGTGTGTGAAGAGGGAGCCGTGGTGCTTGTAGGCCCAATGTTCCACTGTGCACGATCAAGCCCCACCATTATTAACAAACTGTTACAATGGTATTAAACTGTGGCCAATGGAACCCACTTCCTTGTCATGTCCTGAGCAGCTCCCTATAAATGGCGTTCTTAAATGTAAAAGCTTAACCAGAGATATGGAGCGAACATCGAACAATGAATATGGGATGATTTTGCAAGAGTTTAGAAGAACAAGAGATGATCTTATTGGAACATAAATTTGAATGTTCTTAGCGGGGTTGGATAATATGACTGTGGGGGAAATCCAGAACCACAGAACATGTCCTAAGGATACTTAGAGGGATTTTGTCGTTTGGATGCTTGTGAATTTTGATAGTTCTCTAGAGCTATCTGAATGCAAGTTCATTAAGTATATTCAGGTCTTAGAAAGGATATACTGACAATGGAGAGGGTTCAGAGAAGATTCATGAGAATGATTCCAGGAATGAAAGGGTTACTGTATGAGGAACGTTGGGCAGCCCTTGGGCTGTATTCCCTGGAGTTCAGAGTAATGGGGGGGGGGGGGGCGGAATCTCATAGAAACATTCCAAATGTTAAAAGGCCTGAAGAGATTAGATATGGCAGTTATTTCCCACGGTAGAAGATTCTAGGACAAGAGGGCATGACTTCAGGAATGAAGGACGTCCTTTTAGAACTGAGATGCAGACAAATTACTTTAGTCAGAGGGTGGTAAATCTGTGGAATTTGTTGCCACGAGTGGTTGTGAAGGCCTAATCATTGGGTGTATTTAAGACAGCGATAGATAGGTTCTTGATTAGCCAGGGCATCAAAGGGTGTGGGGTGAAAGCAGGGGAGTGGGGATAACTGGAAGAATTGGATCAGCCCACGATTGAATGACAGAGTAGACTCGATGGGCCAAATGGCCTACTTCTGCTCCTATATCTTAAGGTATTATTTTTCAACACAGAGGTTCAAGCGTTATAGGGCTCTTGCAGGAAAATGCAGCAGAGAACAAACTTGCAGGAATACCGGAGCAGGCTTGAGAGGTCATCTACCCTGCTGCTGCTCCTATTTTTTATGATCTCTGTATTTGCACCTCAAACAATATATCCTCCAATATTCAACATTGGTCCAAACTTTTTCATTCTGATTTCATTCAACAGCCTCCTAATTCCAAAAGAGATCACAATATCATCAGCAGTGGGAGCTCTGGCCAGTTTTACTCCAATGACCTCAGTGGTTATCAGGCCAGTTGTAGTCTCTCTCTGACCTTTATGGTGGGCATCCGTTATCCCTATATATACCTCTGACACCATTGCGATCTGCAATGGCTCAGCTGTTCACTGCCCTTACATAATGTGAAGCAACAAGGCAAAATCTTTAGTTCTAGCATGTTCAAATCATCATTACCATCATCAACATCACAAGCCATGTCATATGACGTGGGCGATCACAGTCTTGACCATCAATATTCTTCGCAAATTTTTCTACAGACATGGTTGCCCGTTGCCTTCTTCTGGGCAGTGTCTTTACAAGTTGGGTGACCCCAGCCATTATCAATACTCTTTAAGAGCTTGTCTGCCTGGCGTCAGTGGTCACATAACCTGGACATGATATGCAACAGCTGGTCATATGACCATCCACCCCCTGCTCCCAATGGCTTCACGTGACCCTGATCGGGTGGCTAAGCAGGTGCTACACCTTGCCCAAGGGTGACCTGAGGGAAAGAGTGCCTTACACCTCCTTTGGTAGAGGTGTATCTCCACCCTGCCACCCATATTTCCAGATATCACTTCTAAAAGCATAAAATTACTACCTAGCTGTTTTCTTCAGCTTGATGTAAATCTGGAATAAAAGAGAGAATTAAACATTTCCAACTGGTTTAGTGTCACTGGAAATTCAGTTGGCCACTACCTGACAAGCAGTGAGCCCCAGGATGACATTGGTCCCCATTTAATGGTTCTTTTGGAGCATTGCAGGTGAAGCTGTGTCAGGCTCTGCAGCAACAACCATCACAGGCCAGTCCCAGTCCTGTGTCTGACTGCAATGCCTTTCAGCTAAACTATTTACCTACTGTCCACTCTTCAGGTCACACTGCTCTCTGCAGTGCACCTTCCCAGTTCTCCAGTATCATCCATCACTCTGGACTCCATGATATGAAGATACCTTCTGTTGAAAGTGACCGTCTCTGATCTCCTCTGAGGCAACCAGTAAGCTGCTCGTGCCATTGCCCGTGCCCTGCCTGCGGAGTTTGTGGATTCCTCCTGTGAGCACGTGGGTTTTCTCTAGCTGCTTCAGGTTCCTCACAGATCCCGGACATGTGCGGGTCAGAAGGTTAACTGACCGTTGTAATTTGCCCCTAGTGTGTAGGTGAGTGGCCAAATCCAGGGCAGAGGCAGAGGAAGTGAAGTTGATGGGAATGTAGGGAGAATAAAGGCTGATTTATACTTGTGCGTCAAATGTACACCATAGGTACAGCGTAGCTACGTACCTTATGCTGTACTCTACGCCGTAGCCTAACGCGCACCTCTCCAAAATGTAACTACACATCGCGGCGACACAGACCACAACAACTGTGATTGGTCTGCTTGGTAGCATCGCATTTCCACCTACGCTGCAATAGCTTCCCATTGGGTGACTGAAGGGCAGGGAAGGAACTCTGGCTGCAATGCTTTCCATAAGGCTTTACAGGCCTCTGAAATTATGGAGGACACATTTCGCTTGACGCCAGTTTGTAGCTAGCTCCTACAGCCTGTTGACTTCCACCTGAAGCTAAAATCGAATGGTGATTGCCAGTCTCTGAGTATAATGTGCGTACACTGATGCGAAATAAATGGTTGGAGACGATGAACCAAATTGTCAAATCTACCTGCCGACATCCGAAAATATTTGAAATGCATTTCCTCGTCCATGTCTCTCAGTGGCCGGACAAGCACAGAAAATTCACCCTCCTTCAGTTTCAGTCGCCATTGTTTGAAGTTTGAGTTTCTTCATGTTGAAGAAACTCAACACAGTGGCAAAGAAACCCCGCCAACTAGCGTTTTGGCGGTGAATTGCAGAGCGACACAGGCACACCAATGCACAAGTATAAATGCTCACAATGGCGTAGCCCACTTGCGTAGGCTACGGTGTAAGCTAGTATGCACAAGTATAAATCAGCCTTAAGGCAAGTTATGGTAGGATTAGTGTAAACGTGGCTATAATGGACTCAGTGGTCTGAAGGGTCTGTTCTCATGCTTTTTCTTTTTATGACAGTCTGACTCTAATCATTTAAAATGCCAGCGTTGGTCCCTGATTTTCCCTCACCACCCGCTAATCTATGTGCCAGTCCCTGATTCCTTCCAAGTATCACCTGGTCTTAAGCTATCCTCCTGGCCCTAACTGCAGCAAAACCATAAATGGAGCCCCCATCATCCCGGACAGGCACTCTTCTCATTGCTACCATCAGGAAGGAGGTACAGAAGCCTGAAGCCACACACTCAATGATTCAAGAACTGTTTATTTCCCTCTGCCATCTGATTTATGAATGGGCGTTGAACCCATGAACACTGCCGTCCTACTTTTTTGTTGCACTATTTATTTAACTATTATATAATATATGCATATAGATGTACATATTTTATATACATATATAGTTTAAAAAGTAGTATATGTGTGTGTGTATTTATATATATATATATGTACTGCTGGAATTCAGAAAAATGAGAAGAGATCTAACAGAAACTTATAAAGTTATGAAAAGGGTAGATAAGATAAAGGCAGAAAAGCTGTTTCCACTGGTAGGTGAGACTAGAACTAGGGGGATTTGGGGGATTAGATTTACAATGGAGATGAGGGGGAACTGCTTTTCCCAGAGAGCGGTGAATCTGTGGAATTCTCTGCCCAATGAAGCCGTGGAGGCTACCTCAGTAAATACATTTAAGACAAGGTTGGATAGATTTTTGCACAGTTGGGGAATTAAGGGTTATAGGGAAAAGGCAAGTAAATGGAGATGAGTCCATGGCCAGATCAGCGAAGTAGGATTGATGGGCCAGATGGCCTACTCCCGCTCCTACTACTTATGTTCACAAATATATACAATATATACGTCAATTCACAGTTTTTTTCCTCAATTATTATGTATTGTATTGTACTGCTGCCACAAAGGCAACGAATTTCAAATTTCTCGACATAGGCTGCTGAGATTAAACCTGCTTCTGATTCTGATACAGTGACCTCTGGTCTCTGGGAGGGGGACAGCACGGTTCTGGTTCCAAGAAAGTCTACCGCCCAATCCCTGAGGCCCTGATCCTTTGGCACAAGTGATATTTTCACTGGAAGGTCACAACCAAAACAGTCAGTGGCACCCTCGCACTGTTCCTATCGAACATACTGTAACTCTCAGCGCTGAAACTTCTAAGGAAACACTATTAAACTATTGGGACCATGTTTGTGTTTAACTTGAGCTAAGGTAGCTTCCAAACATATTTTCAGTTTATTTAAGACTCAGAGCTGGAATCATGACAATTGTGTGACTCATCTTGTTGAATTCTAATGGTAGGATTACAGATTTTTCATGGTTGCCTCTCTTTGAGGTATCTGGCCTTTTGAAAGTAGCCTGACAAACCCAAGGTGTTTGGTTGCTAAATTATTAATTTTCATAATGTGTTCCTTCTAATAACACAATACAAATGTTAATTGGCTGAATTTCCGCCGTATCTTGCTGCAATATACCTATCCCAACCCTTATATTCCCACACCGCCCTCTGCTTCACTATTTCCAGCAGAGCTTTTAACATAATCAATATATCAAATGACTCTGCAATTCATTCTTTGTATCATTCTCTAATTGCCACTTCTCATTCTATTTTAGAAACGTATTCTTTTGCTTTTTCTCACCTTTTTCTCAGAACCTTTTTGCCCAGTTCTGGTGATTTTCTGCATGATGTGTTGCTTAAAGGTTTCTCAGGAACAAGAGGTGTACTTACAGTGAAGTGCTTTGATGTGCAAAAGTTATTATCATGCAGGCAAATAATGTGGTTGCCATTTCAATGTGATGAGTCTTTCAAACATCGACCAGTTGACAGCAACAAAGTGGTTTATCCCCAGTACTGGATCATTATCCTAAATCATGTGCTTGGATCTCGATTAAACTCCACAATCTTCTGTCTCCATGAGTGAAAATGATCTAATACAATACTGGAAATGGATATGCAAATTATAATTGCTTAATTCAACTTACATGAAAGCAAAGTTATGTTTTGTCTATAAAACATAATGCTTTAAAGCATATGTTTTCAGGAATATCAGCCAATGTCCTTGACTCTTCTATCACATTTCCTGGGAATGTCCCATCTCACAGGCAGGACAGATGTCCCTGGAGGTGATAGTTCAGTGGTACAGGCAGGAAGGATTGGTCCCTGGAAACCGTTGACAATGACTGTACCCCGCAAAATCTCACGGCTTCAGCCAAGCAGATGTAAGGAAACAACCCATGTTGTCTGAAACCATCAACCACCCATTAGATCATAAAGCATGGGAGCAAAATTAGGCCATTCGGCCCATTGGGTCTGCTTCCCCATTCGATCATGGCTGATTTAATTTCCCTCTCAACCCCCTTCTCTTGCCTTCACCCTATAACCTTTGACATCCTTACTAATTAAGAACCTGTCAACCTCCATTTTAAAGATATCCAACAACTTGGCCTCCACAGCTGTTCCACCTCCTGCTGGTGAACCAGTACTTCTCCACGCTGAACACTGTGCACTGAGTGGAGCAAAGGCAAAGCAGGGGACTTCAACGTCTACCACCAAGATGGATTTACGGTTCCACCTCTTGCTGAGGTAGCTGATATCGGAGGGCCCTATACTGGACTCAAACAACCTGAGCACAAAAGCACTTGCTTTCGTCCTGATCTACCTATCATTCATGGACAAATCTGTTTGTAATGAAGGTGGGAGAATGGGAGTATAAAAAAAAAATCAGACATGGTTCAATGGCAGAGCAGACTTGATGGGCTGAATGGCCTAATTCTTGGCCTATAGCTTATGGTCTATGGTTGATAATCATACTGGTAGGATTGCTTGTGGAAACAAAATTTTGTACTCATACATACAGAGGCTAATCGTCTATGTCGTGTGGCACAGTCAACAAGTATAATGGAATAGATTCAGAATAAATCTCACAACTTAAAGCTGGGACATAAAGAAGGCTTTAGATCATCAGGCATATCCCTCACTTTAACATTACTGTAAAACCAGGCAAACAACTCTGGTTCATTGAGGAAAGCAGAACGGCCTCCCAGAAGCAGATTTTTTAAAGTCAAAAATGAGGCGCCAACCTGCTGAAGCTACCTGATAGAATTAAGTACAGGAGATTCTGCAGTTGCTAGAAATTCAGAGTAACGCATACAAGATGCTGGAGGAACTCAGCAGGTCAGGCAGCAACTATGAAGAGGAATAAAGAGTCGATGTTTCAGACCAAGAACCTTCTCTTGTCCCGGTGCAGGTTCTCGGCCCGAAATTTCGACTGGTTATTCATTTTCATAAATGTTGCCCGAGCAGCCGACTTCCTCCAGCATTCTGTGTGTGTTACTATAGAATTAGGCAACAGAAGCAACCGATATGTCAGATCAAAGCTCCACAGACGTGTTGTGCTTGTGGAGAGGTGTGTCACTAACAGGTGGAGGAGATTCCTGTTCTCAAAGATGATAGAGCCCAGGAATGGAGAATAAAAAAAACTGAAACCTGCTGAACTATCTCGGCCAGAACTGCCAGTGGCCCCTCTTTCTTCTTCCTGAGGTTTTATTGATGAAAGAAGCTATCCTCCAGTCAATTCTATTAACTCATAAAGTACAGTGTGATACCAAGAAAGTTCTGTGTGCTCCAGATGGAATATTGAACTGAAACAAGATATCCTGGTATAACTCTGAACATTCATGTTCCAGAGCTAGTCATAACTCTAAATCAGTGGTTCCCAACTTGGGATCCATGAATCCCTGCTTAATGGTATTATTGGTCCATGACATAAAAAAAAAAATTGGGAACTTCTGCTCCATGTGAAGGCATTCCAGAATAACTGCACAGCAGTGTGGAAAATTGCCCAGGTAAAACTGCCTCACGTAGAATTGGACAGATACAGTCTGGCCAACAGCATGTACTGGTTTAGTCTGAATCATCAGCAAGGTAATGGAAGATGATATTAACCATGTTACCAAGACATTCTTACTCAGCAGGTCCTGGTTGTGCCAGGACTACTCGGCTCCATGTCTCGCAAGTGCATAATATATGTGTTAAGTACATAATGAGCCTTTTCATTGCATCATCAAGTTTAATTTTATTTCAGATAGATGCTGGGAGCAGGCAGCAGGTCAAGCGAAGGAGTAACATGGCTCAGGTTTGAGACCTTTGTCAGAATGAACTGCCCTGACCGGGTACATTAACTCTCCACAGATGCTTCTGCCCCGCTGGGTGCATGTAGCTGTTCTGATCTGGGCACACAATTCTAAACCAAATGAAACACTTCTACATTTATACTAATAACTTCTGCATATTTTATAATCTCTTTGAATTAGAGCAGAATGTTTGAATGTTATCATTTGCTCTGTTAGATTTACAACATTTAATGAGGGTACAACTCGTAAACATGATGAAATTGCTGGCCCCAAGTAAACTAATAGAGGGTTGTCAAATTCTCTCAAACTGACTAAATGAGGAAAGGGGTGATTAAAATCGGATGGGAGAACTTAATGTGTTTTGTAACTTAAAAGCATTAAACTAATTCAAAGGAAAACAAGAGAGTCGGGAGATACGAGTCTAACTTCATTCTTTAAGCGAGGCATGTATGTATCACATGGTATCAATACATAAAACCATAAAGAATTATATAAACAACAAAGAAGGTTTAATCAAACAATATATTTACAAGATTACTGAAATATTAAATATACAACACTTAACATCCTACTCTTCAAACACAAAATCCTGGATGAATTCAGCAGATCAGGCGGCATCTAAGCAAGGAATCACCTTTTCAGTCCAAACAGTCTACATTTCAGCAGTAGATGCTGCCCGACCTGCTGAGTTCCTCCAGTATTTTCATGAACTGCTCAAGATTTCCAGCATCTGCAGAAACTCTTGCATCTAACATCCTGTTTATGCTGTTTTCAGCTCATAAATCTTCACCTTTTTCCAGAAAATAAATGCACTGTTTGTCAGTGATCCTAATGACAGAATAAAACTGGTCTGCACCAGGCTTGCCACAATCTTTACAGCCACTTCTCTCCTCCTCCAACCATCAAGGATTCCCAGAAGATGGCTGTTCTACGCCTACTTTTAGTCCTTCGCTTCTTTTGGGGAATCAAGATGGCTGACAAAAGCATGAGGTGATTGTGCGCATCTAGGGATTCTCTGGGGTAAAACCAGGCCCCGGTGAAAGAGCTCTAGGATTCTCGCTGCTCTTTTTTTTTGTGCATGGGGAATCATACACCGGGCACAGTAGCCTCTCAGCACAGGAAAGCCAGCCAGAAGCATTTACTATCAGGGGAAAGGGTTTCACTCAATCAACGTGTTGTTGGTCAGTGGTCACTATTACTGAACCAGGTCTATCACAACGCCAGCGTCCTGCATCAGTCAACCATTTCCTGTAATACTACAACCGCCAAGGATTGCCAGAGGGTAGCTGTGGATGAACTTGGGCTTCCTAAATCTGGCTGATGAAGTCCTTTTATGTAATAGTCCAATACAATCATGGACTAAGGAGTGATTATTGGACACATAAGAGGGATGTCGTAGCAACTATGTAGCAACCTGGAGTGGTCTGGATGCTCACAGCATGTTCAACAAACTACGTCAGCCAAAGGGTCTGTGCATGCAGCAGAACAAGTTCTTCCATCTGATGGAGATTTGGCTGAGAAAGGAAAGAAGAGGGAATGCCTTGATAACACACTGAAGCTGGAGACCCAGGGATGATTCCTCCATCACTTCCCAGAAAATAATGCACTCTCCCTTCGGAATTAATTACACAAAGCAGCTTTGTTGTCCCCTTGCATTAAGGAAAATATAAGTATTCAGTATGATAACAATGCAACATGATATGAAGTGAAAAAGCAGTCAAAAATAGAGACCGACATAAAGTCATAAACACAAGAGGTTCTGCAGATGCTGGAAATCCAGAGCAACACAGACAAGATGCTGGAAGAACTCAACAGGTCAGGCAGCATCTATGGAGAGGTATAAACAGTCAACGTTTTGGGTTGAGTTTTGATGAAGGATCTTGACTGGAAATGTTGACTGTTTATTCCTCCAGCATATTGTGTGGGTTTGACTGAGGTAAAAGCCATTTCTTCAATGTCAGATCGATGTTAAGTCATCGAGTTTTTCATCATGGGATTGAGACGAGGGTTTGGCAGTAACTGGTGAAATGCAGCTGCTTCTCACGTCAGACCTCTCGAGGTGCTTTTTAACCTCTGGCTGGTCAAGTCTGACAGAATCTATCCAAAGGGTGCAGATTCAGAATCAGGTTTAGTCCCACTGCCTCGTGGTGTGAAGTTGTGGCAACGTGCAGTGCAAGACATAATCATTACTATAAATTAAAAATAAATAATGAAAAAGAGGATTAATGAAGTTGTGTTTATGGGTTTGTGGACTGTTCAGAAATCCAATAGCATTGTTATTTGGTTATTACCAGGGCAGTCCATTATAATCTGATCTTTTACCGTCACTGATACTGGCCTGGGGGAGGCTGATGGCATAAGACTATAAGACACAGGAGCAGAATTAGGCCATACACCCCATCGAGTCTGCTCCATCACTCAATCATGGCTGATCCTTTCTTCCCCCTCCTCAGCCCTGTGGGTCACTCCCAAGGTGGCATTCCCAAAGGGCTGCAGCTCAACGTTCTCAGAGAGCACACCCGGGGAGATCAGTGATGCCTTTAAAATTCTGGGCCGCAGATCCAGTTAGAGGCTGAGCCGGAACACATGGGAGACTGAACTCAAGTAAGTGTGGTCTGAGGTTCCAGGACTACCCCTGGTGTGCAGCTGGCATTGAGGTGAAGACACATTGTGAAGCAGACAATAAAAAGCTTTTTCCCTGTGGCAGAAAAACACACAAGATGGAAGTAGTTTTGCCTAAATGTGCTGTTGTGACAGATAACAGTTTAGCCCTACATTTACTTGTGTGCATAAAGGGAGCTTTCTTTGGAAGACTAAGCCCCTGAGGTCCGTTTATCTTTTCCCGTCATCAGGGGTGAGAAATGGTTTTCCCTATGATAAACCAGCTCTTGGATTGCCCCAGTTATTAGACCTAGCTTCTGCTCACACAGAAGTTTCCAAATCACTTTAACTCAACCAGGTGTCAACCTCTATGCTTGTGCTTGGGGGAGGTGAGTCCCTGATGATACATCCTTCGAAGGCTTAGTCCTTCACAAACCTGCTTTTACATGGTCAAAGTGCTCAGTACATCCTGAAGGACCGGATAAGAACTAGCATAGAAATGGACTAAAAGCGTTCAGCAGGTCAGGAAGCATTTGTGAAAGGAGAAAGAGTTGAAGGCGTGGCTCCAGGGAGGCAAACCATTTCCATATTTTTTGGGATTGCCCTAAATTAAGTTTATATTGGGAAGGTATTCACAGAACGTTAGATAAGGTATTTAAGATTCAGATACCTCTGAACTTTGAGACTCTCTACTTGGGGCATGTATTGTTTTTGGAACAGAAGAAAGATAAAAAGCAGCTGCAGGCCCTTTTAGCAGCAAGTAAGAAATCAATCACCAGAAAGTGGTTAAATCCAACATCACCTACATCAGAAGATTGGCATGAAATCATTTTGGAAATATTTTAAATGGAAAAGATGACCAACTCTTTGAGAATTCAAAAGGAAAAATGTTATCAAATTTGAAATAAATGGTTTGAATTTATAACCCCAGAGTGAGCAGACTTTAGATGGCTCTCCGAATGGTTTATACTGTTTGTCTCACCAACATAGTAATAGTGTTAACGTAAACAGGCTTGGCTCGAATGTTTATTGTTCTTTTTTTTTGGAAAATGTGGAATTAACACAAGTAAAGATCTGGGGAAATTTTGGATCAGAAAGAAATGGACCAGAAGAGATACATGGAAATTAGTATTCAACCACTATTATTAATATTTTTTATAACAACTATTATCATTATTTTGTTTAATAGAGTGGAATTACATTTGTACATAAACATCTATTTGAGTGCCTAATTATTTTCTATATTAGCTCAATTTGAACTTGTGAATGTACAAATTAATATAGATTTACTCACATACAAAATGGAAAAGGTTATATATGTAAAAAAAAAGTTTGTGTATTACTTGTGAATACCTTATCCAAATAAAAATAAAATTAAAAGAAAGAAAAGAGAAAGAGTTAATATTTCAGATCAAAGATCCTTAATCAGGGATTTCTTTCTGAAGCAGGGAATTCAACTGAAAGATTTAGCAGTGGACCAATCAATTCAAAGAGAGAGAGAGAGAGAGCTTTGCACAAGTTGGGGAGAAGAGTTTTAAAAAAGGAGCATTTCACGGGGCTCGGCGCATTAGAATAGTGGGTATGACTGAGAGGCCAGTGTTCCATTCTGGGTATCAGATATGGGATGTCCAGGAGACTTCCAGCCTCCCTGATGGCTACAGCTGTGCCAGGTGCATCGAGCTGCAGCTCCTTAGAGATTTAGAGGGAACTGAAGCTGCAGCTCGATGATCTTCGGCTTGTTAGGGAGAGTGAGGAGGTGATAGACAGGAGCTATGGGCAGAGGAGACAGATAAGTAGGTGAGCATCAGGGGAGGGAAGGGAGGGTGTCAAGTAGTGGAGAGCACCCCTGTGGCTGTCCCCCTTAACAATAAGTACTCCATTTTGAGTGCTGTTGACGAGTACGATGTACCTGGGGGAAGCAACAGTGGCCGTGCCCTTGGCACTGAGTCTGGCCCTGTGGCTCAGAACGGTAGGGAATGGAAGAGGATGGCAGCATTGATACAGGACTCTATAGTTAGGGGGACAGATAGGGGATTCTGTGGGCACCAAAAAGAAACACAGATGGTAGTTTGCCTCCCAGGTGCCGGGGTTTGTGATGTTCCACAATATCCTGAAGTGGGAGGATGAGCAACACATTGGTACCAAGGACATAGGTAGAAAAAGATTGGAGGTCCTGAAAGCAGAATACAGGGAAGCTGAGAAGCAGGACCTCGAAGGTCGTAATCTCGGGATTGCTGCCTGTGCCACGCGACAGCGAGTATAGGAATAGAATGAGGTGGAGGATAAATGTGTGGCTGAGGGATTGGAGCAGGGAGCAGGGATTCAGATTATTGGATCATTGGGACCTCTTCTGGGGCAGGTGTCACCTGTACAAAATGAACCGGTTGCACTTGAATCTGAGGGGGGCCAGTATCCTGGCGGAGAGGTTTGCTAATGCTCTTGGGGAAGGTTTTATCTAGATTTGCAGGGGATTGGGAACCGAAGTGAAGAGGCGGAGGGTGGGGAGGTTGGAGCACAAGTGGAGACAGACTGTAGGGAGTTTGTGAGGAAGGACAGACAGATGTTAGAGCAAAGATGCACTCAGCCTGATGGTTTGAGATGTGTCTATTTTAATGCAAGAAGTATCATAAACAAGGCAGATGAACTTAAGAGTGTGGATCAATACGTGGAACTGTGAAGTTGTCATTACAGAGACATGGATGTCTCAGGAGCAGGAATGGCTGCTGACTGTGCCAGGCTTTAGATGTTTCAAAAAGAACAGAGAGGGAAGCAAAAGAGGTGGGAGCGTAGCATTGCTAATCAGGGATAGTGTCATGGCTGCAGAAAAGGAGGAAGTCATAGAGGGATGGTCTACTGAGTCAGTGTGGGTGGAAGTCAGAAACAGGAGAGGGGCAATACTGGGTGTTTTTTATATACCCCCAATAGTAACAGGGATATCGAGGAGCAGGTAGGGAAGCAGATTCTGGAACGGTGCAATAATAGTAGGGTTGCTGTGATGGGAGATTTTAACTTTCCTAATACTGATTGGCATCTCCTTAGCACAAGGGGTTTAGATGGGGTGGAGCTTGTTAGGTGCATTCAGGAAGCTTTCCTGACACAATATGTAGATAATCCAACTAGAAGAGAGGCTGTACTTGATCTGGTATTGGGAAATGAACCTGGTCAGGTGTCAGGTTTCTTGGCGGGACAGCATCTTGGAGGCAGTGACCACAAATCTGTCTCCTTCACCATGGCGCTGGAGAGGGATAGGAGCAAACAATTTGGGAAAACATTTAATTGGGGTAGGGCGAAATGTGATGCTAGTAGGCAGGAACTTGGGAGCAGATGTTCTCAGGGAAATGCACGGCAGAAATGTGGCAAATGTTCAGGGAACATTTGCACGGCGTTCTGCATAGGTATGTTCCACTGAGGCAGGGTAAGGATGGTAGGGTTAAAGAACAATGGTGTACAAAGGATGTAGAAAATCTAATTAAGAAGAAAAGAAAAGTTTACGAAAGGTTCAAGAAACTAGGTACTGTTAGAGCTGTAGAAAATTACAGGGTTGCTAGGAAGGAGCTTAAGAAAGGAATTAGGAGACCAGACGGGGCCATGAGAAGGCCTTGGTGAGCAGGATTAAGGAAAACCCTAAGGCATTCTACATATATGCAAAGAGCAAGAGGATGAGCCGTGTGAGAATATGACCAATCAGGTGCGATAGTGGAAATGTGTGCATGGAGTTGGAGGAGGTAGCGAAGGTACTTAATGAATACTTTGGTTCAGTATTCACCCGGGAAAAAGACCTTGGCGATTGTGGGGATGACTTACAGTGGACTGAAGCACTTGAGCGTATAGACATTAAGAAAAAGGATGTGCTGGAGCTTCTGGAAAGCATCAAGTTGTATAAGTCACCGGGACTGGATGAGATATACCCCAGGCTACTGTGGGAAGTGAGGGAGGAGATTGCTGAGCCTCTGGCGATGATCTTTGCATCATCAACAGGGATGGGAGAAGTACCAGAGGATTGGAGGGTTGCAAATATTGTTCCCTTGTTCAAGAAAGGGAGTAGAGATAACCCAGGAAATTATAGACCAGTGAGACTGACTTCAGTGGTGGGCAAATTGTTGAAGAAGATCCTGAGGGACAGGAATTATGAGCATTTGGAGAGGCATAATCTGATAAGGGATAGTCAGCATGGCTTTGTCAAGGGCAGGTCATGCCTTCCAACTTTGATTGAATTCTTTGAGGATGTAACAAAATATATTGATGAAGGTAGAGCAGTGGATGTAGTGTATATGGATTTCAGTAAGGCTTTTGACATTGGTCTCCATGCAGGGCTCCTTCAGAAAGTAAGGAGGCATGGGATCCAAGGACACCTTACTTTGTGGATCCAGAATTGGCTTGGCAACAGAAAGCAAAGGTTGTTGTAGATGGTTCGTATTCTGCATGGAGGTTGGTGACTAGTGATGTTTCACGGGGATCTGTACTGGGACCCCTCCTCTTTGTGATTTTTATAAGAGACCTGGATGAGGAAGTGGAAGGATGGGTTAGTAAGTTTACTGATGACACAAAGGTTAAGGGTGTTGTGGATGGTCTGGAGGGCTGTCAGAGGTTACAGCGGGACATCAATAGGATACAGAACTGGGTTGAGAAGTGGCAGATGGACTTCAACCCAGATAAGTATGAAATGGTTTATTTTGGTAGGTCTAATTTGAAGACAGAATATAATATAAATGGTAAGACTCTTGGCAGTGTGGAGGATCTCAGAGATCTTGGGGTCCATGTTGATAGGACACTCAAATCTGCTGTGCAGGTTGACAGTGTTGTTAAGAAGGTGTATCGTGTGTTGGCCTTCATCAACCATGGGATTGAGTTCAAGAGCCGTGAGGTAATGTTATAGCTATATATGACCTTGGTCAGTCCTCACTTGGAGTACTGTCTTCAGTTCTGGTCACATCTCTACAGGAAGGATGCGGATACTATAGAGAGAGTGCAGAGGAGATTTGCCTGGATTGGAGGGCGTACCTTATGAGAATAGGTTGAGTGAACTCAGCCTTTTCTCCTTGGAGTGACGGAGGATGAGAGGTGACCTGATAGACGTGTATAAGATGATGAGGGGCGTTGATCGTGTGGATAGCCAGAGGCTTTTTCTCATGGCTGAAATGGCTAACACGAGGGGGCGTAGTTTTAAGATGCTTGGAAATAGGTACTGGGGGGATGTCAGGGGTAAGTTTTTCACACAGAGAGTGGTGGGTGTGTGGAATGCACTGCTGGCAGTGGTGGCGGAAACGGATACAACAGGGTCTTTTAAGAACCTCTTAGATAGGTAACGGAGAGAAAAATAGAGGGCTATGTGCTAGGGAAACTCTAGGCAGTTTCTAGGTTATATAGTTGGCACAACATTGTTGGCTGAAGGGCCTGTAATGTGCTGTAAATTTCTATGTTCTATGTTCTAAGATTCATCCTGTTTCTCTTTCCCAGATGCTGCCTGACTTGCTGAGTATTTCCAGCATTTTCTGTTTTTATTTCAGACTTTCAGCATCTGCAAGTTCATAATTTTTTTTAAAGAATTAGCATAGTGTTGACAGGCCAGGCACGAGGGAATGCAAAGCCTTGCTATAACGGCATGATTTGGCAAGCTGGGTAAATGTGCAATTGCTTAAGGAAAGGGTAGAAGTAGTAGTTAGGCAACTTGCTCACTGTAGCTCCCAGCCCATCCATTTCTATCTATCTCCATCCATTTTCATCACAGTGTTGATCTGACTTGTAATTCACCCCCACTCATTCCTCGTTACATGGAACTCACAACGTTACAGCACAGTACAAGCTGTTCGGCCCACAATGTTGTGCTAACCTTTTAACCTACTCTAAGATCACTCTAACTCTTTCCTCCGACATAGCCCTCCATTTATCTATCATCCACGTTTCTAACTTATAGTCTCTTAAATGCTCCTAATGGATCTGAACGTAATGTGTGTTTACAAAGACAAATTTTTATCTTGTAAAAAGGAAGAGACTTAGTGAGTGACTTTTTACACATGGCTTAGTAGTTACTTCATGGTTTTGTGAGCTGAGAAGAGAAAGGACGATGTATTATCAGAATATTAGGGCGATGAATAGACTGTGATGACAAAGGAGAAATCAGGGGAGTTCAGTGAATGCTTTCAGGTGAGAACTGTTGTTGGTAAAATCCAGCAGAAAGCAGGACAGGTGAAGGTAAGCCTGGAATGATAAACAGAAGCAGCAATGAATTTTCTGATTGGTTGAGAGGTTGAAGGAAAAAGTGATGTTAGCAGATGAAATGTGGAAAAGTGGAGCTATTACGTCCTTGGTACAGGCTTTAAGCTAAAGCCCAAAGCTTTGGCATTCTCGGCCCAAATATTGGACAACCTCAATGCATTGTTGTAATGAAATAATCTGTGTGGATGGTGTGCAAGATATGCCGCACCTTGGTACATGTGACAACAATAAACCAACTTACCAGCCTCTGCATCTCTACCACTCCTTTCTCTTTAATTGGTTCATTACGTGCCATGTTGTATGACATAGGTGATCAAGGTCTTTCCATGACCATGATTGATCCTGGCAAATTTTTCTACAGAAGTGGCTTGCCATTGCCTTCTTCTGGGCAGTGTCTTTACGAGACGGGTGACCACAGCCATTATCAATACTCTTTAGTGATTGTCTGCCTGGTGTCAGTGGTCGCATAACCAGGACTTGTGATATGCACAAGCTGTCCCTACGGCCATCCACCACCTGCTCCCATGGCGGTTATGTGAGCCTGATTGGGTGGCTAAGCAGGTGCTACGCCTTGACCCAAGGGTGGCCTGCAGGCTAGCGGAGGGAAGGAGCACCTTACAACTCCTTTGGTAGAGACGTATCTCCACCCCATCATCCCTTCTCTTTAATACACCTCATTTAAAGCTAATCTTTCGATCAAGCACATAGCCAACACTCCTAACATCTCCCTCTGTAAACTACAATGAATTTTCTTGTTTGTTTGTTTATTTATTGACATACAGCACAGAATGGGTCCTTCCGGCCTTTTGAGCCATGCTGCCCAGCAATCCCCCAAATTAACCCTTGCCTAATCACAGGACGATTTACAATGGCCAATTAACCTAGCAACAGTAAGTAGGTCTTTGGACTGTGGGAGAAAACCCACCCGATCATGGGGAGAACGTACAAACCTCTTACAGGCAGTGGTGGGAATTGAACCCGGGTCACTGATACTGTAAAGCGTTGTACTAGCCTCTACGCTACAGTGCTGCAATAATTATTTTGGGCACATTACAGAGAAAGGAAAGGTTAGATTGATCTTAGGGTAGGTTAAAAGGTCAGCACAACATTGTGGGCCGAAGGGCCTGTAATGTTCAATGTTTTGATTATTGTTTCAAATTGAATTTTTAACAGAGCCACGAAAAACTAGAAGTCAAGTTGCAGAGTCGTGGGGTGGTGGGAGTGTTGTTGCTGGGGAGATGGGCCGAGTGAGTGGAGTGCTGTAGGTCCAGTGGAATTAGGTAAATGCAAGTCAAAAAAAGTCCAGATATTCACTGTCATGCCAGGCATTTGCAATGAATAAATTTAGCAAGATTAAGAGGCAAGTGCGAAAGGTGCAAATGGGTTTGGAGTTCTGAAGGATCTGCAGTCTGGGGTGAAGATTCCTGGCTGAAGTAGTTAGCAGAGAGGAGAAGGTGGTAGATTTTTAAAAATTTTACCTTGTAAGTTGCTATGATCTGAAATGCATTGACTGAAAGGAGAGGGAAACCAGATTCAATGGCAGCATTTAAAAGGGAACTGGGTATTTGCTTAAAATGAAAAACAAGTCATTGCTGTTCTGTGTTAAAGAACAGGCAAGTGGAAGTAATTAGTTCTTTCACTGGGCCTGTAGCCTTTCTTTGCACAGAGAGTTCTGATTCTAATAGTGGGTGGTCTTGTTGAATGAAGTGTGTAACATGCTAGGCCAGAGATTCACTTTTGCAAAGGCGAAAAAAAAAGCAGGCAAGGGCTTTTGAGGGTTGGTGCAGAAACCTTGTTCACATTCTCGGTGTCCTAGCACCCACTAGAAAATATGTCTCGTGAAAATCAAAACAAAACACTGGAAATTTTAAATAACAACAGAAAATGCTGGAAATGTCCAGCAGATCATGCGGCATCCGTGGGAAGAGAAACAGAGCTAACTTACCCGATTGAAGACACTTTTGCAGAACTAGGAAGGGAGAAAGAAGCTTTACGAACTGCAGGGAGGGTGGGGAAAGGGGAACCTCTGATAGGGTAGGGCAAAATCAGGTGACCATGGGAATAAACTATAAACAGGTTATCTGGCCTTTGAATGAATGGGAACAATTTGAAAATGAGCATAAAACTGTTCTGACTGTATTGCAACATGCAACATTAATACAATGCTTACTTCCAGCACAGACAGGTCGTAAAAACCTTCCCTCTGAAACTATAAACACAGGAGATTTTGCATCGAAGTGACTCCACCCGACTCTTTAGATGCTGTCTGACCCACTGAGTTCCTCCAGCATTTTGTGTGTGTTCCTCTGAAACTTTGCTATTTTAAAAAAAGCAAAACTCAAACTCCATACTTTGTCCTCATTGAGATCTCTGACCTTCTGCCACATTGAAAATGAAGCTGCCTTTCCCATGGAGCTTAGGGACACACGATTGGTCTTGTCTCTCTATCCTGAGAATCATTCCACGCTGCTGTTAATGTCATCCATCACACTGGCAAGCTACTCGTGTTTGCATGAGGGAGGTCATTCAAACTATATACTCAGAAACAGGAGATTTCACTTGCTTTTCCCCCATTCCTCAGGAGGAGGCACGAGCATTTGCAGGACTTTCCAAAGTGCAGGCATTCTTGTTCCCTCATACAGATCCCCCGACAACCTCCGACATGGAGAATCTGCCATAATTCTGGAGCATTTCTCTGGCCCTCTTCCTTAAAGAACATGCGGGCAAGGTCTTTAATACAAACACAAGCGTCACAGAAAAGTACAGCACAGAAACAGGCCCTTCTGCCCATCTAGCCCATGCTGAACCATTTAAGCTGCCTAGTCCTATTGACCTGCACTAGGACCATTGCCCATGTACCTATCCAAACTTCACTCAAGCATTGAAATCAAGCTCGCACTCAGCACTTGTACTGGCAGCTCGTTCCACACTCTCATGACCCTCTGAGGTTCTGCAGACGCTGGAAATCCAGAGTAACCCACACACACACACACAGAATGAACAGACTACTTTTCGGGCTGAGACACTTCATCAGGTTCTTTAGACCATAAGACAAAGCAGCAGAAGTCGGCCATTCAGCCCATCGAGTCTGCTCTGCCATTTTATCATGAGCTGATCCATTATCCCATTTAGTCCCGCTCCCCCGCCTTCTCACCATAACCTTTGATGCCCTGGCTACTCAGATACCTATCAATCTCTGCCTTAAATACACCCAATGACTTGGCCTCCACTGCCACCCGTGGCAAGAAATTTCATAGATTCACCACCCTCTGGCCAAAAAAAATTTCTTCGTGTCTCTGTTCTGAATGGGCTCCCTTCAATCCTTAAGTCTTGCCCTCTCGTACTAGACTCCCCCATCATGGGAAACAACTTTGCCACATCCACTCTGTCCATGCCATTCAACATTCGAAATGTTTCTATGAGGTCCCCCCTCATTCTTCTAAACTCCAAGGAATACAGTCCAAGAGCGAACAAACGTTCCTCATATGTTAACCCTCTCATTCCCAGAATTATTCTAGTGAATCTTCTCTGAACCCTCTCCAACGTCAGCACATCCTTTCTTAAATAAGGAGACCAAAACTGCCCACAGTACTCCAAATGAGGTCTCACCAGTGCCTTATAGAGCCTCAACATCACATCCCTGCTCCTATACTCTATTCCTCTAGAAATGAATGCCAACATTGCATTCGCCTTCTTCACCACCGACTCAACCTGGAGGTTAACCTTAAGGGTAACTTGCACGAGGACTCCCAAGTCCCATTGTATCCCGTCCCAAGTTCCCTTTACTAGCCTTTCCAGGTACCTTTAATCACTAAAGAGCACTCTCCAACCTGCCTCCTAACATTGTAGCATCATTCAATCAATGGCACCCACCATAGCTGGAAGAATGTTGCTTGCATGTCTCTTTAAGAACTGACTGAAAAAGTGAAACCTGCTGGATATACGCGGACAACAAAGTTCAAAGTGAATTATACTATCTAAGTACATACAGTATATGTCACCATATACAACCCTAATATTCATTTTCCTGTGGGAAAACTCAGCAAATCTATAGAAAAGTAATTATAACAAGATCAATGAGAGATCAACCAGAGTGCTGAAGACAACAAATTGTTCAAATACAAAAATAAATTAATAGGAATAAATAATAGGAACCTGAGATAATGAGATAAATAGTCCTTAAAGTGAGATCGTTGGTTGTGGGAACATTTCAATGATGGGGCAAGTGAGTGTAATTGTCCCCCTTTCATTCAAGAGCCCAATGGTTGAGGGGTAGAAACTGTTTTTGAACCTGCTGGTGTGAGTCCTGAGGGTCCTGAACCTTCTACCTGATGGCAGCAGTGAGAAGAGAGTATGACCTAGGTGGAAAGCCAAAGCTTTCAATCGCTGCTATAACAAGGACAAGTGTGTATTCGGGACCGCCAGACTTGCAATCCTTGGGTGTGTCATGGAGAACGGAGTCATTGGCCCTGACCCCGACCGTATGCGCCCCCTGTTGGAACTCCCTCTTTCCAACACCCTCAGAGCCCTCAAAAGGTGCCTGGGCTTCTTTTCATATTACGCCCAATGGATCTCTAACTACTCAGACAAGGCCCGCCCCCGGTCAAGTCCACCACATTCCCCCCCTCAGCCGAGGCCTGCGCGGCCTTCAGCCACGTAAAAGGGGACATTGCCAAAGCAGCAATGCATGCGGTGGATGAGGCCATTCCCTTCCAAGTAGAGAGTGACGCCTCCAACTTTGCACTGGCTGCTACCCTCAACCAGGCGGGAAGACCAGTGGCGTTCTTCTCCCGTATTCTTCAAGGCCCTGAACTTCGGCACTCCACAGTGGAGAAAGAGGCCCAGGCCATTAGGCACTGGAGGCACTATTTCGCCAGCAATAGGTTCACCCTGCCAACTGAGCAGCGCTAAGTCGCATTCATATTTAGTAACCAACAGCGGGGCAAAATCAAAAACGATAAAATTCTGAGGTGGAGAATCGAACTCTCCACCTACAACTATGACATCATGTACAGGCCTGGGAAGCTCAACGAGCCCTCCGATGCCCTATCCTGGGGAAAGTGCACCAGCGCACAGATCGAGCAGCTATACGCCCTACATGTAGATCTTTGCCACCCGGGGGTCACCCAGCTTTTCCACTTCGTGAAAGCCCGGAACCTGCCTTACTCCCTTGAGGAGATCAGGATGATGACCAGGGACTGCCAAGTCTGCGCGGAGTGCAAACCGCACTTCTACCGACCCGAAAAGGCACAACTCATCAAGACCACCCGCCCTTTTGAGCGACTGAGTGTTGACTTTAAGGGCCCCCTTCCCTCCACCAACTGCAATATGTACTTTCTTAACGTTATCGACGAGTACTTGCAGTTCCCCTTCGCCATCCCCTACCCCGACACCACTACCACGTCAGTTATAAAAGCCCTGCGCAAGCTCTTCACTCTGTTCGGATACCCATGCTATATCCACAGTGACAGAGGGTCCTCGTTTATGAGTGACGAGATGCGCCAATACCTACTGGCTAGGGAAATTGCAACTAGTAGGACCACGAGCTATAATCCCTGGGGGAATGGAGAGGTAGAGAAGGAGAATGCCACGGTGTGGAAAGCCACACTCTTAGCCCTCAGGTCAAAGGGACTCCCGCTGGCAGGAGGTCCTTCCCGAGGCACTCCACTCCATCCACTCCCTGTTGCGCACGGCCACCAATGCCACCCCTCATGAGCGGCTCTTTTCTTTTCCCAGAAAGTTGACCACTGGAACCACCCTACCAACTTGGTTGACGTCCCCGGGGCCAGTGCTGCTCCGGAAACATGCGAGGAGCAATAAATACTCCCCGATGATCGAGAGGGTTCACTTACTTCATGCAAACCCCCAGTAGGCCTATGTGGTTTTATCTGATGGGCGGGAGGACACGGTCTCCATCCGCGACCTGGCGCCCGCGGGAGCACCGGGCCCCTACCCTGAACACTCCGTGGTGACTATTGACCCCGTACCCGATGTATGTACCCACGGGACACCGCGCACTCCAAGCCCTACACAGACACTACACGGCACTCCCATATCGGGCACGAAGCACACGCACGAGGGATTACCAACGCCTAACGTGCTGACACCTCAAGTCAGGCCGGAGCCAGCACAACTGCCGTCACCGATGCAATCACCACTGGTGCTACGTAGATCACAGCGACGGACTCGACCGCCTGATAGACTTAACCTGTAAATATACTTGTTTTAAGTATTGTCAGTCACTTCACCCCACAGGACTCTTTTTAAAAAAAGGAGTGAATGTGGTAAACCATATATATGTTGTAACTGGGTTAACTGTCTGCTGACTGCCCCTGTGGCTCCTCCCACAGACCCCTGAATAAAGGTGATTTCGCCTTGCCCCTGCCCCTCAGTCTGGGGGCAGACACTCAGCATGGAGGTCGTATTGTACAGCGAATAAAAGCCTTTCAGTATTTTACCCAACTTCAGTCTTTCGGAGTTATTGAAGGTGCTTCAATCATAGAAGAGCAAGAGTGCCATCTCTGAATATCCGGTCTCTATTATACCTCCTTGTACGTGATCTTGCACTGAGTAAATAAGCAGCTGTTTTTTTTTAATGCTCCGACTGGACTCTGCTTCATTAGCTGTGAAGTGCTTTGGGATATCCTGAGGTTGTGAAAAGACATCCTGCTAATAATTCTTTCCTGACCTGTTTAGATTATTGTATTTCACACACCACCTCAGTTGGAGACAATGACATTTGGAATGGGAAGAGGTTATAAATTTGAAAACAACACGATCGCTACGAAGACGGCAAGGGAGCAGTGAGGTTACTTATGTTAACATGAGGAAGTCAAGGAGACATTGTACCATCACTGGCGTATTGCCATTGTCATTGAGTGCCCTCTGACGGAATGTGGAGTGCAGTTTGAAACTGTAGAGAATTGTACCCCACCCTTTATTTTACAACACTCAGCTCTATTTCCACTTGAACGTACCAAAGCGTTATGCACATTCAATGCAAGCTTAAATAACTTTATTCAAATTGAAGTTTTTGTTTATCCTTTCACAAAAGAAATCATAAGCATTATTTCAATCATTCAGTTTTTGAAACAACTGGCGAAACCCTGATCACGGCAGCTTAGCAACACTGTGATCACTTTACAAACACAAGAGTTTCGGCAGATGCTGGAAATCTGGAGGTACGCATTCAAGATGCTGGTCAGATGAAGGGCCTGGGCCCGAAACATCAACTAGTTATTCCTGTCCATAGATGGTGAGTTCACTTGCTGAGTTCCTCCAGCATTTTGTGTGTGTTACTTTGACCACTTTGCAGTAAAGTGGACTTTAATTTTTTGTTCTAGTTGTGTTTTCTGGTTTAAAATTGTGTAGAATTCATGTTTAACCGATGTTTTTCTTCTGAATGCTGCTTATATGATGCTATGTGCAACAAATTTGCACTCAATGTCAGTAAGCCCAAAGAGCTGACTGTGGATTTCAGAAAGGGCAAGACAAGAGAAGACACAGCAATCCTCATAGAGGGATCAGAAGTGGAGAGGGTGAGCTATTTCAAGTTCCTGGCTGTCAAGATCTCTGAGGACCTAACCTGGAAGCAACATATTGATGCAGTTATAAAGAAGGCAGGACGGCCGCTATATTTCAGGAGTTTGAGGAGATTTAGTTTGTCAACTAAAACACTCAAAAACTTCTACAAATGAACCATGGAGAGCATTCTGAGAGGTTGCATCACCGTCTGGTATGGGGGGGGGGTGGGGAGCTACTGCACAGGATCAAAGTAAGTTGCAGAAACTTGAAAGATCAGCCAGCTCCAATGTGAGTACTAGCCCCCCGTAGTATTAAAGACATCTTCAAGGATCGGTGCCTTAGGAAGACCCCCCACCACCCAGGACATGCCCTCTTCTCATTGTTACCGTCAGGAAGGAGGTACAGAAGCCTTAAGGCACACACTCAACAATTCAGGAACAGCTTCTTCCCCTCTCCCATCTGATTTTTAAATGGATATTGACCCCATGTACACTACCTCACTACTTTTTTAGTTCTGTTTTCTGCCACTACTTAATTTAAATTAACTATTTAATATACATATATATACTTACTGTAATTCAGGTTTTTCTCTATTTATCATGTATTGCATTGTACTGCTGCCATAAAGTTAACAAATATCATGACATACACCGGTGATATTAAACCTGATTCTGATGTGCCTAGGATGCTACTGCCAGTAAGTTATCCATTGCATCTGTCCATACATGTGCATTATGTCTGTTTGTACATGTGCATTACGTCTGTCCAACATGAGCATCGCATCTTTCCATATATGTGCATCACGTCTGTCCGTACATGTGCATCACATCTGCCTGTACATGTGCATCACGTCTGTCCGTACATGTGCATCACGTCTATCTGTACATGTGCATCACGTCTGTCCATACATGTGCATCACGTCTGTCCGTACATGTGCATCACATCTGCCTGTACATGTGCATCACGTCTGTCCGTACATGTGCATCACGTCTGTCCGTACATGTGCATCACTTCTGTCCGTACATGTGCATCACATCTGCCTGTACATGTGCATCACGTCTGTCCGTACATGTGCATCACATCTGCCTGTACATGTGCATCACGTCTATCTGTACATGTGCATCACGTCTGTCCATACATGTGCATTACGTCTGTCCATACATGTGCATCACGTCTGTCCATACATGTGCATTACGTCTATCCATACATGTGCATCACATCTATTCATACACGTGCATCACGTCTGTTCATACACGTGCATCACATCTGCTCGTACATGTGCATCACATCTGTCTGTACGTGTGCATTACACGTGTGAATTACACCTCTGAATTCCATGTACTTTTGCATCTGACAGTGAACTCAACTTTAAAGATTTATAATTCCTCTCTCTCCAGACATCCTTATCTTAAACAAACTTTCACAAAGAAGGACACAAACAACCTTTATCTGGATTAATTTATCTTCCACGGCCAGTGAGAAGAACGTTTTGTTTCTAATGTTGTGAGTGGCTGTGTAACATTGATGCAGTTAGCCTTGTTGAGTATGTAGCATGAGAAAGTGTCATACTGCTGGGCTTCTCCGAGGAGCACCACTTTATCATGGTGGGGAGGCTTGTGAGATCCTGACAGTGATGCCATCTGGAGCCTAGCTCCCGTTAGGGTCACCCATGGCAGAAAGGTCGGGGGGGGGGAGTTTCCAGAGAAGGGCAGGTCCACCAAGACCTCGACAGTGTACCTGGTGGACGGTGGTGACACACCATAACATCAGTGAAGGCGGCGGAGGACGGCAACAGCAGTGAAGGATTCCCAGTCATCTTGCACCTTGCACTGGACCCCGACCCCGACCTGTCACAGACCATGTGGTGGCTGCCTTTGCTTCAGCCTCCCCATGTTAATCAAAGCCATGCACAACCATTCTCCATTAAGGGAGTAACCCCTGAGGACAGGGGTTCCAAACCGTTTTTATGCCATGGACCCCTACCATTAACCGAGGGGTCCCTCAACCCCAGGTTGGGAACCCTTGCCTTAGGAGAACATCATGCTCGACTCCATCGATCAGTTGGGGCTGGGATTCAGCTGAATAATACCAACTATTCTGATAAATCCACCATGAGAGTGCTGGAGCTAGAGAGCCTTTTCAGAAATAACGTTTTGACATCAGACTCATGCTGGATTGGCAATACTGCAGGCTTGCTTTCAGGGATATGGAAACATATCCCTTGATGTGGTGTAGACTAAGTGAGCTTATTGAGATACATGGGGTGGCAGCTCTTCCTTTTCACCTACCCGGTGATTGTCCGGAAAGGCATTAGTCCATTGCACCAGCAATTATCTGGGCAATGGTAGCGCTCGTTTGAAGTTCCCGTGTCAAACTATTTATAAGTGATACTCAAATAATGTACAGAGTTTTAGCTAATACTCCAGGCACTGGTCCAGTGAAGGTGACCACCTTTTCACTTTAACTTGCCTTTTGTGGTTTATCATTTCCTGCAACGTGTAAAGGACAATGGGTGCCGCTGACACCCGGTGCTGCAAAAATTATTCGTCACTAGGATTTGCTTCAGGTATTGCACCGTTACCCATCTAATTCTGCTGGCACTGCCATCTTTTGACAGAGAGATGCAAATAGTACTCTCCACCCACAATTCCATTATTTATTTATTGAGATACAGCACGAAATAGGCCCTTCCAGCCCTGCGAGCTGCGCTGTCCAGCAACCCCCGATTTAACCCTCGCCAAATCACAGGACAACTTACAAAGACCAATTCACCTACCAACATCATTGGGCTGAGGGAGGAAACCAGGAACGCAAGAGGCTCTGCAGATGCTGGAAATCCAGAGGAACACACACAAGATGCTAGAAGAATTCAGCAGACCAGACGAGAGGTTTGGGCCCGAAACGCCTGCTGTTTATTCTTCTCAATAGATGCTGTCTGACCTGCTGAGTTTCTCCAGCATTATACTTTGTGTCCATATTTCATTTCACATCATTACTTCTTAATTGTTTAATTACCCTTTTATCTTCTTTTCTCACACAGAAATAATAAAAATCAGATTCTTTTCTCGTTGTTCCCTAATTTCCTTCATGAATTTCATTGTCGGCTTTTAACATCGTTACATATTTCAATAACTCTGCATTACTTGATTGCATCTCAATTATCTCAATTGTCTTTGAGCTGCCGAGAGACCTGTTAAGAGGCAGGGATCATACAGAACGATTGAAATATTATTTGTGCTTTTAAACATAGTGCTCTTAATTATGATAAGTACTCTCATTGGTAGGTGAAAGTAAATTTCAGTGTACTGTGTCAGGGTCAGGAGAAATGTTGAATGCACACAGTGGCTCACAGCACAGAACTAGAGCAGTGGTTCAGTCCTGCGCACCAGCACGATTAGTTAGCCTCAGCTTTAACTTGTATACCAGAATTGTTTTGCCATGTTCAAATCTTATTCCCTCAAAGTATCGAGTGGCTAACTCAGTTCATTGTAGCCCAAGTTGCTCCATTTATAAATACTTGTTTATTTAGTGAAATAGCACTGACCCAACGAGCCGCACTGGCCATCCAGCTGCTTAACACCAGCCTAATCACAGGACAATTTACACAGACCGACGAAAGCACTAACTGGGACATCTTTGCACTGTGGGAGGGCACCAGAGCACTCGGAGGAAAGCCATGCACTCACAGGGAGGTCATACAAACTTCTTAGAGAGGACACCAGAATTCCACCCTGAACTCCGATGCCCTGAGCTGTAATAAGCGTCTCGCTGACCGCTACGCCACCATGGCGCCCGATCACGACGTCAAAGGGCAAAGTAATTGGTGGCTGCCCTGGTCTTGCCAACGTGCGTGACCATCCACATCTAGCTTCGAAGTGACAATATTATGATTGCTGTTGTCCATCAAATTCATCTGGTGACCCAGTGGAGGAGTGGAGGGCACATTTTGTGATGTGGAACAAAGCTTAGTAGTGAAACTTCTGTGAGTTTAGATAAGCATTATGACTGTTGTATAATGTAGGACCATAAGGCCATAAGACCACACAGCACTGGTACAGGATGAGACCATTCAGCCCTTCGAGGCTGTTCTGCCATCTAGTCATTGTTCCTCTCAATCCTATTCTCCTGCCTTCTCCCCGTAACCTTTGATGTCTTTACTAATCAAGAATCTATCATCCTCTATTTTAGATATACGTAATGACTTGGCCTCCACAGCCGTATGTGGCAATGGGTTCCACAGATTCACCACCCTCTGGCTAGATAAATTCTTCCACATCTCAGTTCTAAAGAAATGTCCTTGAATTCTGAGGCTGGTCCCTCCAGTCCTAGACTCTCTCACTATTGGAAACATCCTCCCTATGTCGGCCTTTCAAAATCCGACAGGTTCCAATGAGATCCCGCACCCATACGCTTCTCATATATTAACCCTTTCATTCCTGGGATAATTCTCGTAAACCTCCTCTGGACCCTCTCCAACGCCAGCATATCCTTTCTTAGGTATGGGGCCCAAAACTGAAATTTCAAAATTCAAATGCAAATTTATAGTAAATCTATTATCAAAGTTAATATATGTCACCATGTACAACCCTGAGATTCATTTTCTCGCGGGCATACTCAATAAATCCATAACAGAATTATAACCACAACAGAATCAATGAAAGACCATACCAACTTGGGCGTTCAACAGACAAAATACAACCAACTGTCCAAATACAAAAAGAAAGATAATAATAGTAAATAAATAAGCAATAAATATCGAGAATGTGAGATGAAGAGTCCTTTAAAATGAGTCCATAGGTTGTGGGAAAATTTCAATGATGGGGTGAGCGAAGTTATCCCATAGGTTCAGGAGTCTGGTGGTTGAGGGGTAGTAACGGTTTCTGAACCTGGAGGTGAGAGTCCTGCTCTCAATACTCCAAATGTGGTCTGACCAATGCCTTATAAAGTCTGAGACTTATATCCTTGCTTTTATATTTTAGTCCTCTCGAAATGAATGCTAACATTGCATTTGCCTTCTTTATTATTGACTCAACATGCGGGATAACTTTAGGAGAGTCCTGCACTAGGACTTTCAAGTCCCTTTGCACATGCAATGTCTTCAACTATGGAATCAGGTCATGAAGTGCCAATTGTTTAAGCTTCTTGCATTGTCACTTCCAACTAGAAATATTACGCACAGATTGAAAAGAAGGCTTGTCTGACATTTTGGGGATCACTCAATTTCAGAAGTTTCCATTTAGTGGGTATTTCCCTGTGGTCGTAGACAGTAAATCACTGGTGAATATCTTTGTGTTTCCAGCATTTTCTGATTTTACTGCAGTTAGTTGAGTGTTCTTCATCAACATCATCAATTTAGGATGTTTGCTGGTTTGAATCCCTCTCTTTGTTACTTGCTTTAATAAATATTCAGGCAGAGAATAACCAAATAATAATACTTCAGTGCTCTTAAGCTGTCTGTTTGCCTCACAATGCTGCACTGTGAATTGTGCCCTTGAGTGTCTTGTATCTCTTTGATGCTTTAAATAATAAAATCTATTTTCTCTGTCTCACTTTACATGCTGAGCCAGATCTAGTGTTTCAGTCGACATTGAGTCCATTTGCAAATCTTAGTAGCTGCATTGTAAGTTGCAGGCATGGGCATGGGTTGATATGTGAGTCAATCAAAGGGCTTCACCTTATATTTCGCCTGGGTAGTCTCCAACCTGATGGCATAAATATCAATCTCTCCTTCCGGTAAACAAATTTCACCCCCTGCCCCCCAACCTTCCTCTATCCCCCACTCTAACCTTTTACCTCTTATCACCTGCCTATTACTTTTCCCTGGGTCCCCTTCTCTTTCCCATGGTCCACTCTCCTCTCCTGTCAGATTCCTTCTTATCTAGCCTTTGCCTTTTATCACCCATCTGGCATCACCTATCACCTTCCAGCTAGCCTCCCCTCTGCACCTCCCCCAACCTTTTTAATCTGGAATCTTCCCCTTCCTTCTCAATCCTGAAGAAGGAACTCGGCCCGAAAGGTCGACTATTTCCATAGACGCTGCCTGACCTGCCGAGTTCCTCCAGCATTTAGTGTGTGTTGCTGCAGAAAAGATTCACAGGTTATAATATTTTCTTGCAGGCGAGATAATGAGATGGTGTTGCTGTTGACAATTTTAGCTATGTTATTACTATTTAAACCTAATAATAATTTATACATCTTCAGGTGTCTGAAATCCAATCTGTGTACATTAAGACTGGATTTTAGGGAATAATGGAACCTGGCCTATGGAAACAAACTTCTGTAATGGAAAAAAACCTATAAAATTTGAGAGTTGTTTTGTGTTTTCAAGAATGCTTTACTTCATTTTTCCCTTGTTAGTTGGTTTGACCATTTTTCTTTATATGTTCAGTTTGCTAACATTCTCAAGTCTTTGTCTTTTCAGCTAGTGATACAATAAGCTTTGTTTCTATTCTCATATCTGATTTGTGATTTCAAAGTTCAAAGTAAATTTATTATCAAAGAAGTTATGTCACCAGATCCAACCCTGAGATCCCTTTTCTTGCAGGCAATCTTAGTAAATACAAGGAGCACACTAGGATCAGTGAATTATCTCATCCAACAGATCAGACAACAACAATTATGGAAAAAAACTACAAATACAAAGAAAAACAGTAAATAAATAAGCAATAAATATCAAGGACATGAGATGAAGAGTGCTTGAAAGTGAGTCCAGTTGAGTGGGAACAGTTCAGTGATTGGGGCGAGTGAAGTTGAATGAAGTTATCTCCTCTGGTTCAAGAGCCTGGTGGTTGAGGGGTAGTAACTGTTCTTGGACCTGGTGGTGTGGGTCCTGAGCTCCGATACCTTCTTCCCTGATGGCAGCAGCGAGAAGAGAGCATGGCCTGAATGGTGGGGGTCCTTAATGATGGATGCAGCTTTCCTGCAACAGCGCTCCGTGTAGATGTGTTCAATGGTGGGAAGGGCCTCACCTGTGATGGACTGGGCCATATCCACTACCTTTTGTATGTTTTTCTGTACTAGGGCATTGGTGTTTCCATACCAGGCTGTGACACAACCACTCAATATATTCTCCACCACATACATATATATATATATATATATATATATAGAGGTTTACCTAAGTTTTTGATGAAATGCCAAATCTAGGCAAACTTCTAAGAAAGTAGAGGCTGTGCTTTCTTCATGATTGCACTTGTGTGCTGGACCGAGAACAGATCGTCTAAAAAGATAACACCAAGGAATTTAAATTGGCTGACTTTCTCCACCTCCGATTTCCTGATGAGGATTAGCTCATGGACCTCTGGTTTCCTCCTCCTCAAGTCAATAATCAGCTCCTTGGTCTTGCTGACGTTGAATGAGAGGTTGTTGTTGTGGCACCACATGGCCAGATTCTTAATCACCCTCCCGCATGCTGGCATCAACCAATATCATTTGGCAGTGCTGCCCCCATATCCCAATTGGTGGCTGTATGATGTTTGGTGAAACCTAAATTCATTTGGTAGTCCTGTCATTGGTGAGAATGAATTATATTTGACATTGTTCTGATTAATTTCTTTTCCCAAAATCTCAGGTGGGAGAATGGGAGAATGAGAATGAAAGAGGCAGCTGGGGAGATTGTGGAGGCATTGATAATGATCGTTCACGAATCACTAAATTCTGGAATGGTTCTGGAGGACTGGAAAATTGCAAATGTCACTCCACTTTTTAAGAAAGGAGGGAAACGTATTGATGTAGTCATAAAGAAGGCGAGACAGCGGGTATAGTTCATTAGGAGTTTGAAGCGATTTGGCATGTCAACAAATACGCTCAAAAACTTCTATAGTTGTACCGTGGAGAGCATTCTGACAGGCTGCGTCACTGTCTGGTATGGAGGGGCTACTGCACAGGACCGAAAGAAGCTGCAGAAGGTTATAAATCTAGTCAGCTCCATCTTGGGCACTAGCCTACAAAGTACCCAGGATATCTTTAGGGAGTGGTGTCTCAGAAAGGCAGCGTCCATTATTAAGGACCTCCAGTACCCAGGGCATGCCCTTTTCTCACTGTTACCATCAGGTAGGAGGTACAGAAGCCTGAAGGCACACACTCAGCGATTCAGGAACAGTTTTTTCCCCCTCTGCCATCCAATTCCTAAATGGACTTTGAAGCTTTGGACACTACCTTACTTTTTTAATATACAGTATTTCTGTTTTTGCACATTTTTTAATAATCTATTCAATATATGTAATTGATTTACTTGTTTATTATTATTTTTTCTCTCTTTGCTAGATTATGTATTGCATTGAACTGGTGCTGCTAAGTTAACAAATTTCACATCACACGTCGGTGATAATAAACTTGATTCTGATTCTGAAGAGAAGAAAATAAATTATAGGCCAGTTAGCCTGACATCAGTGGTTGGGAAGATGTTGGAGTCGATTGTTAAGGATGAGGTCTCAGGGTACTTGGAGAGATATGATAAAATAGGCCATAGTCAGCATGGCTTCCTTAAGGGAAAATCTTACCTGACAAATCAGTTGGAATTCTTTGAGGAAAGAACAAGCAGGATAGACAAAGGAGAATTGGTGGGTGTTGATTTTCAGAAGGCCTTTGCTAAAAGTGCCGCACATGAGGCTGCTTACAAGTTAAGGGTCCTTGGTATTACAGGAGAGATACTAGCATGGATAGAGGATTGCCTGATTGGCAGGAGGCAAAGAGTGGGACTAAAGGGAGCCTTTTCTGATTGGCTGCTGATGACTAGCGGTATCACTCAAGGGTGTTAGGACTGCTTTTTTTATGTTCTATGTCAATGATTTGGATGAGGGACTTGATAGCTTTGTGGGCAAGTTTGTGGATGATATGAAGACAGGTGAAGGGGCAGGTAGTATAGAGGAAGCAGAGAAGCTGCAGAAGGACTTAGACAGATTAGGAGAATGGCCAAAGAAGTGGCAGATGAAACACAGTGTCGGTCATGTACTTTGGCAGAAGGAACAAAAGCATAGACTATTTTCTAAATGGAGAGAAAATTCAAAAATCCGAGGTGCAAAGGAACTTGGCAGACCTCGTGCAGGACTCCCTAAAGGTTAACTTGCAGGTTGAGTCTGTGGTGAGGAAGGCATACGCCATTCATTTCGAGAGGACCAGTAATGACCTCTCAGGATGTAATGCTGAGGCTTTATAAGGCACTGGTGAGGCCACACTTGGAGAATTGTGAGCAGTTCAGGGCCCCTATCTAAGAAAGGATGTGCTGACATTGGAGAAGACTTAGAGGAGGTTCATGAAAATGACTCTGGGAATAAAAGGGTTATCATATGAGGAGTGTTTGGTGGCTCTGGGCCTGCACTCGCTGGAATTTAGAAGAATGGAGGGGAATCTCATCAAAACCTATCAAACGTTGAAAGGCCTAGATAGAGCGGATATTTCCTATAGTGGAGGAGTCTAGAACCAGAGGGCACAATCTTAGAATTGAAGGATGCCCACTTATAAAGGAGACAAGGAGGAATTTCTTTAGCCTGAGAGCGGTGAATCTATGGAATTACTTGCCACAGGCAGCTGTGGAGGCCAGGTCATTGGGTGTACTTAAGGAAGAGGTTGATAGGTTCTTGATTGGTCAGGGCATGACAGGATATGGGGAGAAGGCAGGAGAATGCAGTTGAGAGGGAAAATGGGATCGGCCATGATGAAATGGCAAAGCAGTCCTGACGGGCTGAATGGCCTCATACTCCAATCTCTTATAGTCTTTTGCAATAATTTCTGTGGTGAGTAATGTTGAACGCTTGTATGAAATATTCCCATTTCATTGTTTTGTGATTAGCTTTCCAATAATTGGCTTTATCCAATATACGGTTGTATTATTGTTGTCATGTCCCCAAACATTGCTGTAATATGATAGCTGGCCATATGCTAATCTCACTTGGTCTAGATGTGATTGAAAATGAAAGGAAAGGGCAAAAACAGAGCTCAGACAATAAGCAGAGGAGGACTTAAAACCAAATCTAAAATAAAAAGCAGTGTTGCGAAGGCGGAAGGATGATATAGAAAAGGCAGACGCCATAAACTCACAGGAGGTGGGAAGTAGCTGTTCTTGAAAGTCCTGGATAGAGTGGATGCAGAGAGGATGTTTCCTGTGGTGGGGGAGTCTAAGCCTAGAGAGCACGCCCTCAGAATAAAAGGGCGTCAATTGAGGACAGAGATAAGGAGGGATTTCCTTAGTCAGTGAATCGGTGGAACTCATTGCCACGGGTGGCTGTGGAGACCACGTCACTGGGTATGTTTAAAGAGGAGTTTGGTAGGTTCTTGCTTAGTATGGATGTCACGAGTTAAGGTGAGACAGCAGGAGAATGGGATTTAGAGGGAGTAATAAATCAGCTATGATTGAACGGTGGAGCACACTCCATGAGCTGAATGGCCGAATTCTACTTGTATATCGTGTGGTGTAACCATTCAGATCTCATTAACCTGCACAACACTAGTCACTACCTCAGTAAAGCAATATGATGACTACGGACCACTTTGACCCCCTTTGCACCATAATAGACTTTGTTTTTTTTATTCTAATTTTCATCTTTCTTGTATAATTTTGTATAACTTGTGTTTTCTTGTGAACATTGTGTCTGATGCTATGTGCCTATGATACTGTTGTAGATAAGTTTTCATTGCACCTGTGCCTATGACAATAAAATTAACCTTGATTTTCACCGGACGACAACTGGAACACTGTTGAGGCCAACAATCTTCTTCCTATCTCATGCTTTCAACCATTTCTTACTACCTTCTGGAATGAATTGAATTGGCTTCAAGAGGCACGATGCAGGCAACGTATTTCACTGTATGTTTTGATGCTTCGACATACATGTGGCAAATAAAGCTAACCTTTGTCCTAAGGAGGCTAGGATGGTTAGGAATGCTTTAAGTTCATCTACTGTGTTCTTTTCCTAACGTACCCATCAACATAGTTTGGAGAGTTCATGAAGCCCTTCATTCAGCACTTAAATAGCCACTATTAGTTATAACTTGATGCGGCAGGATTCCAAAGTTTTGATCTGTTCTGTGTGTCGAGGGATCATTTAACCCTCAAACTACATGGCACTTCCATTCTGATAAAACAGGTTAATTCATCATTTCTTGATACACCCAATGCTCCTTCCTTTCACAAACCATACTAATTTTTTTTCCCCTGGTTGCTTTCCGTTTTCCTAAATTTCCTGCTATATCTTCTTGAGTAATAGTTTCCAACCTTTTCCCCATGACAGATGTTAAGATAACTGGCCTGTGATCCAGCTTTCTGACTCCTTTTTTTGAATAAAGGAGTTGTAAGAAGACTAATCTCAGGATTGCATATGGTGACATATATGTATTTTGATAATGAATTATTTGAACTTAGCACTTACATTTACTATTTTCCTTCAAATGGGGCAATGCCCAATTCAAAAGAAATTAAAACCAATGCAACATTTTACTTCTCCTAAAACCCTAAGATGATGTCTATTATAATTTTTGATGCATTACTTTCTGGAAATCTTGATATCTCACATCAACCATTTCCTCTTTATCCACAGCACATTATTTCTTCATGGAAATCTAATAAATTGATCACTTTTCTTTTTCACCAAACCATGTTAACTTTATCTGGTTACCTAGATTTTTTTCTAAATGGCCTGCTGTGCAGTGTTGCAGTAGCCCCTGATATTTTCCCCATGACATAGCTAACTGGCCTGTCTTTTCTAGTTATCTGTTTCCTTTGCTATTTTCCACTCTAATGGATCTTCGCCCATACAGATTATGAAGACACACAGTCCTCTTTTATTGTCATTTCGTAATGCATGCATTAAGAAATGATACAATATTTCCTCCAGTGTGATATCACAAAACACAGGACAGACCAAGACTGAAAAAACTGACAAAACCACATAATTATAACATATAGTTACAACAGTGCAACAATACCATAACTTGATGAAGAAGTTCATGAGCACAGTAAAAAGTTCAAAGTCTCTCAAATGTCCCACATCTCACACAGACGGGAGAAGGAAGAAAAACTCTCCCTGCCATGCCGACCACAGTCCGACTCTGAGTCATCCGAAAACTTCGAGCCTCCGATTCAGCTCTCCGACACCGAGTACTGAGCGCCATCTCTGTCCGAACGATTCGACCTCAATCTCGGTCGCCAACAGCAGGCAAGGCCGGGGATTTTGAGGCCTACCCTCTGAAAGATTCCCGACCACGCAGTAACGACAGCAGCGAACGAGCGTTTCAGAAATTTCTCCTGATGTTCCTCTGTGCTTTCACGTCCCTCTCTATCAAATCAGAATTGTCCACGGCCCCTATTTAACAGATACAATATCATTTTTCACCGGAGGGCTGCGCTCTCTCTCCTCCCACCATATATGGGAAATTTTGAAATTCTAAAACTAATGGATAGGTCACTGAAGGTAGCTGTGGACTGGAAAACTGTGATGATGGTTGCATTGATCAAGAGGAAGGAAGACAAAAATCTGGAAACAATAGTAACACACACAAAATGCTGGAGTAACTCTGCAGGACAGGCAGCATCTATAGAGAGGAACAAACAGTTGACATTTTGGTCTGAGACCTTGCATCAGGTCAATAGGCCTCTTAGCTCAATCATGAAAAAACTATTCATCACCATAGAAGTTCAATGGAATCAAAATAAGTCAACATGGCTCTATCAACTGTACATCACGTTTGATAAATTTGCTAGAGTTCTTTTAAGATGAAACAAGAGGTCAATAGAGGAGAACCTGTAGATGTGCTATATTTTGATTTTCAGAAGGTGTTTGAAGAGATGCTCAATGAAATGCTAGCACAAAAAATAAGAACTCATGGTATTAGAGTAGGTGTGTTTGGATAGTTTGAAGATCACATAGACGATAGAAAGTTGAAATAAACAGACCTTCTTCAGGCTGGATGAATTTAACTAATGTGGTGCCCTAACAATCAGTTTTTGTTCCTCAATTATTTATAATTTCTATTAATGATGAGGAGGAGGGAGCAGAGTGCAAGGTATCTAAGTTCTGTGATGGCAGAAAAAATAATTGGGAGGTCATGCTCCCATGAGGACATATGGGCTCTACATCAGGTTACATGCAAGTTAAATGAATGGGTGACAACTTGGCAAATGGAGTTAAAGATGGAAAAGGGTGAGGTCATAAACTCAGGTAAGAGGAATCTAAAGCCATCTATTACCCAAGTTGAAAAAGGCTGCAGGGGAATGAAGTACAGAGGGATCTAGATGTCCTTGTGCACTAATCACAAAATGTCAGCCAGCGAGTGGTAAGGAAGGCACATGATATATTGGTCTTTATAGCTAGAGTGTTGAAGTTTAGCTTTTGAACAGTATTTTTACAGTTGTGAAAAGTACTGATGAGGCCACATCTGGAGTACTACACACAGACTTTACTCCCTTATTGAAGAAAGGATACTCTGTCATTAGTGGCTGTCCAGAAGAGATCCACCAGGCTAATTCCTAGGTTGAGAGGGTGGCTAAAGAAATTAGATTTAAATTTGTTGGAGTTTAGAAGAATGAGGGGTGAGCTTGTCAAAGCAGGTAAGATAATAAGGGAGCACGTGGGGTAGATTTTGAAGTGGTTCTACCGGTAGGATCATCTTTAACGGGAAGACCCAGTCACAAGATTAGGTCATGGTCATTTAAAACAGACGTGTGTAGAAACTTCTTTTCATAGAGGTTGGTGACTCTCTGGAATTCTCTGTGCTGAAGGGTGTGGGGGCTGGATCACTGCCAGGGAAAGCATATAAATTTCAGAAAGATCAGGGAATTGAAGGCTGTGGTTAACTGGCAGAGAAAAGGAAATGAGGTTTGAAGCAGATTAGCCATGATCGTATCGAATGGTGCAGCAACCCCGAAGAGGGCGAATCGCCTAGTTCTTCATTCTTAAGTTATTTTGGTAACTTTTTTTTTTAAGAAGTCCCTTGGATATATCAGTCTGGAGCTTCACCATTTGCTCTGGAAATTATAATTTTCCTGAGCGTAGGGCTTCAGTATTGCAGCTGGGATGGTGTAAAGTCCTGCAGCTTTTGTTGCAGTCAGCATCCTAAGCTATGTCTGGAACTGAACGGCTGTAGGCTGATTCCTGTGATAGTGGAGATAACAGGAAGAAGCTAGAAGAAAAATCTGCTCAGTCATCCTGTGGAGCATGGCTGCAAGTGCTTCCGACTTGTCCTTAGTGCTGATATGCTGGGCCCCACCATTGCTGGAGATGGGAATGTTTCTGGAGCCGCCTCCTCTGCTGAATTGTTCAGCACCGTTCATGACAAGATGTGATAAGATCACTTATCTCTATCCACTGTATTTTGCTTTTGCTGTTTTAACATGCACATCGTCCTTCGTAGCAACTTTTCTATGTTGACACCTCATTTTTAGAAATACCTAGTGCTGCTCTTAACCTCTACTGACATCAATGGATCTGGGGTTGAGAGGGTGAACAGCTTTAAGTTCCTTGGCATACACATCACCGAGGATCTCACGTGGTCTGTACATACCGGCTGTGTGGTGAAAAAAGCACAACAGTGCCTCTTTCACCTCAGATGGTTGAGGAAGTTTGGTGTGGGTCCCCAAATCCTAAGGACTTTCCACAGGGGCACGATTGAGAGCATCCTGACTGGGTGCATCACTGCCTGGTATGGGAACCGCACCTCCCACAATCGCAGGACTCTGCAGAGAGTGGTGCGGACAGCCCAGCGCATCTGTAGATATGAACTTCCCACTATTCAGGACATTTACAGAGACAGGGGTGTAAAAAGGGAAGTATCATTGGAGACCCGAGTCACCCCAACCACAAACTGTTCCAGCTGCTACTATCCGGGAAACAGTACCGCAGCATAAGAGCCAGGACCAACAGGCTCCGGGATAGCTTCTCCCACCAGGCCATCAGACTGATTAATTCATGCCGATACAATTGTATTTCTATGTTATATTGACTGTCCTGTTGTACATACTATTTATTAAAAATTATTATAAATTGCACATTTAGATGGAGACGTAACATAAAGATGTTTACTCCTCATGTTTGTGAAGGATGTAAGTGATAAAGTCAATTCAATTTAATTTTTCTCTCCTCATTGAACCAGGATTAACCCCCTGGTTTGAAAACAATTGAATGATGAACGTGTGAGCTATGAGGTTATACACCAAATCGTGAAGGTGGGCATTTCTTCTACTGCTGAAGTTCTACAGCACCTCACGGATACTTAGTTTTGAGCTGCCACTACACTGTAGTGCCAACAAAATAATAGCACCAATGATGTTGCAAGTGTCCCCTGAAAGAAGTCACATTTAAATTCCTGGTTTAACAGGACTTGTGTGCATACTGCAGTCAGATTGAGTGAGCACTCCCGCTTATCCATAATTGCTAACGGTTACTAATCAACTACCTGCACATGGCAGAATACCAACTCTTAGACCAAAGTACTTTTTTAAAATTAAGGAATGGATACCGGTATTTCAACATTAAAAACATGCATTTATGTAGCATATCTAATGTAATGAAATATTCCAAGACATATAATAGGAATACCATCATTTTGGCAAAACTATATACAGAACAAAGTATTGGCTTGAAAAAAGAGGGAGTTTCTGATCAGGATTTTGAAAATAAGCTTGGGGGTTAAAAATGTTTTGGTATAGGAGTTCTATGACTGACCTCTTTGCAGGTGTAAAATGTCTTTCAGTGGAGGAGCAGTTAAAATCAGGAACTCAATGGAAAAAAATTAGATTTTGCTCACTGTCCGCGATGTCCACTCGTGTCTTCAGGGCGCGGAGACTTTCCCTAATCCGTCGCCGAGTTGATTTAAACACTGGCCCGGGTAGACAGCAAAGACAGCGTGTCGGTTAGGATGAGGGCCGATTTTGCTCGTTCTCCGCGACAGTCATCTCCATGGCGCTGAGGCTAGGAAGGCTGCTGCTCCGTGCCCACTAATATGACGAACTGCTAAGCGAGGCTTTGGGCCTACTCTGGGCTGCTCCAGGGTTTGGCTCTGAGGACTCAGTTTTGGTTCGGAATGATGTTGTTCGCTTCAATTGTTTGGATGACTTGTAGTTTTTCCCCTCTTGTGCATGGGTTGGGTTTTTATTTTAATTTTTTTTCCTCTCTCTTTAAGTTGAGTTCTTCCAGGTTTCTTGCTTTGTAGCTGCTTGTGAGCAAGCAAATCTCAAGGTTGTATAATTTATACATTCTTTGATAATAAATGTACTTGAATCTTGAAAGTTAAGGAGTGCATTGATCAAGAAATCTTGTAAGGTTAGATGAGGTTCAAAGTTCATTTATTACCAAAGTAAGTATCCAGTATATAACTCTGAGACTCATCTTCTCCAGATAGCCACAAAACAAAGAAAACAAAGAAGTCATTCAAAGAAAAACATTAAAACCCTCCCTGGCACAAAACTTTAAGATTGCCCCAAATTAAATCGCACAACAGCAACAAGAGCATCATACGCCACCCCCCCCACACAAAAAAACGAATCGGGTGAACTGGGAGTACATCAAACCCCAACTACCCCCCTGCACAAAAAAAACTTACTGATCGCTCCAAAATTAGATCGCTCAGACACAATGTTCTCTCTAAGGTGTGCGCGTGCACACATCTTTTGCTACTTGCGAGCAAAGGAATGTAAACTGCGCACGAAAGGTTGTCAACCTCTACCTCGTTGGCATGTTAAATATATTTCACGATCGCACACAATCTCATTTCCTTTTCCAGTTTCTGATGTTGACAGCATGGAGTTTGTGGTGATTTGTCTGCAGATTTTGGAATTGGTTTATTTATTTTGGTTTCATTGAAGAAATGATTCAGTGTGCACATTTTATTGTCACTGGGCAAAACACTACACAAGCTTTTTGTGCACTCGGGTCATTACAAATTAGAGGGAACATTGCTCAGATGACAAAAAGAAAGAACGGACAAAAACACAGAATATGAAAGACAGAAAACTGAAGAGAGTCCAGTCCAATCCATAAATTGCAGAACTTTGGTAGCATCCTCAAGCCTTGAGGGAGACCACTCGAACACAGAGGCAGAACAGTGAGGGAGATAAGCTGTCTCACACAGATGTGATGGAGAAGGGGGTGAGAAGATCATGGATGGATTTGAAAGCACGAAGAGAATTTTAAAACTGATGTATTGTCGGAACAGGAGCCAGTGAAAGTCACTAAACACGTGAGTTAAGATGTATGAGTTTAGAGTGAGTGCAAATTACAACAAAGGTGAAGGGGCTGGTCATGACCCTATTGGAACAGTTAAGTCCAGTGTGAGCGACAAAAAATAAAGCTCTGAGCAACAGATACAACAGGAGAGGCAGAACTGGGCAGAAACAAACAGCTTAACTTACAAAGCTGATTTATGGATGAAAATGCAGCCTTTGTTGGATGTGCACAAAATATACTGGAGGAACTCAGCAGGTCAGGCAGCATCTGTGGAAAAGAGTGAAGGGGAAAGATGCCTGAATTAAATGGTGGCGGGGGGGGGGAGAGGAGGAGTGGAAAGGGGTTGGCTAGGTGATAGGTGAAGCTAGATGGGTGGGAAAGGTCAAGGGCCAGAGAAGAAAGAATATGATGGGAGGGGAGAGAGGATAATAGGAGAAAGGGAAGGGGAGGAAGCCCGGGGGGGGGGGAAGTAATAGAAGTAAAAGATCAGAGTGGGGGTCAGAAGGCGGTGGGGGGGGGGCGAGTTTTGGTTCACCTGAAGAAATCGATATTCATGCCATCATGTTGGGGGGTACCCAGATGGAATATAAGGTGTTGCTCCTTCACCTGAGGGTGGCCTCATCTTGGCACAAGAGGAGGCCAGGTACTGACATGTAGGGAAGTGAAGGGAAATCAGAATTAAAGTGTTCAGCCACCGGAAGTCCTGCTTGAACATTTTCCTTTCCCTACTGCTCCTATTTGGTGACACGCCCGAGATGCCAACCGGACCAGGTGCAGACCACTAATTGGACGGTTGCCAAATATTGCTCACCAAGAACAGAGATACCCGGTGGCACAAAGTAGCGACACAAGCAGACAGGGTGATGAAGGACATTGAATACAGGAGTTGGGATGTCATGTTACAACTGTACAGGTTGTTGCTGTGACCACAGTTGGAGTTTTGTGTGTAGTTCTGGTTGCCTGGTTTTAGGACAGGAAGCATTAAGTCACAAGGATGAAGAAAAATATTTTACAAAGATGCTACTGGGGCTATAAGATGGAGCTATAAGAAGTGTCAGCATAAGCTGGGACTTTTTTTTACTCTAAGGCCTTGTTGGTTGGGTAGTATTCAAAACCATGAGGGGTGTGAATACAGTGAATGGACACACTCATATTGCCAAGGATAGGGAAGCCTACAGCTAGAGGATATATATTTCAGATGAGAGTTGAAAGATTTAAAGGAAACCTGCAGTACCAGTTCTCTCACCCAGAGGATGGTGGGTATCTGGAACAAGCATCAGGGGAATATTTGAAAGGCATGTGTCCAAGTACACAGATTGAAGAGGCCTAGTGGGAAATGGGCCAAATGCAGGTGAATTGGACTAGCTCAGATAGACACCTTGGTTGGCATGGATGAGTTGGGGCCAAAGGACTCCTTCCCTTGCTGTTTAGATGTATGCAGGGACAGACTTGGTGTTTGGGAAAGGACAGGATGAGATTGTGTGGATGTACAATTGGATGAATTGTGTGCCCTATAAATGGGGTTCAGACCTTTGTATTCATTTTGAACTGTCATCCCTTCTTGGTCCATTCTGTTGGAAGTCACACGGAGGCAATTTACGGTTGCAAGGCACATCAGCATCCAAAGCCCTGGTCAAGACCTACTTTAACACTGCACTCTACAAATGCGGAGAGTGACTATGGAAGGCCCAGAATGACAGATTATCTACATGCTCTCACATTGCATTTCTAATTATTGGCCCTCAGATACTGCATATATTTTTAGATGAACAGATGTAACCATTATCCTGTACCCTCCAGAACTTTTTCAGGCATTGTGAATGCTCGCTTACTTGTTCCCAGGTAAAATCTTAATTATCTCCTTAAATAGGCACAAGAAACAGCAAACGTTTGCTCTGGTGCATAGTAGACATAAATCTTGTGAAGGAATCAACTTCTCTGCGTATTTGCAGTCCAGGAATCTAGCGACAGCTGTGGCACGTGCTGGTGAGAAGGACGAGAGCATTCTGTTTAGTATTTGGAAGGCAGGGATTTCTCAAAAGAGCATGATGAAGATGGTCATCTTGGCTAAAATCATGTTATTGTGACTAACCACTGATTAACACACACATTTAATTCTCTCATCAGGTAGCTGAGAAGTCTCAATCTCTACCTTTGTGACAGCAAACAACACTAAAATGTCCCTACTTTCCTATTGCCTGCTCTGCAAGAGTAACCTGTCCAATATGTGGAGGACTCTCAGTCTTTCTGTCCCCTTAAGCAAGTAAATTATACAGAAGGATAATTTAGGAAATTAAAAGTGCATGTTACCTTGGGTGAAGGTAATGGTCATCAGTTCTTCTGCTTACTAAATGTGGAAAGTCTCCATTGTGCTGATGGCCATTGGGGTGGCGTGGTAGTGCTATCAACCTGGGTTCAATTCTGCTGTTGTCTATAAGGAGTTTTATGTTTTCCCCATAACTGCACGGATTTCCTCCGGATGCTCCAGTTTCCTCCCATATTCCATAGATGTATGGGTTTATGGGTTCAAGGGGTCAAAGGTTCATTTAGGGTTAGTAGGCTAATTGGTCACATGAGTGTAACTGGGCAACAAGGGTTCGTTGGTCTGTTAAATCTTGTTACTACGCTGTTTCTCTAAATAAAAAAAAATAAATATTGCATACTCCTTATTTGGGGCATCCACTACTTTCAGAAAGAGGGAACTTAAAAGATTGACTGGAATGATTCCAGCAATGAGGGACTTTACCTTTCAGAAGCATGAGTGGTTCCTCATCAAAGAGAGGAAGTTGAGAAGATATCAGAAAGAGATAGGTATTGAAAATTATGAGAGATCAGATAGAAAGAAGCTGTTTCCATTGGTGGAAGGATAAGAACCAGATTACATGGAACTGTGGAATTCAAATGGAAACTGATAATCTTTTTAGGGCTAAGGGTGGCAGATTGAGATGAACACACAAATAAACCCAGTATGGATTTGAAGGGGCAAAGGTTGACTTTGCTTTCTGTAACTTGTTAACTCACGTGTGACTTCCTCAGAGAAGTATACTTGGTTGATGTCTTCCTAGTCTTAATCAACAGTGGCGTAATTGTTTCAGATCCCCATAATCTCACTTGGTTGATTACCTCATAGTACGGCATGACAGGAAACAGTGATCTTCCCATGACAACAGTGTGATCTTTTCATAATCTTATTTGGATTAGTGTGACTAGCAGATGGGTGATTGTTTCTGATGGAAACATACAGAGATAGTTGAAATTAAGAGCTATCTCCACTGATGTTGCCTACTCTGTCAGGTACTTTACGGCATTTTAGTCACAGAGCATGGGAGCAGACCAATTGGCTCAACTTGTCCATCCCGACTAAGTTGTCTAATGGAGCTAGATACATTTGTCCCATATTCTTTCCTCTCCATGAACCTGTTTAAATGTCTTTTAAATGTTGTAATTGTACCACTTCCTCTGGCAGCCCATTCTACATACCCACTCCGCCTTCCGTGTGAAAAGGGTGCCCCTCGAATTCTTTTTTAATTTATCGAGATACAGCCTGGAATATGCCCTTCCACTCCTTCGAGCCACACGACCCAGCAATCCCCCGATTTCATCCTAGCCTAATCACGGGACAATTTTACATTGGCCAGTTAACCTAACATCAGGTACATATTTGGTTCATAGGAGGAAACCGGAGCACCTTGAGGAAACCCACATGGTCATGGTGAGAACATACAAACTCCTTATAGGAGGCACCATAACACACCGAGCTAACCTCTCATCTCAAACCTATGCCATCTAGCTTTAGATTTTCCTATTCCCGGCAATAAGACTGTTACTATTCACCTTACTTATGTCCTCTACGATTTTTATACACCTTTGTAACGTCACACTTCAGTCGGCACGGAGGAATAAAGTGCTTGCTTACCCAACCTCTCCTTGTAATATAGTCCCCAGAGTCCTGACAATGTTCCTGTAAATCTTCTTTGTACTCTTTCCAGTTTAATGACCTCATTCGTGTAAAGGATGGGATGACTAAATCTGTACACAACAACAGCTTGGGAGGTGTATAAAATCACAAGGAGCATCCAGATCACAAACAAGAGAAAAATCTGCCGATGCTGGAATTCCGAGCAACGCACACAAAATGCTGAGCTCCCCCAGCATTGTGTGTGTGTGTGTGTGTGTTGTCCGGGGGGGGGGGGGTGAATGCACGAGAGGGAGAAAGATTTACAACAACACCTTCTTCACTCAGAGCTTGGTGCATCTCTGGCACAAGTTGCCCAGAGAAATTAATTGAGGCAGCTGCATTGCAAACACTTTTAAAGACATTTAGGTTAAGGCATGGCTAGGCAAGGTTCATAGTGAAGTGGACACCGTAGTCAGCAGGAATGAGTTGGGTCCCCCCTTACCGTAGTCAGCAGGAATGAGTTGGGTTCCCCCCTTACCTTAGTCAGCGGGAATGAGTTGGGTCCCCCCTTACCTTAGTTGGCGGGAGTGAGTTGGGTCCCCCCTTACCGTAGTCAGCGGGAATGAGTTCGGTCCCCCCTTACCGTAGTCAGCGGGAATGAGTTGGGTCCCCCCTTACCGTAGTCAGCGGGAATGAGTTGGGTCCCCCCTTACCGTAGTCAGCGGGAATGAGTTGGGTTCCCCCCTTACTTTAGTCGGCGGGAATGAGTTGGGTCCCCCCTTACCTTAGTCGGCGGGAATGAGTTGGGTCCCCCCTTACCTTAATCGGCGGGAATGAGTTGGGTCCCCCCTTACCGTAGTCGGCGGGAATGAGTTGGGTCCCCCCTTACCGTAGTCAGCGGGAATGAGTTGGGTTCCCCCCTTACCTTAGTTGGAGGGAATGAGTTAGGTCCCCCCTTACCGTAGTCAGTGGGAATGAGTTGGGTCCCCCCTTACCTTAGTCAGCGGGAATGAGTTGGGTCCCCCCTTACCGTAGTCAGCAGGAATGAGTTGGGTCCCCCCTTACCTTAGTCAGCGGGAATGAGTTGGGTCCCCCCTTACCTTAGTCAGTGGAAATGAGTTGGGTCCCCCCTTACCTTAGTCGGCAGGAATGAGTTGGGTCCCCCCTCACCTTAGTCAGCAGGAATGAGTTGGGTTCCCCCCTTACCGTAGTCAGCGGGAATGAGTTGGGTTCCCCCCTTACTTTAGTCGGCGGGAATGAGTTGGGTCCCCCCTTACCTTAGTCGGCGGGAATGAGTTGGGTCCCCCCTTACCTTAGTCGGCGGGAATGAGTTGGGTCCCCCCTTACCGTAGTCGGCAGGAATGAGTTGGGTCCCCCCTTACCGTAGTCAGCGGGAATAAGTTGGGTTCCCCCCTTACCTTAGTTGGAGGGAATGAGTTGGGTTCCCCCCTTACCGTAGTCAGCGGGAATGAGTTGGGTCCCCCCTTACCTTAGTCGGCAGGAATGAGTTGGGTCCCCCCTCACCTTAGTCAGCAGGAATGAGTTGGGTTCCCCCCTTACCGTAGTCAGCAGGAATGAGTTGGGTTCCCCCCTTACCATAGTCAGTGGGAATGAGTTGGGTCCCCCCTTACCTTAGTCAGTGGGAAAGAGTTGGGTTCCCCCCCCTTACCGTAGTCAGCGGGAATGAGTTGGGTCCCCCCTTACCGTAGTCAGCGGGAATGAGTTGGGTCCCCCCTTACCGTAGTCAGCGGGAATGAGTTGGGTCCCCCCTTACCGTAGTCAGCGGGAATGAGTTGGGTCCCCCCTTACCGTAGTCAGCAGGAATGAGTTGGGTACCCCCCTTACCGTAGTCAGTGGGAATGAGTTGGGTCCCCCCTTACCTTAGTCAGCGGGAATGAGTTGGGTTCCCCCCCCCTTACCGTAGTCGGCGGGAATGAGTTGGGTTCCCCTCTTACCTTAGTCGGCGGGAATGAGTTGGGTCCCCCCTTACCTTAGTCGGCGGGAATGAGTTGGATCCCCCCTTATCTTAGTCGGCGGGAATGAGTTGGGTCCCCCCTTACCGTAGTCAGCGGGAATGAGTTGGGTCCCCCCTTACCTTAGTCAGTGGGAATGAGTTGGGTCCCCCCTTACCTTAGTCAGTGGGAATGAGTTGGGTTCCCCCCTTACCGTAGTCAGTGGGAATGAGTTGGGTCCCCCCTTACCGTAGTCAGCGGGAATGAGTTGGGTCCCCCCCTACCGTAGTCAGCGGGAATGAGTTGGGTTCCCCCCTTACCTTAGTTGGAGGGAATGAGTTGGGTCCCCCCTTACCGTAGTCGGTGGGAATGAGTTGGGTCCCCCCTTACCTTAGTCAGCGGGAATGAGTTGGGTCCCCCCTTACCGTAGTCAGCAGGAATGAGTTGGGTCCCCCCTTACCTTAGTCGGCGGGAATGAGTTGGGTCCCCCCTTACCTTAGTCAGTGGGAATGAGTTGGGTCCCCCCTTACCTTAGTCGGCCGGAATGAGTTGGGTCCCCCCTTACCTTAGTCAGCAGGAATGAGTTGGGTTTCCCCCTTACCGTAGTCAGCGGGAATGAGTTGGGTCCCCCCTTACCGTAGTCAGTGGGAATGAGTTGGGTCCCCCCCTTACCGTAGTCAGCGGGAATGAGTTGGGTCCCCCCTTACCGTAGTCAGCGGGAATGAGTTGGGTTCCCCCCTTACCGTAGTCAGTGGGAATGAGTTGGGTCCCCCCTTACCTTAGTCAGCGGGAATGAGTTGGGTTCCCCCCCCTTACCGTAGTCAGCGGGAATGAGTTGGGCCCTCCCCCTTACCGTAGTCAGTGGGAATGAGTTGGGTTCCCCCCCCCTTACCGTAGTCAGCGGGAATGAGTTGGGTTCCCCCCCCTTACCGTAGTCAGCGGGAATGAGTTGGGTTCCCCCCTTACCGTAGTCAGCGGGAATGAGTTGGGTCCCCCCTTACCGTAGTCAGCGGGAATGAGTTGGGTCCCCCCTTACCGTAGTCAGTGGGAATGAGTTGGGTCCCCCTCCCCCTTACCGTAGTCAGCGGGAATGAGTTGGGTTCCCCCCTTACCGTAGTCAGTGGGAATGAGTTGGGTCCCCCCTTACCGTAGTCAGTGGGAATGAGTTGGGTTCCCCCCTTTACCGTAGTCAGTGGGAATGAGTTGGGTCCCCCCCCTTACCGTAGTCAGTGGGAATGAGTTGGGTCCCCCCTTTACCATAGTCAGCGGGAATGAGTTGGGTCCCCCCTTACCTTGTCCGTATTCAGTGGGGGTTTCCAGCTCCTGTGGAAGGTGAGGCTGCGCCTCCCCCCGCGGTCTCGGCGCCAGATGTCGCAGCGCTCCGCCTTCCAGGCACGGGGAGGTGCTGCGTGAGGGCAGGTGACGGAGCCGGGCGCCGGGAGCCGGGAGAGCGCAGGCGGCTCTCTGCTCTCTGGCTCCCCCTCGGTGCGGTCACACGGGCTCCCGGGGAAGGGTCTGGCCTGCCAGACGGAGTCAGACTCCGGGCGGCGCTGCTACACACACTGTCCGTCCGCGGGAGCGGCCATTCATCAGCGGAAAATAAAAAGGGGGCAGGAGGCGGCGGGGTGGAGAAAGAGAGGGAGAGAGAGTGAGAGGTTCATCCAGGGGAAATCTCTCGCAGTCCGGTCCAGCTCCACTCCCGAGTCCGCGTCGCTGCTTGACGCCAGCCCCGGAGCCCGTGTTGTGGTGAGGGAGAAAGCGGCCCGTCGCAGCCGCTCTTCGGCGCCGGGAGCGGCGAGGATCCCGGCTGGAACGCTCCCACCATGGCCGGCTATGTGCCGGGTCAGATCCCCAGCACCTTCGCTGAGGAGAAGGAGTACGTGCAGGCCTACGAGGACGTCCTGGAGAGGTACAAAGGTAATGAATAACTCTTGTGGAACCACCGCATCCTGGTGGGGAACCAGCTTCCCTTCTATCGCCCGGCGTCCGCCCATAGCCTCACAGAATGGCTAGCAACATATTTTCCTCCCCTGTCTGTTCGCACTGCCGAACATTGGGATGCTGCTCATATATTTTGTTTCCCCCCGACCCTTCGTTTTATCTTGTCCGAGGTACGAATTAATCGCCAGAAAAGGTTGCTTTGGTGTTGATGACACAGATCCAGTGTAAATTGTTTAAATGCCCTCCGTTTGTAAATGGGGAAACCTACTTCCAAACCCGGCTAGGCTTTGATTCTCAGTTTTGTTAGGGCATAATTGTTCGTCAAATTCATGACGCCGTCGTTTCTCGTGTAAGTGATATCCCAGTGTTAATTTTTCACACCGTAATGTATTTCTGAGAAATATTACTGTGTTTGGAAGATTTTTATTAATTATCCCTGTGCGGATTATTTTAAAATACTGTCTGATATCCTTCTATAAGCCTGGTATTTTCTGTCTGAAAAGTGGATTAGTATTAAGATTCACAAGAAGAGCAATGACTCTCAAATTAATCTCTTTGTCTTTAGATAATGTTATCAGCAAATTACCATTTGGTGTGATGGGTTTGCTTTAAGCTGTACTGCATTAGACAGATATATTTCATACAAGGTAAACGGTTGGACTCTGGATAACGTTTTTTTTAAATCGGAATATTTTTCTTCCTTTAAACCTGTGTCATTGGGTGGTTTTGCGAGGTGTGTCAGACCTGTCTTGGGAGGCGGCTGCATTGCAAGTTCAGACTTACTCTAACAATAGGAAAAGGATGTTTCTGGACTAGTGATATGTCTCAGAAATTCGCTTCCTGATGATGTAATAAATCTGTCAGCCAAATCTGAAGCTGTTTGGGACAGTTCTATTTCCAGAGCGAAACTTGTAGTTGAAATTTAAAAAAAACAAAACCGCAGACAAAGATATCCCGTGTTGAAATCTTCCTGCATATCCTGATTACTTGTGTGGCGGTCTTTGACGTTTCCTATTGCACTTAAGGTACATTGTTTAGCGGTTCCTGATTTCTAATGTAGCACCATCTTAAACTACAATAGTTATAATATATTCTGCAGCGGTTAGTAACTTAATATGCGCTCCTAACTGTATATAATTCATATCACATTAAATTGAAGTATTTTAAAAATACATTTTAACTCGTTACAGTAATGCAGTATCCCTTTACCTTTCTACTCTGCTCCAAGTTTAATCTGGGCTGTTGGGAATGAGCCACTCTGTAGACGCATGCGTATTAGCCACGGGGCCCCGGGTTGATTGTAGGTTTAGACACAGGTTAAATGCTAATATCAACATCCGGGGTCCAAAATGTGAATGGCTTGTGACCAATAATTGACATTTTTTTTAAAGAAAGGTTCTCCTCTACAGACCAGAATAAATTGCTTCCACTCTGGTTCAGAGGTGGAACCTGTGTGATTGATGTGGGAACATCAGGCGGCGTTTGATGTTTCATGGGTGTTGTGTGCACTTGCCATTTTCCCTGGGCTTCTCCATTCCTGGCAGAGATAAGAGGTTCAGCTGCCCACTGTGTTTCAGTTGGGGCAGCAACAACTCCTTGAACAGTGTTCAAGGAGTTCCTGGACTTTGAAACTAGAAACTTTCAGGATGTATACAGTATTGTATACATTTCTCTGACATTAAATGTACCCATTGATTGATAGAATGGAGTTCAAGTCTGCCATTGTTCAAAGTAAATTTATTATCAAAGTACATAAGTGTCGCCATATACAACCCTGAGATTTGTTGTCTTGTGGGCATACTCAGTAAAGCCAAGAACCGTGTTAGAATCAAAGACTGCACCCACGGGGCAGTCAGAGTGCAAAAGACAACAAACTGCAAGTACAAAAGGAAAAAAAAAGTAATAATAATATCAAGAACATGAGTTGAGTCTTAGAAAAATGGGCTATGGGTACCCTAGGTAATTTCTAAAGTAAGTACATGTTCGACACTGCATTGTGGGCTGAAGGGCCTGTATTGTGCTGTCTGTCGGTTTTCTGTGTTTCTGAGAGTCCTTGAAAGTGAGTCCATAGGTTGTGGGAACAGGTCAGTGATGGGGCGAGTGAAGCTGAGTCAAGTTATCCCAACTGGCTCAAGAGCCTGATGGTTGAGGGGTAGTAACTGTTCCTGAACCTGGTGGCGTGAGTCATGAGGCTCCTGTACCTCCTTCCTGATGGCAGCAGCGAGAAGAGAGCATGACCTGGGTGGCGGGGGTCCCAGATGTTGGATGCTGCTTCCCTGCGACTGCGCTCTGCGTTGTATTGTTGGGACTGGGCTTCAGTTTGAGGAGCAGGGATGCATGTGTTCGCTTTCTTTTAACATAAGGAGCCTGAAGTGCACAGGTAACATGGCCGTGGCTGAGTGGCAAGGAGAAGAATGGGAGATCATTTCTCTTGCTGCTTGAACATTAAAATCTGTGCAATCACACTCTTACTCTCTCTCCTTCAGACCCCTTTATTTCCTTACATATTTGTTCTCTCTTCCCTGTCTCCATCTCCATCTCTCTCTCACTTAACCCTGCCTCTCCCTTTTTCCCTTTCTCTCTCCAGGTGATCTCCTTGGCCCTCTGGTGGGCACGTTTAATTGAAGATATTTGATCATGAATATTTTGGCTCCATCAAAGCCCTCAGCCATCAGGATCATGAACCAGTGGGGATCATTTCATTCAACTTCACTTCCATCATAAGTACCATAGTACAGGCAACTCCTGCATTACGATAGATTGTGTAATCAACATTTGCCCGTGTGGTGCTCACAAATCACTACCAAAAAAATCTAGCTTACAGAATAACAATTCATTGTTACAAAATTTATGTGGGGGGAAAAGTAAAAAGTAAAGGTTTTTTTTGATGATTCCACTACGGACCATTGGAAAACTGTCTCCAACATTATCACTGACCTCATCAACTCTGGAGAATTCCCATCCACTGCCATCAGGCTCATAGTTCCCTAATCCCGCACTGCTCGCTTCTACCTCCTACCCGAGATCCACAAGCCTGACTGTCTGAAATAGGCCTAATGTCTCTGCCTGCTCCTGCCCCACTGAACTTGTGTCTGCATGCCTCAACTACATTCTATCCCCCTTGGCTTAGTCCCTACCTTCATCTGGGACACTTCTTGTGTTTAAGTTTATTAAACTCTCTTGTCGTTACACAGACGACATGCCTTGGTGTTACGGAAAATTATTATATGGATGATTTTCTAAGAGCACAAGCCCCACCGTGCACTGTGTGAGTTGTTTATAAATCCTAGAAGAAATTTGACTTTTATTCATTTAACTTTACATCAGCAGATTGAGAGGTGATCTATGAGAAATGTGTAAAATTGTTAAAGGTCTTGACTGGGCAGATGCAGAGTTGATTTTTCCCTGGCTGGGGTATTCAGAACCAGAAGGCAGGATCTGAAAATAACAGGTCAAGCAGAGGTGAAATTTCTTCATTCAGTGGGTAGTTGTCTTTTGGAGATCTTTACCAAATATCAGTCATTGAGTGGGAAATTGGATATTATAGGAATTGAGGGATTTGGGATGAATGCAGAGGAATTAAAAGAATGGCAATGATCTTGTTGAATTGTGGGGTAAGCATGAGAGCCTTATTTGTTTTGCCCTGAGGTTTGAAGGTTGAACTTGGCTTACAAGGTGCTGACTCCCAAAAAACTGCTAGTTTCTGACATCATTTTAAGTCATTTAGAAACATAATTTGAATGCTTTCCAGATTTCTTGAGATCAGACAGTTTCCATACTACTGGGGGCAAAGGCAAATCGGTCAGGAAGAGCAGCTGGAGTGAAGAGTTGACATTGTTTGGTCACTGAAAACTTTCCTGAAGTTTTTGTCAACTTCACTGAATATTTTTAGCAAATGTGCTATTAAAATCTACAATGCACTGACTAATATTAAGCCATCGCATCAAAAATAGTTGCATTTTTGCACCTGTTGTATAATTACACCATTCGTCAAATTTCAGAGATGCTCTTGAAAAGGTTTTGAGTACGCGTTGAAAAGGTTTTGAGTACGCTTTGAAAAACCATGGTTTCATCTGCTGATTGTCTGATATTTTTAAATATATATTTGATTGTTTTCAGATTTATTTGTGGCAAGCCTATCAGTGATTTATTGAAGAGTAGTCAGCCCCTGCTGTGGTTTGGAACTTGTTATTTGCTTTGTGTTACTGGATTGGCTCTACGTCCCTTCATGCCTTTTGTGTTGATATATTTCATATCTTGTTGATTTTTTTTGGAAATATGAAGTTAGATCATGACAATGTGGGGCAAGATGTTGGAAATCTGGACTACTAAATAATAAAGTTCATGAAATACTCCGTGTTTTTTTTTTGGTTTTTCTTGTGTTCAATTTGTGAGCTCATGAGGCAAGAGAAAAGTGTGATTCTAAGCCCACCTGCAGTGTATTTCCCTGTCTTGTTGTCTACTTAAAGATTTTGGCCGAATTCTATACTGTATTGCTAAAGGTTTTGTATTCAATGATACTCCCAACTGAAATGGAAATCAATGTTCATATTAATTTTTTTTATCAGAGTTATTGCAAGTCATTGTTTAAGGCATTATAGCTATTCCTGGCTGGAGTATCACAATACAGCATTTGCAACTTGCCATACCTAAAATATTTGGTCTGTAAGGAAAAAGAAATCACTTCAGAGTGTTGTACATTAAACTGATTCATTGAACAAGAGAACATTCTCAAAAGTGTGGCCAAGAAGGTTGCATGAAATTGTATGTCATACTCTGATAGATCTTGTGATTGTATTAATGGATGGAATTCAATTTTTGGGAGGATTGGGGTAGAGAAGAATTTTTATAGTTCTCACAATGTATGCTGGCATTTCTTTCATACTTGGAGGCTGCATGGCAGTGTAGTAATTATTATAACTGTTTACAGCGCCAGTGATAGGGGTTCAATTCCTGCCACTTTCAGTCAGAAGTTTGTACATTCTCTCTGTGAACATACGGGTTTCCTCCAGGTGCTCTGGTTTCCTCCCACATTCCCAAGATCTTTGAGTTGGGGTTAGTAAGTTGTGGACATGCTATGTTGGTGCTGGAAACATGGCGGCACTTCAAGGCTGCCCCCAGCACGTCTTGGGATGTTGTTCATTGACATAAGTGACATATTTCACAGTATGTTTTGATGGTCATGTTATAAAGGCTAATCTTACTGGTCATATCTGGGGGAAAAAAAAGAAATGACAACAAACTGATGACTTTCTCCCAGGATCCAGTAACATGCTGTCCACTCTGTGACCTCTCAGTAACCTGTCCTTGCTACTTGCTATAACGTTTGCTTGTCCAAAATTCTGCTGCTGATAAATTTTGGTCCAAGCCCGATTCGCCAACTACAGCAGTGTTTGATGATCCAGATGAGCTTGTTGCTCAGACGAGGTTTACCATTGACCAGAATCTCAACTGAACCATCCAGAAATACCCTGGCTATAAGAGGCAGATGAATGCACAAATGTATTGCAGGTAATAACTTGTCTCCTGGCTTCGACTGTCTGGAAGGCCCAGACTGTAAGCTTGTTGAAATGGTTTCCATTTCATGGATGAGTAGAGTGCCAACAACTCCTGCTTGAACGGTGCCCTATCAACCACCCAGAACATTCCCTCTCTTCAACATTCAGATTTTGATTCATTAATTTATCACATGTATATCAAAACATACAGCGAAATGTCATTTGTATTAATAACCAGTGTTACCTCAGGGTGTGCATGGGGCAGCCTACAACATCGCCACACATTCTGGCACTAACATAGCATGCCCACAATGCTCGGCCAACCAGCACAGAACACAATCAAACAGCAAAACAAGCCCCATTACGTGCCCACAATCACTTCTCCAGTCCCACAACGGGCCGTCCCCAACCTCCAATGGACTTGCAGACATTGGGCCTTCAACTTCCCCAGCCTACTCGCAGTGGACTCGGGGCTGTGGTTGTCAGGCCTTGACGTCCGGGCTTCTAATTGACCTTTTGGGCTTCGATCTTCCGTATTGACCCCAGGGCTTGACGAGGAAGGAGGATCTTGGGAGCGCACTCTGAGCACTAGGTCTCGAACACTGGACTCTGAGGAGCCGGACCCTCGTCGTTGGACAGTGACTGCAGTGTGTATCGTGCACAAAATACTTCTGGAAACCCCCTGATCTCTGCTGCCATGATCATGCACAGAAACAGCAATGCCTACAAGATCCTTTCCAAGTTGCTGCTATCCCAAAGTGGAACTATGTTGCCCGCGTCCCTCGCGGCTGCCCGCATCCCTCATTGTTGCTAAGCTCCATGTCCAACAGCACCATGGGAGTATCATCACAAGGAGGACTTCAGAAGTTCCAGAAAAGTTGCTCACCCACCTTGTGGGCAGTAGAGGATGGCCAATAAATTTGGTTCTTGCCAATGATGAACAGATTCCAAAAATTAATATTTAAGAATAAATAAAGCAACTCCCTGCCTACAACTTGCTTTTTTTTTCCCAACTCTACAGGAAGTGTTCAAGCCCCAGGCTATGATTCGAATATGTCGTTGCTGGGTTTTCCATTAGGATCCTGACTTTTCGTGCCACAAACTTCATTTTGTTGCGTAGCAGATGCATTTTGTGCAGTTGCGTCTAACATGGCCTGGAATTTGCATACTGATAATAAATTTGAGAAAGTCTGAAGGTGCTGGAAATCCAAAGCAGCGTGCGCAAAATGCTGGAGGAACTCAGCAGGTCAGGCAGCATCCACGGAACTGAACGAACAGTCGACGTTTCAGGTTGAGACCCTTCATCGGGACTGAGAGGGAAGGGGGAAGATGCCAGAATAAAAAGGTGGGGTGGTGATAGGTGAAGCTTTTTGCCCTTCCTGCCCATCTAGCTTCACCTATCACCTTCCAGCTAGCCTCCTTCCCCACCCCCATCCTTTTCATTCTGGTATCTTCCCCCTTCCTTCTCAGCCCGAAACTTTGGCTGTTTATTCATTGCATACTATTGTTAGTCTTTGCCCATTAACAAGACGAATCAGCCTCCGCTGCATGGATCTTAAATTCACACATAGGTGGATGAACATGCAGATACCTATTGACACATGCAATCTAATTGCATACACATACTCAGCACATCTTTCCCTCCCCCCCCACCCCCGCTTTCCACAGGGATCATTCCCTACGCGACTCCCTTGTCCATTCGTCCCCCCCATCCTTCCCCACTGATCTCCCTCCTGGCACTTATCCGTGTAAGTGGAACAAGTGCTACACATGCCCTTACACTTCCTCCCTTACCACCATTCAGGGCCCCAGACAGTCCTTCCAGGTGAGGCGACACTTCACCTGTGAGTCGGCTGGGGTGATATACTGCATCCGGTGCTCCCGATGCGGCCTTCTATATATTTTCAAGACCCGATGCAGACCTCGCTGAACACTTATGCTCTGTTCATCAGGGAAAGCAGGATCACCCAGTGGCCACACATTTTAATTCCACGTCCCGTTCCCATTCTGATATGTCTATCCACAGCCTCCTCTACTGTCAAGATGAAGCCACACTCAGGTTGGAGGAACAACACCTTGTATTCTGTCTGTGTAGCCTCCAACCTGATGGCATGAACATTGACTTCTCTAACTTGCGTTAATGCCCCACCTCCCCCTCATACCCCATCCGTTATTGCCCATCCTCTGGGCTTCCACCCTCCCCCCTTCCTTTCTCCCTAGGCCTCCTGGCCCATGATCCTCTCATATCCTTTTTGCCAATCAACTGTCCAGCTCTTGGCTCCATCCCTCCCCTTCCTGTCTTCTCCTATCTTTTTGGATCCCCCCTCCCCCTCCCCCTTTCAAATCTCTTACTAGCTCTTCTTTCAGTTAGTCCTGACAAAGGGTCTCGGCCCGAAACGTCGACTGTACCTCTTCCTATAGATTCTGCCTGGCCTGCTGCGTTCACCAGCAACTTTTATGTGTGTTACTTACACATACTTTTGCTTTTGGACTCCCTTTCCTTCTGTCCCCCATCAAACCTCTCCCAGCACATGCATCACAGTCACACAGCGTTTTCCCTCCCAGATCCTTTTTTTAAATCCAAGTTTCCCTTCTCTCCAGTGTCTCCTTATTTTACCAAGGCCGTAATAGGCTCCTGACCAGGCGGCAGTGATGAAGTGGCTTGTGACTATGGACTCACTTGCCTGAGCTTTAATTCTGAGTGTTATTTGTTTAATTTCTATTGTTTGCATGATTTGTTCTTATTTTCACACTTTGGGTGACTGACAGGCTATTTCAATGGCTTCTATTGGGTTTCTTTGTTTTGAGGCTGTCTGTAAGAAGACGAATCTCAAGGTTCGATGAGTGAACTTTGAACTCATTTTTCCCCTGCCCCTCCCAGGCTTCCTGACTGCACTTTTCTTGCCACCTTCAGGGTTTCCTAGCCATTCTTTATTTTTCTCATTCCTGCAATCTCATCTGTTTGCTCCCATTGGTCACTTCTTATTCAGCTCAGTCCCAACAATTGTCCCTTGACTGATGACCGTCCTCTCTGTTTGCTCTCGGCCACCAAGCCACCAGAGGCCTACACTCCTGCGAAGCCTCCATTGTGAAAATATTGGTATAATTGCTGTTATCTGGACGGTGCTGCTTGGTGTCGCAGAGGCTGTTCAGTTGCTGAACAGCTGGCAGGTTTTGCCAGATGATGAGAGTTCATCATGCAGAGATAATTCCTCATGGCCATTGCCATGTTTCAGATCGAACCTTTCATCGCATGACTAAGGAAGTGCTGCATTGCTGGTGTTAAATCAAGGACAACAATGATGCATTAAAAAAAACTGAGGAAAATTGGGTGTTTTATCCTTGCTGTCTTGGCAAAGTAGATCCTTATGTCAGACTGCTCACACACATTATTTGAACACTTTTTGATACTGAATGTAAAATTAGCTGCTATTAATCCAACATTACAATAATGACAGGACTTCATTGTTTTGTAAATATTTTGCCCAAGGTAACTCAAGGACTATATAAATATTGACATTACAAAAATTAGATTCAGTATGCAGAAGCAAGACATGACCTAAATCCTTGTAACAAACACAAAATGCTGGAGGAACTCAGCAGGTCAGGCAGCATCAGTGGAAAAGAGTAAACAGTCGGCATTTTGTGTGTGTGTTGCTTGGATTTCCAGCATTGGCAGATTTTCTCTTGTTTGTGATTGACGTAAATCCTCGTGTAGCCTTTCGTCAGCATTGTTGTTCAGTCAAAGTAAAATTCCCTTTATTTTGCATAAGTGATAAGCCCCAGACTGTAACTTCTGGTGAGCTTCGTTTCGCAACGTTAGTATGCTGTACCCCCCACTACTGAATAAAATTGTCGTGTGTTACTTGGTACCAAATTCAGATTTCAGCTATGTTTTGTCTAGTCAGAGCTTTCAAATGTTGAGCTTTAAAGGAATGTTTTAGGGAAGCTGGATTATGAGTCAGTTCTTCTTAAGGGAAATTTTTGTGAAGTGAGATTTTAATTTTGATCTGGCAAATATCACAAAAAATTATTACTAATAATTGCTAAGACCTAGCTGATAGAACACAATTGTGAGTTGTATTCTGTATGCATACTTTTGATATTGTACTTTGAATTTTGTGGATTCGGTTTGAAGGTGTGTAATTATTGAGGGTGTCAGAACCCTCAAACCTCTTGAATCCAAAATCTAAACAGTTCTAGAGTAAGCTTGTATTTACTTATGTGACGAATGAAGAGCACAATCCTGTTCTGATGTCACAATTTCTCACTAAGATTTAGTGAATGGTATGTCGCCTACATTGTGAGTTCTGCTGGTATAGATCTTGGCAGTGTGAACATTTTCTCCATCCCAATTCCCCACTCCTGTTTGGTTCTTAACAATACAAACAATAGTTAGTACAACGCTTTACAGTATAGGCGACTCGGGTTCAATTTCTGCTGTACATTCTCCCTGTGATTTTGTGTGTTTCCTCCAGGTGCTCTGGTTTCCTCCTACAATCCAAAGATGTACCGGTTGGTAGGTTAATTGGCCATTGTAAATTGTCCCACGATCAGGCTAGGATTAAATTGGTGGCGGGGGTGGGGGAATTGCTGGGCAGCACAGCTCAAAGGGCCGGAAGGCCTCTTCCACGTTGTATCTGGATAATAATAAATCTACGTCATTGGTAATTGAAGAAAGTCGAGCTGTTAAAAACCAGACTCCATTTTGGCTGAACTTGCAGGTTTGGTTTTTCCTTGTGTCTTCTCTTTAACCTTGCCTTAAATCTCTGTCCTGAATTTATGATTTGTCAGCAAGAGCAGATCAACCTTTGAAGGTATAAATGTGTCAAATTGACGAGAGAAATTTCCTTGTTCAATTCCTGACCTGAATTCCTTGCCTAATCTTGGGCAAGGTAGTAATTGGAAAATAGTATTGCTTTATCTGATTATGAAATATTTGAGCAATAAATGACTCAAGAGTTGGGAATCTTGGTGACACAACACAGGAACTTGCCCTTCATCCCAATTGACACTAATCCCATTTTATTCTCCACGTAATTCCACCAGAATCAAGTTTAATATGACCAGTATATGTCATGAAATGAGTTGACTTTATGGCAGCAGTACAGTGAATACATGATAAATATAGAGGAAAGAACTGAATTACAGTAAGTATGTCTATTAAATAGTTAAAAATAGAAACTTTAAAAAGGTAGTGTTCATGGATATAATGTCCATTTTGAAATTGGATGGTAGAGTGGAAGAAGCTGTTCCTGGATTGTTGAGTGTATGCCTTCAGGCTTCTGTACCTCCTTCCCGATGTCAGCAATGAGAAGGGGGCATGTCCTGGGTGGTGGGGCCCTTGATAATGGATGCCACCTTCCTAAGGCACCACTCCTTGAAGATGTCTTGGATACTATGGAGGCTAGTACCCGTGACAGAACTGACTAACTTTTTAAGTTTCTGCAACTTCAATCCTGTGCAGAAGCCCCCTCCGCCCCACCCCACCCCATACCAGACGGTGATGCAACCAGTAAGAATGGTAGATCTTACCAGTCGCTTGCATGCTGGGGGTGGGGGCGATGAACAGTAGCCAATACCCTACAACCTCCTGTTTGTGACAGGAAGCCAAGCAGTACGCCAACCGGTGGTGTAGTGGCATCTGCACCGGACTTCCAGGCAAATGGTCCCAGGTTCGAATTCAGCCGGCTCCTTGCAGGCTTTCCATCCATGCTGGGTTGAGCTAGCAACACGGCCTCGTTTATATGAAAAAACAGACAAATGCTGAAGAAATGTTAGGGTTGCTGCCCGATGCGCCACAAGGCATGGAAAGGAACAACGACCCAAGCAGTGAATGCCAAGTGATTTTTGATTAAAAGAATCTTGTAGGTAAGCTTAAATACCCCTTTCTAGTGGGAATTAATGGACATGGAACCCCTACTTTTTTTGTTAACCTGGTGTATGGGCTCAAATGCAGTTGTCAAATACTGATTTTTCACGCACTGCAGTCCGTATGACCTCCTTGTGAAAATGTGGAGCAATCATACTTCAGGAAAATAATGCAGAACAATGTCTTACTCAAAGCATCTTCTGTACCGTGTGCTGAAATTCTTGTACTTGTCAATGGTTTGTGGACTGGTCAAGGCAATGTTTTTGGAACACTTTGGTTAGTCACATCTTGTCCCTTTTACTAGTCTCCTGTTCTTTCTGCTTCCATTGTGGTACAGAGTCACAAATACTTGTCGTAAAAAGTGAATGTTTCAAATTTTTTGTTTGTTGGCCAATCTGTATGGTCAGGGCAAGCAAAGTAATATTTCAATTGTAGATCTAGAATTTGAATTGTGTTTCAAATTGTTAAAGCCCCACATTTATTTATCTTGTGTACTCCTAAGCTCATTACTATTTTAAATATTCTAAAAAGACCAATTCCAGGAGAGAAGTGACAGGCGTTTGTGGAATATGGAGTTGACATTTATTTATTGAGATGCAGGGGAATAGGCCCTTCCAGCCTTTCAAGACACTACCCAGCAGCCCACTAACTTAACCTGAGCCTAATCACAGGACCATTTACAATGACCAATTATCCTACCAACCGGTACGTCTTTGGACTGTGGGAGGAAACTGGAGCACCCGGAGGAAACCCATGCTGTCACGGGGAGAAGGTACAAACTCCTTGCGGGCAGTGTCGGGAATTGAACCCAGGTCACCTGTACTGTAAAGCGTTGTGCTGACCACTACGCTACCATGCTGCCCTGTGAAGTAGAAGGCAAGGAAAAAAAAATTGTGGTCTATGGTTTTGGGCGGTGACCGGTAAGGAACACCTCAAATATTTTGGGTGGGAGGGCTGTGGGAAATATGTTCAATTAATGTTGAACCATCTGTAATTGGACAAAATTGACCTGAACAACAGAATGTTGGCTAATTGGGATAGATTGTTTTGATATGGTAATGCTGAGGAGATTTAGGGAATGGATTCTGGAATTTGGTAGCTTGGCAGCTGAAGCAATTACAGGAAGATTGATGCCACAAAAAATCTTAGGAATTGATGGCTTTAAATTGAGGTGCCTAAAGGAGAGTGTGTGATGATCTCATTCAACTGTTAGAAAGATTAAAAGAAAGCCAGTACGATCTTTGGATGAGGTAAATTTTGAAAGATTGTTTATATGAAGTTGTGGGCACGTGGCCAAGTGGTTAAGGCACTCGACTGGTGACCTGAGGGTCGTGAGTTCAAGCCCCAGCGAGGCAGCATGTTGTGTCCTTGAGCAAGGCACTTAACCACACAGTGCTCTGTGACGACACTGGTGCCAAGCTGTATCGGCCCTTGCCCTTCCTTGAACAACATCAGTCTCATGGAGAGGGGAGACTTGTAGCATGGGCAACTGCTAGTCTTCCATACAACCTTGCCCAGGCCTGCACCCTGGAGAGTGAAGACTTTCCAGGCGCAGATCTATGGGTCTCACAAGACTAACGGATGCCTTTATTTATGAAGGTGTTCAAGAGATCAATAGTATGGTATAGTAATGTCTGGAAGGTATGAATGATGGCTTTATCCACAGATGAGTTGAGGCAGGAGGTGGTCTTCATAATGGAGGAAATGAATTTGAAATTTTACATGTAGTCGGTAAAGATCCTTTTCTAAATTTCCTTGTGAAAATTCCCCGAGAAGTGAATGAGATTGGGTCATGAGGTTAACAGTTGGTGCTGAAATTCCTAAATTGTGCTTTAGTTTCGTAATGTTCACTTGGAGAGATCTGCGGTTCGTCCAACTCTTGTTGCGTCGTTTGACAATGTTGAAGTGCTGTGGGGTGGAGAGGTGGAACTCAGTGCCACAGGGAACTGATGTCACGTCTTTAGATGATTTGATAACTTGTTAGCACAAAGGAATGGTGTGCAGTTCATCCGTTCTCCAAACTTGTGCACTTTGAGTCAGTTCCCTGCAAAATATCTCTTTAATGTTCTCATTAAAAGCTCTATCCAAGTGGAATTTATTCCTTGTAGAGTCAATCAAATGAATTCTTAAGAAGCAAATAGCTGTACTTTATAAAGGTACCAGCATCTACCGTGCAACTTCCCATAATCTTGTTAGTCACTTGCCAGAGCAGTGTGTACTGATTTGTGGTTCACTGCAGGTGCCTTTCCTTGTAAAGGTGGTCCAGTTTTAGTCATTTAGAAACTCCATGCCTATGTTCATTATAAACATTTAAGATTTAAAGTAGCTGGTTCATGCCACTTCACTGTGGTGAGTGTAGACTGTGTTATTTATGATACGCATGTTCTTGAGGGCCGACCTAAATACCCATTAAATCAATGGTCCTGCTATTAATTTTGTGCTTTGGAAGGGATTGATTGATTTATTTATTTATTTTGTAGCATGAAATGTTTCTGAACCAAGAAGGCTTTTTTATATATACTTTTTCATGTCAAATTAATACCATCATATGAGAGAACGTTTCTCCAGACCAGGATGTGAAGCACAGTAGTGCACATAACACACAATAACTTAGGAAAGCAAGGATGAAATCTGCAGATGGATTGTGCATAAATAAATAAAGTGCATAAATTAAATTAACCGGTGACACTTCAAAAAGTCTGACCTGAGAGAAGAAACTGTTTCCCATCCTGACCGTTCTTGTCTTTGTGCATTGGAGTCTCCTGTCTCATGGTAGAAAATCAAAGGGAATACTGGATGGATAGGTGGGATCCCTAGTGATACTAAGGGCCCTGTGTACACAGCACTCCTGATAAATAAGATCAGCTTGTTTTGATTAATTCATTCAACCTCTTTGGGCTCTGCACTTGGTTATGATTACCAAAAAGGATGCTGGTGTGTCATGCAGAATTTGTTCTGGGTAACTGAAATACATGGTTCCTGGTAATTCTAAAGATTAGGTCATTGTTTCTTTCAGCTGATCTGTTGTCACGTGCTCCCAAAGATTACTTACTGTAGTTGTCCCACCCATTTTAATTTACATCATCGGTTAAAGTTGAGCAATTGACTTGACTCTTGGAATGTAATTATGAATTTAAAGAGTTCTGGAAACTCTTAAATTGTGGATGTCAGTTATTATAGGAGTAATTTTCTTAAATGGTGAATGGAGAAGTATACTTGATAAGTAGGACTTTTAAAAGTAATTTCATGGACATATTTAATTATGTGTCTTTAAAGCATAGATTACCAATGAAGCAATTAGAATAATGATTCGGGAGAAGGGTGGCATCAAGTAAATGAAGGGTGGTATTTGTACTTCCAAAAATAATTGTGCTTTGTCTTTAATTTCAAGTTGTGCTTATTATTCTGAGGCGTAGTAATTCAAAGGCCAGCATGAAGAATCTGGAATTGTTACGTCCAAATCTCATCATGACAATTTGGTTACTCAGATAAATCTGGAACAAAAAGTGCAGTGGAAGTATATGATACAGAGGCTATCTGTTTTATGTCTATACTGATCAAGAATGGTACCTGGGTCATTCCCCCTTCCTGTATATTAATCCGTTGCCCTGCAATTGTAGCTCTTGAAGTGCTGATCCAGGTAAATGAAGTGCACGTGTTTGCGTCCTCACTCCTGAACCTGCATGGATATGTTCACTGTCCGCAATTCCAAGGCTTTCAAGGAGTCCATGTTCTCCGTATTTTATTTTAAATTTGCATAGTTTGTCTTTCTCACATTGGTTCTTTATTAGTCTTTATTCATGTAGGGTTTTCACACATTCTATTGTATTTATTTTTCTTGTAAACGCCAACAAGAAAACAAATCTCAAGGTGGCATGTGGTAGCGTATCATCATTATGTGCAGTGTCTTGTATGACATGGATGATCATGGTCTATGACCATGGTTGTTCTTAGCAAATTTTACAGAAGTAGTTTGCTATTGCCGCCTTCTGGGCAGTGTCTTTACAAAGACGGGTGACCCCAGCCATTATCAATACTGTTCAGGGATTGTCTGCTTGACGTCAGTGGTCGCATAACCAGGACTTGTGACATGGACCAGCTGCTCATACGACTATCCAGTACCTGTTCACATGGCTTCACGTGACCCTGATCGGGGGCTAAGCAGAGGCTACACCTTTCCTAAGGGTGACCTGCAGGCTAGCAGAGGGAAGGAGGACCTTACACATCTTGTTTGCTAGAGACATACAGGCATCTCCACTCTACCACCCATAACATATATGTATGTTTATAATAAAATTACTCTGAACTTGATCTTCGGAACACATCAGACCTGTGTATATATGTATGTATATCCGTGCACAAGGAAGGCCTGGCAATCTACTTCAGTATCTATAATTAAATAAGTAATGCAAAAAAAAAAGCAATTTAAAAAGTAGTGAGATAGTGTTCATGGGTTCAATGTCCATTCAGAAATTGGGTAGCAGAGGGGAAGAAGCTGTTCCTGAATCACTGAGTGTATGTCTTTAGGCTTCTGTATCTCCTTCCTGATGGTAGCAATGAGAATGGGGCATGTCCTGGGTGATGGGGATCCTTAATGATAGATGCTGCCTTCTTGAGGCATTATTCCTTGAAGATGCCCTGGGTACTATGGAGGCTGGTACCCACGATGGAATTAACTAATTTTACAAGTCTCTACAGTGTATATTGATCCTGTGCTTTAGGATCCCCCCTCCCCCCCCCTCCCCCCCCCCCCACTATAGTATGTTCTTTAATTGCCGGCCACTATTTCAGTGTTTTGATATGATCTGTTGGTTGTGGGATTGTTTGATCCTATGTCCCTACTTTGTTTACAGATATGTCTGGTTCTGTTCTCTGTATGGCCTTCGACTCATTAAACTGGGGCTGATGGCAAAGTTAGTGAGGGATGTTCTGGCTATGAGATTACAGATTGTGTTAGAGTACATTTTGCAAATTAAGCTTTCATTGCCATTAAACGCCTGTGTAATTCATGACTAATTTTCTAGTGCAGGAATCCTAATGCCCTTATCTGACCTACGTGACACTGGATCCATATCAATCTGATTGGTACAATGATCCTGTGAAGTGGTCTACTAAGACATAATAACAATTTACTATAACCTCGAACCAAGACAAATCTTCTTAACATGCCAATTGCAATCTATTTGAGCTGGATGATTTATTGATGCTAGAATTAGATTTAATCTTAGAACAGATTATACTCCTGGAAGCAAACATTAGAACTTAGTACATAGCTCCCACTCCACCCCTAGAAGTCAAGGATCTTCATTCTGACTTTGAACATGAAACCAGGGTCAACATTTCACAATCCGCAGACCAGAAGCCTGGAGGAAGATGAATTTTGTTTTGTTTTACTTTTAGTTTTTCCCTAACTGCAATTGATGGATAAATTTGCAGATGACCTGCTGTCATGATAGCATATTTATGGAGCTCAAACAAAGTTATGAATTTGTTACAGTAGTGCATACAATTTTTTAAAAAACAAAATGCTGAAAATACTCAGCAGGTCAGGATGCATCTGTGAAAAGAGAAACTATTACTCTGCCTGACCAGGTTATTCCCAACATTCCCTTTGAACTTTCATTTTGGATTTCAAGCAACTGTGGTCTTCAAATATTGTTTTGTTTTTTTTTCTCTCTTTTGTCTTTATCACTGTATTTGCATACCATTTTATGAATTGGCAAAGACTAAGAAACCACTTCCACTCCCTGTCAGCCACACCAACATTGTCTGTGTCATTCAGTCTTCTCTGTTTTCACTTTATCACAGGTATTTCTTTTTAATCTACACCCTCTCTGCAACTTGATCTGTTTGATTTTTAGCATTTCCTAGTTCACACAAAGGGCTTCTGACTTGAAATGTTAACTCTGTTCCTGTATTTAAAAATGCAGTCTAACTGCTATTTCCAGCACATTTTTTCTTCAGATTTTAGTTTTTGAATGGTGCTTATAAAGCCACTTTTGTTCAATGGTCTTCCCATGTTATAACTTTTGCAGATAAGATTTATGAGCCAGCTTGTCTCATTGTTAAGTCGCCTTTTGTGGGTTCAACATTCCATACGTAACTTGGCATGTAAGATGGCAAATGACTGCAGTGCTGCATTGCTAGAGATGACAGCTTTAATTTACTGCCCACTGCATCGCTGGTGTTTAGGGCAGCAATGAAGGTCCTCCATCTTTGTCTATCTATACTGTCGCACACAGATATAGAAAGATACTGTAGTTCATTGCTGTTTCCATAACAATTTTTTGCCCAATCAGGGTGGTTATCCCTGAGCTGAACCCCAAACCTGGAGGACCAGTGGACCACTCTTAGCTTGGCCTCTACCCTTTGACCTGTTTGGCATGGGTGACCCTACCAAGAGCCAAAGCCCTGATTCTAGCCAACATAGCTCTCTGGGTCATTGAGGCACGCAGGCCTCCAAACCCTATGACAAGGTTGTGGTCATCTTTTAAAGAAGTTATTTAATCAATCTGTCTTTTTGGGTCACGCAAGCGCACACATGCAAACACCTCTCCCCATCTCCCCCTTCCTTTCCAGTCCTGATAAAGGGTCTCGGCTCAAAATATCAACTATCAACTGTTCATTTCCCCCTTTGTAGGTGCTGCCTGACTCACTGAGCTCCTCCAGCATTTTTTATGTGTATTGCTTAAGATTTCCAGAATCTGCAGAATCTCTTGTGTCATTTCAGGTGGTCACTTTAGAGAGGAAAAAAAAAATCCCCTGGTATAGCTCGTAAAAGAGCATAGGAGCGTGGAAATATTCAGGCATAATCTGCAGACTGAGGAAAAACAGAACTTCTGCTTGCTGCTATTTCACCTCAATTACTTTTGTTAGGACTGGGGATGGATTTTAAAATGCTGCCTGGTTCCTGTCCTTCTCTCCTCTGCTGCTCCAATAACGCTCACCACAAGCTGGGAGAAGAAAACCTCATCCTCCAACCACTTGATTTACGACCAATATTCTTATTCCCAAGAAAGTAGTTCAAATAGACATTTTGTTCACAATTCTTCCTTTCTTGTGGGCATTTTATCTTCTTTCTGAGGCTTTCCTTTCCATTTTTGAGATTGTGTAATGAATAGAGGGGGCACAGGAAATGTACATTTACTCTGCATAGTGGAATGGCAATGTTATTCAGCCCTTTGGGGAAATGAAAATTAAATGCAATTAAAATTTGTTTGGATCTTTTTGTCCTTGCACCCTTTTATTGCTTAGTGCAAAATTCCCCGACCATGACAACCACTGTTTGGTCTCTATTTCATTCAATGTCATCTGCGTTGTTGTAGTTATTAAAAGTAGAATGAGTGCAGTGGATAACTGGAAACTCACTCACTAGACATTTGCATTAACAACGTTTTGGAAATGTAATTTGATTTTTGACAAAATGAAACATAAGTCCATGCTCCTCAGATCTCCTCGGCTTTTTAAATTTAACTATTTATTGAGATGCAGTGTGGCATAGGCCCTTGGAGCCACGCCGCCTAGCAATCCCCCGATTTAACCCAAGCTTAATCACGGGACAGTTTACAATAACCAATTAGTCTGCCAACCAGTACATCTTTGGACTGTGGGAGGAAACCGGAGCACCCAGAGGAAACTCACCTGGTCACGGGGAGAATGTACAAACTCCTTACAGGCAACAGTGGGAATTGAACCTGGGTCGCTGGTACTGTAAAGTGTTGTTCTGACCACTATGCTACAGTGCCATTTGTCTGTGGTGCTTTCCATGATCTAGGTAATAGCAAAGGTGATTTTGTTTTTTCAGGAATTCATGCGAATAGTCTGCTTTACAGTTGTAAAAATTGAGGAAAACGTGTGAGCATTTTTTTTGGGGGGGGAGATTTACAAATATTTGAGCAAATTTTCGTTTGTTAACGAAATACACATTGTCCCTTCAGTATACTGCATGGAATACTGCACAGCAATCAGAGTGTGTGAACTTCACCTGCACAATAGTGCTATTTAAAAGATTAGTCATAAGTGACTTACCCTTGGATCTCCATAATATAAAGCTGGTTTGAAGATCTGTAATACCATCTGAGTCTTAAGGTTAAGTGAATCAGACTTGTGCCAGAGGGCCATTGGATTCTTTAAGACTTGGGTATCAATTTAAACCAATTATGGAAAAACTTGGCCTACATTCTAATTGCATATAATAATATGTTGGTTTAGTTTAAGTAACTTACTAATAGTTATGGTGTATAACTGAGTTCTGTTCCAGATGAGAAACCTATAACCTACTAAAGTCTTATCAATGCTGATGATGAAACCTCACAACTAAAGTTCAATTTATTATCAACCTTGAGATTCCTCTCTTAACAGGCAGCCACGAAACAAAGAACCCCCCCCCAAAAAAAAAATCCATTAAAAAATACCTTCAAACACCCAATGTACAGAGTAAAAAAAAACAAATCACTAAAAAAAACAAATTTATTTTCTGTGAAGTGTGTAGAAGTGATGCTGCTCCTTTTAAATTTTATTCTCCAGAAATTAGAACCAGCCAATTTACTGCTATTGGGCTGCCAGTTTTACATAGGATAGTAAAGCTTGACAAAACCTGACTGCCGTGGGTATTGGTTAAGTTTACTCTGATAAAACATTTGAGCTTGCATGAGTCTGTGCCAGCCTGCTTTATATTTTATCCAGGTTAGGGAAATTAGCAGATGTTTTCTGCCATTGATCTCTGCTACACTTTATCTTCGGCTTTTCTGCAAATGCTTTCAGATTGGTTACAGAAGTATTCTAAGCGTTCAGGTTGGGAGGGTGGTGAATGGGTTGGGTTTTAATTTTATGTTTGTGCAGCCATTTTACCATATGTTAAAATGTTTAGTGTCTTTAGTACGACCAGGACATCAGTATTTTTAACAGCTATATTACATCAAGGAGCTGTTCTTCTTTCAGTTCAATTAGTGTTTATTTTTGCCCTGCTACCATCTCTGTTCGTTGTTCAGTATCAACATTCTGTCTTGTGGTATAAATAAAGCTGCACTGGGAGCTAAAGAGCATTGCTATGTCTCAGCTATTGATAATGATAATTGAGACTTGTAAACGCTTTATTGGGTGCAGGAGTGAAGCCCCTTGAGGTCGTCTGCTTCTGTAGCCCACCCACTTCAAAGTTTGCCATATTATGCATTCAGAGATGTTCTTCTGAACACCACTGCTACAATGCAAGCTTATTTGAGTTCCTGTCAGCTTGAACCAGTCTGGCCATTCTCCTCTGACCTCTCTAATTAACAAAGCATTTTTGCCCACAGAACTGCCACTTGCAGGTTTTTTTTTCCACTATTCTCTGCAAACTCTAGATACCGTAGTGCCTGAAAATTCTAGGAGATCATTAGTTTCCGAGCTACTCAAACCACCCAACTATCGCTCCCTGGTCAATGTCATTTAGATCACATTTCTTCTCCATTCTGATGTTTTTGGTCTGAACAACAACTGCAATTCTGAAATGAGAGAATATGCAGACGCTGGAAATCTGAGCAGCACACACAAAATGCTGGAGGAAATTGGCAGGCCAGGCAGCATCTATGGAAAATAAGTAGAGTTAATGTTTTGATCCGAGGCCCTTCAGCAGGCGTGCATGTCTGTATGCTTTTTATGCATTGAGTTTATGCCACATGATTGGCTGATTAATATTTGCATGTACCTAATAAAGAGGTCACCAAGTGTACAGTATATAGACCAGTCAATGTTAAATTTATTTCGTTAACCAGTTCCTTTCATCCAGATGAGAATGTCTGATTTGTTGATGGATCTGACTGGGGGAGGAGAGGAGGAAAATAAGAAGAAAATTTTTAAAAATATATCTTCCTTTGCAGAAACGTGATGTTGGTTGAAGATTGGATTACGTTCTAATGAATTACTCTCCAAGCTTGGCCATGATGAATAACTATTTTGAATCTACAGAAGATCTCTCAAAGTTCAGTAGCTTTGAGATAAGGGTGGGAGGGGTTGATGGCTTTAGGAACAAGAATCAGAATCTGGTTTAATATCACCAGCATATGCCGTGAAATTTGTTGTCTTTGCAGCAGTACAACACAAATTATGATAATAAAGGCTGAATTACAGTACGTATATATAAACTAGTTAAAATAAGTAGTGAGGTGGTGTTCATGGGTTCAATGTCCATTCAAGAAAATCAAAACTGACCTTCAATTTAAATTGCTTTACTTGGAGAATTTCATTGTGTTTTGTAATGCAGTTTTTATTGATTTGGTAAACAGTTTTTCTATATTTTGATTTATTTTGGATAAATTCCATGTAATTCCAGCTTTCCATGATTCCTGAAAGGTTGTTCCAATAGTCCAATTGGAAGATGTGGTTCTATTTAATACTGGCCTATAAAGGTGGACTTTTAACCATCTAAGATGACGAGGGACATTGATTGTGTGGATAGCCAGAGGCTTTTTCCCGGGGCTGAAATGGCTAACACAAGCGGGTATAGTTTTAAGGTGCTTGGAAATAGGTACTGAGGGGGCGACAGGTGTTTTTCACACAGAGTGGTGGGTGTGTGGAATGCACTGCCGGCGGCAGTGGTGGAAGTGGATAAAATATGGTCTTTTAAGAGCCTCTTGGATAGGTACATGGAGCTGAGGAACATAGAGGGCTATGCGCCTGGGAAAGTTTCTAGAGTAGGTTATATGGTCGGCACAACATTGTGAGCCGAAGGGCCTGTAATTTTCTATGTTCTAAAAGTTGGTCGGTATAGATGACTGCACAAAATAAAATTTTATTCTAACCTTTTAGTTAAAGTTGTTGTGACCACAAAGTAGCAGTGACATTAAAAAATATCCAATCAGACATAGTTGGTGTTCTTGTACCAAATCTGTAATCTATTAATATATTATCTTTTAATCCTTTCTAGCCTTAATGTAGAGTTCTTTGAAATTTTATTCAGGCCCCTCCCTCCCCCAACCCTTTGTTCATATAAATGATTATTATAACCAGAGATTTTGATCAATTTAACTGGGAATTTTTATTTGTGAATCACATGCTCCTTTTTTCACCGTAGAACCAAAAATACAGGAACATTATAAAGCATGACAAACAAAAAAAATTTAAAAACCAAAATATCAGCAGTTCAAAAGTATCCATTCTCCTTTGCTCAGTACTTGGTTGAACCACCTCTTGCAGCATTTACAGCCAATAGTCTTTTTGGATAAGTCTCTATTAGCTTTGCACAATGTGTTGGAGCAAGATTTGCCCATTCTTCCTTGCAAAATTGCTCAAGCTGTGCCAGGTTAGTTGGGGTGTGTGGTGGACAGCAATCTTGAGGTCTTGCCAGAGATGTTTGATTGGGTTAAGGGCAGGACTCTGGGCCACTCAAGGACATCAATTTTCTTCATTTGACGCCACTCCATGGTTGCTCTGGCCGTGTGCTTTGGGACATATTTCCTCCCCATTTTAAGCTTTCTGGCAGAGGCTAGCAGGTCTATATCCAGGATCCCTCTGTATTAGCAGCATTCGTCTTTCATCAATTCTGACCAGATTTACAGTTCCTGATGCTGAAAAGTATCCCTTTATCATGATGCTACCTCTATCATACTTTACAGTAGGGTTTGTGTTACCTGCCTGATGTGCTGTATTGGATTTGCGTCACATGTACTGTTCAGTGTTAAGGTCAAAAAGTTACACTTTAGCCTCATCCTAACAGAAGACTTACTTCCACATCTTTACAATATCTTCTAAGTGTTGCTTTGCAAAATCTTTACGGGCTGCGAGAGGTGGTTGAACTAAGTAAAGGGGGATGAATACATTTGAACTGCTGACATTTCAGTTTTTGAATTCTTAGTTTTTCATGCTTCACAGTTTTCCCTGTTTTCTGGGCTCTAGTGTGTTGGGGGGGGGGGGCGCGGAAGAAGCGTGATTCACAAATAAAAATTCCCAGTTAAATTTATCAAAATTTCTGGATGTAATGCTCGTGTAACCAAAGGGTTGGGGACTGGATACTTTTTCAAGGCACTGTATTTACCTGCAGAAAATGTGCAATGCATGCATAAATTTGTGGGGAATTTTGATACTCAGTTTTGAATACAAACAAAGTGCTGGAAATATTCAGGAAGTGAGACAGATCTGTTAAGATGGATTAAGTGTTATCGTAACAAGTACAAACCCCATTTCCAGAAAAGTTGGGATATTTTCCAAAATGCAATAAAAACAAAAATCTGTGATATGTTAATTCACGTGAACCTTTATTTAACTGACAAAAGTACAAAGAAAAGATTTTTAATAGTTTTACTGACCAACTTAATTGTATTTTGTAAACATACACAAATTTAGAATTTGATGGCTGCAACACACTCAACAAAAGTTGGGACAGAGGCATGTTTACCCTTGTGTTACATCACCTTTCCTTTTAGTAACATTTTTTAATCATTTTAGAACTGAGGATACTAATTGTAGTAGATTTGCAATTGGAAATTTTGTCCGTTCTTGCGTGATATAAGACTTCAGCTGATCAACAGTCCATGGTCTCAGTTGTCTGATTCTCCTCTTCATGATGCACCATACATTTTCAATAGGAGATAGATCTGGACTAGCAGCAGGCCAGTCAAGCACACGCACTCTGTGTCTACAAAGCCACGCTGTTGTAGCCCGTGCAGAATGTGGTCTGGCATTGTCCTGCTGAAATAAGTATGGATGTCCCGGGAAGAGACGTCGCCTTGATGGCAACATATGTCTCTCTAAAATCCTAATATACGCCTCAGAGTCAATGGTACCTTCACAAACATGCAACTCACCCATACCATCACAGATGCTGGCTTTTGTACCTTTCGCTGATAACAATCTGGATGGTCATTTTCATCTTTGGCATGGAGAACTCGACGCCTGTTTTTTCCGAAAACTAGCTGAAATGTGGACTCATCTGACCACAGCACACGGTTCCACAGTCTTTTGGTCCATCTGGGATGAGCTCAGGCCCAGAGAACTCGCCAGTGTTTCTGCATAGAGTTGATGTGTGGCTTCCTCCTTGTGTAATACAGTTTCAAGTTGCATTTCTGGATGCAGCAACGGACTGTGTTGAGTGACAATGGTTTTCCGAAGTACTCCTGATCTTGCATTGAAAAATATTCCCTTTGAACTGACTAACAGTTCTCTCACGAATTTTGGCACAAAGGGGTGAGCCATGACCCATCCTTGCTTGCAAAGGCTGAGCCTTTGATGGACGCTACTTTTATACCCAGTCATGATACCTCACCTGCTACCAATTAGCCTGCTTATTGTGGAGTCTTCCAAACCAGTGTTACTTGAATATTCTGTGCACTTTTCAATCTTATTTTAACTCTGTCCCAACTTTTGTTGAGTGTGTAGCAGCCATCAAATTCTAAATTTGTGTATATTTACAAAATACAATTAAGTTGGTCAGTAAAACTATTGAAAATCTTTTCTTTGCACTTTTGTCAGTTAAATAAAGGTTCATGCGAATTAACATATCACAGATTTTTGTTTTTATTGCATTTTGGAAAATATCCCAACTTTTCTGGAAATGGGGTTTGTAGTTGACTTTACATCAGAACTGGAATAGTAGGTGGTGAATGGGTTTTCAAATCCTGAGAAAGCCAAGCGGGGAGGGGTAAAGAAGTGAAGCCTATTGAAAGTAAGGAAAGCAGGGGAGGTGAAGTGTCAGAAACTGAGAGTATGGAGTAACAAGCTTACAGGCGATTTTAAAATGTGGATTTGGCTCAAGGGGCCAACTGGCCTACTCTTGTACTTCCATGCTTGTGAATGTTAAGAAGTATTTGTGTGCTGCATCTAAACCTTTTTTTTAAAAAAAAAAATCCCCCTTAATCCCAAATACATATCAGGCATCTTGTGGCAAGTTCCTGCTATTGTCTGTATTGAGGCCTTGGTTTGTATTACAACTGTTTTCTGGAATTCTGTATTTTTAATTTCACTTGCTATGTTTCCCCACTGTGCATGAAGGCCAAGAAGCAGGAAACTGGAGTAATTGGGGCGACCAAGTGGGATAACTATGAAATGTTGGAATGAGTCCTGGAATCTATATGGTAGCTGAGAAGTCTATATCTGAGTTATGTGCTGAACACAGGATCATTATTGAATCACCCAGGAAGCCAACTGTGGCATACCTTCTATTGGGGAATTTGAGGAACTTGAAGCCAGCCCACAGAGGGGTCATACAGATACTGTAGATGACTTTATTGTAGAGTAATGCAAAGCTTATGGAAATCCTTGGACATTTGAGAACCATTAACTCGAAGGACTGATGATCTTCAGGAACACATTGCCACTGTTACTTCATTGTGGCTGGTTTATTGCTTAGCATTTGGAGTGAATGCTAAATTTGTATTCTAATCTTTTTCTGAAGTTCATTTTATTTTCAAAATATGCTTTTCAAAATTTAATGCAAACTTTCTGTGGTAAATCTTTGGTTTAAACTTGTGTGAAATACTTTTCTCTACAATGCAAAATGCAGCTACCATATTCTACTTTTTAGGCCTGAAATAATACAATTGTTAATGAGTATTAATAGTGAGTGAACTGTGAGATTACCAGGAATGCTGGTGCCTCTGGCCACACCATCTGTAAAATGAGATAAAAAAAATTTGACTTGGTTAGAATCAGGTTTAATATCACGGTCATATGTTGTGAAATTTGTTGTTATGTGGCAGCAGTACATTGCAATACATACTGTCATTTTCAATTAAGTATGTAGATAAATGTATATTATGTAAATTAGTGCAAAAAATAGTGAAATTGTATTCATGGGTTCAGTGTTCTGCTGCTGATGGCAGGGAAGAAGCTGTTCCTGAATCGTTGAGTGTGTGCATTAGGTTCCTGTACCTCCTTCCTGATGGTAGCAATGAGAAGTCCTGGGTAGTGGGATTCTTAATGATGGATGCCACCTTTTTGAGGCACCACTATAAATGAGGAAACATTTGGAATTGTCCATTTGCACGTTGTTGAAGTGTATTTTCCCCCCATCCTCTAACACTGCGGAGCAAATGTTCAAATAGTTTGATTTGTTCAAATAGTTTGATTATGAACCAGTAATATCTAACAACCCAACTCTGGCATCAATACATTGTGTAATTTTTTAGTTTTTTTAGCAGTTATGATTCGAGTGATGTTTGAAGATTTCTCCTTGCCACAAGCTGCAGAGTGGAGTGAATAAGGTGTCATACATTCCTTGCATTTCGCCCTGGTCCTGGCTTTGAATTATAGTTTTCTGATGTTGCCCTTGGTAGCTGTCTAAAGGACATCCTCTGTCAGTGAGCTGTGTGAATTGATTAACACACAACATGCAGAAATTGAGTAGTGTTTCATTTCAACTCAAACCTGCTCAACTGCACAATGCACACAAATTGTTTTCCTGCTGGTTTCAAAATTGGCTATCTTAATAAAATCTGCTGAAAATGCTAACAGAATCATTAGATGTTAACATTTATTCTTTGAGGCAAAATAGAGTTGAGAGGGCATCTTGGCTGACCCTGTAATGGGGTTGATGCCTTGTAAATGGGATATGTTTGAGCTGATTGACCACTTCATTCAACTGATCCTGTCGTCATCATTATATGCTGTGTTACTTGACGTGGGCAATCATGGCCCCATAACCATCTTTGATCTTGGTAAATCAAAGATCAAATCTACTGAAGTGGTTTGCCATTGCCGCCTTCTGGGCAGCGTCTTTACAAGACAAGTGACCCCAGTCATTATCAATACTCTACAGAGATTGTCTGCCTGGCGTCAGTGGTCACATAACCGGGACTTGTGATGTGCACCAGCTGCTCATACAACCATCCACCACCTGCTCCCGTGGTTTCATATTACCCTGATCGAGGAGGCTAAGCAGGCGCTACACCTTGCACAAGGGTGATCTGCAGGCTAGTGGAGGGAAGGAGCGCCTTACACCTCCTTTGGTAGAGACAAATCCCCACCCCACCACCCTAAATGATCCTGTACTGGCCTAGCCATTATATGAACTGAGCTGACTAACTAAGAGAAATGTGGGTGGGAATTTTCAACTGCTTACTGTATTGCTGCAGATAAATTGTGTATAGAGTCTTCCAGAAACATTTGTTTCCATTATGGCAGATGATTAGTGAATGTTTACATGTTGGGAGGTTCTCCCATGTCTTTCGAAGTTGATAAAAGGGTGAATGGAAAGGTGTAAATTTAGGTTTTAAATTTGAGAATAGTAAGACAAACGAAGGAGACCAAACATAATTTTTTGGGACTATTTGAACTTCGCAGACACGAAACCCGGGGCAGCTATGGCAGGACTCGACCTCAGTGCTGTGGAGCCCCAAGCAGAACTGGCCTGACCCTCACTTCCGGTCCCCGATACCCAACATTTTTAATCCATCCAGTCCGCTGTTTAAATTGTCCCAGCACCGGGCTGTCCTTCACATTTGGGGCCCAGTCCCCGCACGGCGATGCGCTCTGGGCATGGACCCTGTCGCCACGTTCCGGCCCGTCAGTGACCTTTCCAAATCGTCCCGGTGCTTAGATCGATCGTACCTTGCTTTTGGTTTCTCGGGCCCGAAGGATCACTGGGGACCCGAGTCACCCCAACCACAAACTGTTCCAACTGCTACCATCTGGGAAACAGTACCACAGCATTAAAGCCAGGACCAACAGGCTCTGGGACAGCTTCTTCTGCCAGGCCATCAGACTGATCAATTCATGCTATATGGACTGTCCTGTTGTACATACTATTTATTACAAATTACTAAAAATTGCACATTTAGACAGAGACATAATGTAAAGACTTTTACTCATGTATGTGAAGGATGTAAGAAATAAATTCAATTCAGGTGGACAGGACATCTTATAATCCATCTAGCTGGCCTCCAACCTGATGGCATAAGCATTGATCTCTCTAACTTGTGGTAATTACACCCCTTTTTCCCCCCTGCCTTTTGGTTTCCCATTCTGATTGCCCTTTCATGCCTTCTCCTCACCTCCCTGCTACCTCCTTTTCGTTATCCTCCTCTTTCCCTTTTTTCTATGGTCCACTGTCCTCTCTAATCTGATGCCTCCTTATTGAGCCCTTTTACCTTTTCCACCAATCATCCCCTGGCTTCTTGCTTCATGACCCCTCCCCACCCACCCACCTTCCCCGTCACCTCATCTCACCTGTCGTTTGCCAGCTTTCCCCCTCCCTCAATTACTCTAGTTTCTGCGCCCTTCCTTTCGAGCCCTGATAAAGGGTCTCGAGCCTGAAATGTTTATTCCCCTCCATGGATGCTGCCTGACCCGTTGAGTTCCTGCAACGTTTCTGTGTTTGTTGTTGGATCTGTCATGGCACAGCCGGCCAGGTTAGACCAGAAACGGGATCAGCAACCCCATTACTTTAATTGGTAGTCATAGTACTACAGATAATGAAGGGCAGGTCAATAAGATTGGCCCAATGGTGCTGCAGTCTTTCCTTTTGGGGGAATTAAAGGGGCAGAAGTGTGTGGAAGAAGAATAAATACCACTTTTGTGCACAATGCTATAATTGCAGCATTCCGGTGGTTGTCTGTTTGGAAATCCTTATTGTGTGTTTTAAGCAAATCTACTCCAAGCTGCAAGTTTGTTTTTTAGTATTGTTACTGTACCTCTTGTTGCCATCATCTTTATTGTCCATATTTAGTCTCTTTGGCCATATTTTTGGCAAATTACTTCATTATTGATATTTTGGCTACCCCCCTGCCAACTACTACTCCTCCTTCTCTGCAACTAGCAAGTTGACCTGAGGCCTGTGTGGCTTGAGATGGGCGGCACGGTAGGTAGCATAGTGGTTAGCGCAACGCTTTACAGTACAGATGACCCGGGTTCAATTCCCATCACTACCTGAAAGGACTTTGTAAGTTCTCCCCATGACCTTGTGAATTTCCTCCCACAGTTCAAAGACCAGGTCAATTCTTCATTGTAGATTGTCCCGTGATTAAGCTAGGGATAAATCAGGAATTGCTGGGCGGTGTGTGTTTAAAAAGGTCGGAAGGGCATTTTCCACGCTGTATCTCAATAATGAATAAATTAATGTTGGCCATCTTCAGAGTTCACAACAAGAGCAGGTAAGTAAGGCTGCAGTGCCAGCAAGAAGAAGAAATGAAGTAGCTGTATCTTGATTAATCCGTTTGATGTAATTATTTGCAAATGCCCAGTGTTAATATATTGTAAACTCTTGTACGTTCCTTCGTTTGTTATGTGCCATGTTGAATGACGTGGGTGATCATGGTCTTTCCATGACCAGGATTGTTCTTGGAAAATTTTTCTCCAGAAGTGGTTTGCCATTGCCGCCTTCTGGGCAGTGTCTTTACGAGATGGGTGATGCCAGCCATTATCAGTACTCTTCAGAGATTACCCGCCTGGCATCAGTGGTTGCTTAACCAGGACTTGTGATGCGCATCAGCTGTTCATACGACCATCTGCCATCTGCTCCCGTGGCTTCACATGATTCTTGGGTCGGGGGGGGTGTTAAGCAGGTGCTACCCCTTCCCCAAGGGTGACCTGCAGGCTAGCAGAGGGAAGGAGTGCCTTGCACGTCCTTTGGGATCTCCACAAAATTAATAGTCCCAGTCAGTTGTTTGATGTGAAGCTTGAGACAGCTTGTATTTGGGACAGGGTGGGTGTGAAGGAGGAAGGTTTGGTTGCCTGTATGCTATCATCAAAACATTACTTACAAAACTGATAAAGTTTCGAAAAGATGCTGATTTTTTTTTAAAATCGGGTTTATTATCACGGACATATGTTATGAAATTTGTTGTGTTGTGGCAGAGATTCCTCTGTTTGATGAGTTTTAGGCCCAAGTAAAGGGTAGGCTATTTACGACCCTGAGGAAAAATTCTTTTATGTACCCAGAGCTGAACCTTTGGAATTCTCCACATGGGAACTGAAGCAACTTATTGATTTTTTTTTTGTTTTGAACAAATAAATAGCTGAGATTTTTGGATATTAAGGTAAATGAAAGACATGTGGGACAAAACTGGAGAATGGGGAGGTCGTAGATGAAGAATAATCTTAATGAATGGTGGAGCAGGTTTTAGATTAGATTCAACTTTATTGTCATTGTGCCGAGTACAGATACAAAGCCAATAAAATGCATTTAGCATCTGACCAGAAATGCAAAGAATAGTGTTATTTACAAAATAACTGCGAATAAAAAAAAATGCTACAGCACTTTTGAAGGGCTGGGTGGCCTTGGCCCTGCTATTCTTCATATTCCTATTGCATTTTCTTAATGTTTCGGAGCAGAATGTCAAATATTTCATCCCTCGGAAGTCTGTACGCAGCTGGATTTCATACAGCTGGCATGACAAATGTCAAGTGATACTCTTGAAAAGTAATGTTCAACTGCTGCTAAACTTCTGGGCCTGAGTAATTAAATGCAGCTTTCTGCCAAGTTAATGGTGGTTGCTCTGCTCTGAACGTAACCGATGGCTAAGATATTCAGGAGTTCGCCAGACTGAAGCTTTCCCCTCCATTCCTCAATTGGAAGCTGAAGCTTAATTTTTGTTACTGTTACTTCCTAATTGGAATAAACAGATTCATGGAAATGAAATTAATTGTACTCCATGGAGCATATTTACAAACCTTGAATATTAAATCAGGTGATAATGAGACTTTACTGTCATGAAGATGATTTGTGGTGTGATATTGGAATGGAAGGTTCTTTAAAAAAACTGAGTTATTAAATTATGTATCTAAATGGCAGCTGCTCCAGATAATGGAGTTCAGATGGGTTATCCTAGAACTCTGTTACACGGGCGCTCACATTATGTCAGAATCATTGAAAGAAAATAATAAATCATTTTATTGTAATGAGATGGTGTTCATGGATTGTTCTGAAATCTGTTGGCGGAGGGGAGGAAGTTGCTTCTCAATCACTGAATGAGAGTCTTCGGGCTCCCGATGGTAGTAACGAGGTCATGTCCCAGATCGTGAGGGACCTTAAAGATGGATGCTGTCTTTTTGAATCAGACTTAATATCACTGGCACATGTTGCAAGAATTGTTGGCTTTGCAGTAGCGATACATTACAATGCCTAATAGTAGAGGGAGAAAATGTGAATTACAGTAAGTATATATAAAGAGGGGGAGGGGTGAAGTAAAGAGCTGGACCCTTTCCACCTCTGACCTTCTAGTTGATTACTGGCGCATAGACCTCTGGTTTCTCTCTCCTGAAGTCTATAATCGGTTTCTTGGTCTTATTGACATTGAATGAGAGGTTGTTGTTATTATACCACTCAGCCAAGTTTTCAGTCTCCCTCCTGTATGCTGATTCATCATCCCTATTGATACAGCCCACAACAGTGGTGTCATCAGCAAACTTGTATGTGGTGTTAGAGCTGTACTTGGCCACAAAGTCATAGGTGTACAGCGAGTAGAGCATGGGGGCTAAGCACACATCCCTGTGGTGCTCCTGTGCTGATACTGATTGTGGAGGAGATGTTTTAGCCAATGCAAACTGACTGGGGCCAACAAGTGAAGAAATCCAGGATTCAATTGCACCAGGGGGTATTGAGGTCCAGGTCTTAGAAGTGTTACGTACCCCGTAACTGGGTTGCCAAACCAGCAGAAATGGATCACTCAGTTGGAGTCTGGATTACTAGAACTAAGAAAGTTTTATTAAAGAAACAAGCAACACAGTACTCTAATCAAAAGGATAATAAATGCAACAGTTCAGCAATGATAAACACACATGTACACATAATTAAGATAACAGGATCAATCAAGCTCTATCGTTGTCTAGGGGTAAATGACCAGTTTCAAAGTGACGCAAAGTTCAGTTCAATTTAGTTCAGTTCAGTTCGCAGTAATCGCTTCCGTGGCGATGGACAGTGTGGGGGGAAGGAGAGATAGAGCAAACGAATGAATATTCAAGGTTTCCAGACAGACCTTCGCAGTCAGCTTTCGGGCGAGTCCTTTGTGATGTCATCTGAGGTCACTGACTGTGACCCCTCCGTTTCCAGATACGATCGTTTCCCTGCGCTGAACCTGGCACCCAGGCAAGGGTGGACACACACCAGGTTCCCGCTGATCATGCCTTTCCACCCTGTGCGTTTATGGCCTGGTACTTCCCACCGACTTGTGAGAGATGCACCGTTTCCAGGGTCTTGTTACCTCGGGTGTCGTGTGTGTGTCGCCTTAGCGAACCTGTCCCTTTTTATCCCCCTGCTGGGATATTGCCTGTCCATCACTTCAAACAGTTCAGGGTTCAAAGGGGGAGCCGATCTTGACAGCTCTCCTTCCTTCATTAACATCTCCAAATGCTGCTCCATTGTTTTCCTTATCTCGCTCTCTCCTGAAGACAGGTGGCAGACCAACTGCTGATTCCACTGGTGCGAGCCCAGGCCAGCTACATCTTAATCTATGTGTATTCTTGTCACAGAAGCAACACACATAAAAGTTGCTGGTGAACGCAGCAGGCCAGGCAGCATCTCTAGGAAGAGGTGTAGTCGACGTTTCAGGCCGAGACCCTTCGTCAGGACTAAGTGAAGGAAGAGTGAGTAAGGGATTTGAAAGTTGGGGGGGGAGGGGGAGATCCAAAATGATGAGAGAAGATAGGAGGGGGAGGGATGGAGCCAAGAGCTGGACAGATGATAGGCAAAAGGGATACGAAGCGATCATGGGACAGGAGGTCCGGGAAGAAAGACAAGGAGGTGGTGGGGGGGGACCCAGAGGATGGGCAAGGGGTATATTCAGAGGGAGAAAAAGGAGAGTGAGAGAAAGAATGTATGTATAAAAATAAGTAACAGATGGGGTACGAGGGGGAGGTGGGGCATTAGCGGAAGTTAGAGAAGTCGATGTTCATGCCATCAGGTTGGAGGCTACCCAGACGGAATATAAGGTGTTGTTCCTCCAACCTGAGTGTGGCTTCATCTTTACAGTAGAGGAGGCCGTGGATAGACATATCAGAATGGGAATGGGATGTGGAGTTAAAATGTGTGGCCACTGGGAGATCCTGCTTTCTCTGGCAGACAGAGCGTAGATGTTCAGCAAAGCGGTCTCCCAGTCTGCGTCGGGTCTCGCCAATATATAAAAGGCCACATCGGGAGCACCGGACGCAGTATATCACCCCAGCCGACTCACAGGTGAAGTGTTGCCTCACCTGGAAGGACTGTTTGGGGCCCTGAATGGTGGTAAGGGAGGAAGTGTAAGGGCATGTGTAGCACTTGTTCCGCTTACACGGATAAGTGCCAGGAGGGAGATCAGTGGGGAGGGATGGGGGGGACGAATGGACAAGGGAGTTGTGTAGGGAGCGATCCCTGCGGAATGCAGAGAGAGGGGAGGAGGGAAAGATGTGCTTAGTAGTGGGATCCCGTTGGAGGTGGCGGAAGTTACGGAGAATAATATGTTGGACCCGGAGGCTGGTGGGGTGGTAGGTGAGGACCAGGGGAACCCTATTCCTAGTGGGGTGGCGGGAGGATGGAGTGAGAGCAGATGTATGTGAAATGGGGGAGATGCATTTAAGAGCAGAGTTAGATCGCTCCCTACGCAACTCCCTTGTCTATTCGTCCCCCCTATCCCTCCCCACTGATCTCCCTCCTGGCACTTATCCGTGTAAGCGGAACAAGTGCTACACATGCCCTTACACTTCCTCCCTTACCACCATTCAGGGCCCCAAACAGTCCTTCCAGGTGAGGCAACACTTCACCTGTGAGTCGGCTGGGGTGATGTACTGCGTCCGGTGCTCCCGATGTGACCTTTTATATATTGGCGAGACCCGACGCAGACTGGGAGACCGCTTTGCTGAACATCTACGCTCTGTCCGCCAGAGAAAGCAGGATCTCCCAGTGGCCACACATTTTAATTCCACATCCCATTCCCATACTGACATGTCTATCCACGGCCTCCTCTACTGTAAAGATGAAGCCACACTCAGGTTGGAGGAACAACACCTTATATTCCGTCTGGGTAGCCTCCAACCTGATGGCATGAACATCGACTTCTCTAACTTCTGCTAATGCCCCACCTCCCCCTCGTACCCCATCTGTTACTTATTTTTATACATACATTCTTTCTCTCACTCTCCTTTTTCTCCCTCTGTCCCTCTGAATATACCCCTTGCCCATCCTCTGGGTCCCCCCCCACCTCTTTGTCTTTCTTCCCGGACCTCCTGTCCCATGATCGTCTCGTATCCTTTTTGCCTATCACCTGGCCAGCTCTTGGCTCCATCCCTCCCCCTCCTGTCTTCTCCTATCATTTTGGATCTCCCCCTCCCCCTCCAACTTTCAAATCCCTTACTCACTCTTCTTTCAGTTAGTCCTGACAAAGGGTCTCGGCCTGAAACGTTGGCTGCACCTCTTCCTAGAGATGCTGCCTGGCCTGCTGCGTTCATCAGCAACTTTTATGTGTGTTGCTTGAATTTTCAGCATCTGCAGAATTCCTGTTGTTTGTGTCCAGGGCTTAGAGTTCACTTATTAGTTTTGAGGAGATGATTGTATTAAATGCTGAGCTGTAATCGATAAAGAGCGTAGGAAGGAAATTAAGTGACTTTTTTACTGTAGAATAATTGTTGGTGCTGGACAAAGTGGTTTGAGTATCTCAGAAACTGCTGATTTCCTGGGATTTTCACACACCAGTCTCTAAAGTTTACAGAGAATGGTGCGGAAAACAAAGGAAAAACAGCCAGTGAGTTGCAGTTCTATGGACAAAATTCCCTTGTTAATGAGGGAGGTCAGAGGCAAATGATCAGACTGGTTCAAGCTGATGGTCAGACAACAGCAACTCAAATAATGACGTGTTACAACAGTGGCATGCAGAACAGCATCTCAACGCACAAGGTCGAACCTTGAAGGGGATGGGCTACAGGAAGAGAAGATCACTGCTGTTCCTAGTAAAGTGGCCACTAAGAATGTAGATGATAATATACCTGATTTCTAATTCTAAATAGGGGCAACTTCAAAGGTTAGGTTACTGATTTTTTTTAAAAGCCTGGAAGTGTTCATGTTTTAAACTGCATCTGCAATTGTACTATAGCCCTCTGATATAGCCACGTCACTGGGTGTATTTAAGGCAGAGATAGATAGGTTCTTGATTAGCCAGGGCATCAAAGGGTATGATTAGATTAGATTAGATTCAACTTTATTGTCATTGTGCCGAGTACAGATACAGAGCCAATAAAATGCATTTAGCATCTGACCAGAAATGCAAAGAATAGTGTTATTTACAAAATAACTGCGAATAAAAAAAGTGCTACAGCACACAAATATAAAAGTATTGAGACAGTACAATACGGATGCAATACTGCTTAGCGCTGTGATGAGAGGTTTAGCAGTGTCACAGCCTCAGGGAAGAAGCTCTTCCTGTCCCTGCTGGTGCGGGAGCGGAGGCTCCTGTAGCGCCTACCGGATGAGAGGAGAGTAAAAAGTCCATGGTTAGGGTGAGATGCATCCCTGATAATGCTTTTCGCCCTGCCCAGGCAGCGTTTATGGTAGATGTTCTCAATGGTGGACAATTGGGTGCCGATAATCCGCTGGGTAGTTTTCACCACATGCTGGAGTGCTTTGTGGTCTGATATGGGACAATTGCCATACCACACTGAGATGCAGTTAGTGAGTATGCTCTCAATGGTAAAAGTCTGTCAGTATCCTGGGACAGAGGTGAGCTTTTTTTGAGCTCTGCAGGAAATAAAGGCGCTGTTGAGCCTTTTTTATCAGGATGGAGGAGTTCAGGGACCAGGTGAGATCTTCGGAAATGTGGACACCAAAGAGTTTGAAGCTTGATACACGCTCCACTACAGTTCCGTTGATGTAGATGGGGACGCGAATGTGACTCCTGGCATGTCTGAATTGAAAGCAGGGGAATGGGGATGACTGGAATAATTGGATCAGCCCATGATTGGCAGAGCAGACTCGATGGGCCGAATGGCCTACTTCTGCTCCTATATCTTATGGTCTTATAATTAATTTTTTAAATGGAATCCCCTACAAGGCATCTGTGTCCTCCCTTGGATAAAGAGATCACAAAATTATGTGTAATTGAAGAAAGTGTTTCTTGCTATTATACTAGAACCCTGTAAGTAAAGGTCAAAAAGTGAATATCCCACTTGGCTTAATTGGTTCCCTTGTCTGTGTGTTGATTTCTTTTAATTTATAAAAGATGTACATGTTGTACTTGTGTCCTTTCTGGGAGGAAAGCAATTTTTCCATTCTTCCTAGCAAAGGATGATCTTGCACTTCTCTGCCATCTTCCAATCACTCAACAAATGAATTATTTTCATCTGCTCTTCCTATTGAGGGCCAATAATAGATCCTCAGATTGTGCTGGCTGTTAACGCAAATGATGCCTTTTCACTGTGTTTTAATGTACATGTGATTAATAATAAATCTAAATTTATACACCCTTATGTTTTGCAAAGATGCTGACACAAGAAAATTGGTGTAATTAGAGCTGTGGAAATATCTGATCTTAACAATACCCTGGGCTCAAAATGTACCTAAAAGTCAATGCATTTCTTCGTAATGGTGGCAGGTTATCTAGGGATCCTTTTGAAAATTCTCCTAAGAACTGAACATAGAGCTGAATCTTCAGCATTCCATTTTATATAATTCATTCTTTAATTCATCAAAAACATTCAAAGTTAATTCACAAGAATGCAGACGAAATCTGGAGGTGAGCCTCAATTTTGGGGTAAATTGTCAATATCTGGTCAAATGTATAGAAGATAGAGATTTAGATTTTGAATTCCCTTCCTTCTATTCCTAAATCCATTTTCTAAAGGAGAAATTCTCATGGCTGTCCATTTAGAAGTTATTTTTTTTCTTTGGAGAAAAATTGGAAAAGGGGGGTTATTTAATTTTGGAAGCATCTTCATTTTCTCTTATTGGTGGGGGGGAATAAAATTTGAGGGTAGTATGAGTCTAGAAGCTTGAATGCATTTTTGATACCTCTACTCACGATCTGCCTTGTTTTCTTTCCAAGGCCTTTTGCAAGCAGAAACACTTTTGATGTTTGAAAGTATAATTCTATGCTTTCAACCTGCAGGAGGAATAACACTAATTATAAGTTTTACTGGGGCTTGACATTAAAGAACAAACAATTGAATGTGTTTTGTGATCTTTACAGTAATGTTCCTGAATACGCATTATTTAGAAAATGCCTTCTTGGCAGCTTTATGACCCATCTTGTATTTTACCTTTGCAAATATGGATTTTGAACAAATGTAATCTCTTAGCAATTTAAAGCAGTGCCTGGAATTACCTGTGAAGTTCATTTACTGTGTGTCAAAAATTGAGTGAAACCTGGAATAAGTGATGCCCGCGTTAAGCTGAATTGCTTGATTTTAATTTTAGACACAAGAAAGTCTGCAGATGCTGGAAATCCAAAGCAACTCTCACAAAATGCTGGAGGAACTCGGCGGGTTCAGTAGCATCTATGGAAGTGAATAAACAGTCTATGTTTCAGGCTGAGACTCTTCTTCTGGACTGGGAAGGAAGGGGGAGGATGCCTGAATAAAAAGGTGGGGAGAGGGGAAGGAGGCTAGCTGGAAGGTGATAGGTGAAGGCAGATGGGTGGGAAAGGTAAAGGGCTGGAGAAGAAGGAATCTGATAGGAGAGAAGAGTGGACCATAGGAGAAAGGGAAGGAGATGGGGACCCAGGGGAAGTAATAAGCAGGTGAGAAGTAGTAAAAGGTCAGAGTGGGGAACTGAGGAAGGGGGTGTGGAATTTGTTTACTGGAAGGAGAAATCAATATTCATGCCATCAGGTTGGCGGCTACCCAGATGGAATACAAGGTGTTGCTCCTCTTCCCTGAGATGGCCTCTTCTCGGCACGAGGAGGCTGTGGAGCAGCATGTCGGAACAGGAATTGGAATTAAAATTTAATTTTTCCAAGATCAAAGGATGGATATGCAAATGAGTTCAAAAAGGTGTCATGTGAGCGAAGGACTGTTTGAGCAATGGGATATCTGCTTATTATTTCATCCTAGAACATTTTCATGAAATCAACTCTCAAATTTGAAACAATGGATTTTATTTTGTTCTAATCTTGTTGTAGTTTGCCTTTTTTTAAAAAAAAAAGTTAAATTCTGGATATCTGATGTAGAAAATCCTGGAATTGGGGAGAATGAATTAATATTTCAAGCTGATAAATATTTGCATGTGGCGTGATGAAGTGAATAATTTACTTGACTTGCTACTTTAAAGCTTGATGTCGGGTGGAGATACATCTCTACCAAGGGGAGGGGGGGTGTAAGACGCTCCTTCCCTCCGCTAGCCTGCAAATCATCCTTGGGCAAGGTGTAGCACCTGTTTAGCCCCTTGATCAGGGTCACGAGAAGCCATTGGAAGCAGGTGGTGGATGGTCGTATGAGCGGCGGGTGCATATCACAAGTCCCGGTTAAGCAACCACTGACGCCAGGCAGACAATCTCTGAAGAGTATTGATAATGACTGGGGTCACCTGTCTTATAAAGACACTGCCCAGGAGAATGCAATGGAAAACCATTTCTGTGGAAAAGAATTTGCTAAGAACAGTCATGGTCATGTCAAGACCATGATCACATACACCATATGACAGGGCGCATAACAAATGAACTTTAAAAGCAGCTAGCAAGATTCACTATTTCTCCTGCTGTCTTGATGCTTAACATTGCCAAAAACTGAGAATGAGGAATGTTGTTGCTCGTCTGAATTTTTTTGGGGGAATTTTCTGCTTTTTCTGTTAAATTAGAACATGTTTACTAAAGACAGAAATGTACTGGTGGTGTAAATTGAGATGCTGTTTATTTCATGAGTCAAATTCCAAATTATTTAATAGCTCTGAAACACTTCTTGAGATGTTTCAAGGTTGATTTAGGGTTAGTGGGAAGATTCAGCACAGATTAGATGAGCCAGGGCCTGTTTCTGTTGTACTTTTCTGTGACTCTGTTTGAGGATGTTTCAAAGCCTCCTGGGTGGGTGGTGGGAAATGCCCGGGACTACTTCTGGACCATAACGTCGCCCTTCTATGTTAGGCATTTCTTCACTTTTGAATCCATCAGAGTTACTTATTGCTTTTGCTGCTGCCTTTTCAAAGATTGGAGGATGGGTTCTCTCCATCTACCATAATAGCCAGAATCTCCTTGTGACCAGCCATTCTTATTCCACTTCCCATCCCCATGCTATCATAATCTTCAGTTTACCCACACATTCCTCCTAGTTCCCTTTCTTGCCTCATTCCCAGTCCACAGAATCTGGTAGGCAAGGTCAATCTTCAGGCCTTTATCACTTCTGCCTATCGCCTCTCAGCTTCTAAATTCATTCCCACGTCTCCTCCCCCCTCCAACCCCCCTCCACCACTACCCTATCATACTGACCGTTTTCCCTTTCATTCTAATCCCGAAGAAGGATGTCAGCCCAAAATGCCCATTTCCCTCCATAGTTGCTACCTAACCTGCTGAGTTCCTCCAGCACTTTTTGCGTCACTGAAATGTAGAGTATTTGGGATAGGACTGAGAATCTTGCCTGTGTAAATTGCAGAAATGCTCAATCTCTCAAAACACTCTCCTTCCAAGCAGTCATCTTCTGCTCATCTCTGGTTTCCCCATTGTCCTCGCCTATTGCTTCTAACCCATCAAACTAGACTGGAAGCAAATCATCAGATACTCCACACCAGCCCGTATGTTTTGTTACAGTGACTGCTGTTCACTAAAATTGCTCATAAATTGTGGTTCTTTCTTTTTTATAAGAAACATGGGAAATTTGTTTTTAGGACTACATTTAAATTGAAAATAGTATACAGACATTTTTCCCCCTTCTTGCCTCTCTGGTTTTTACTGAGGAAGGTTACTGTAGTAAACTGAGTGTATTGTCTCTTATTTCAAGGTTTTTTTTTAACACTGGTCTTTATTCAAATCTTCTCTACTCGTTGAAGAGAAAAGGAGGTGGTCAGTATTGCCCATTACGGTGTGGATGGTTAGTATGAGCAATTTGTCAGGAAATCTACACCTCACCTGAGATGAAATGTGTGTATATGGTGGAGCAGAAATCTCCATTTTGAAAAAAATAGTTAAGGTTGGGGAAGGTTTAAATGTCACCATGATTTTAATTACAACTTAACTGCAAACCTGAATGCAGTCCTTCCCAGTTAGCGTTTTTTTTAAAAGCCTAAAACAGAAATATTTCGGATATTTTCGGAAACATATGATATTGAGAGCTTGTCACTTCAGAATTTTCAGTTGCCATTGTATCTGATGTCAAGGGATCAATTTACTCTGCTGCCAAAGTTAAATAGACTCCACTATTTTACTGGCTTGTAACTACAAATCTTGGGTTTACAATGTTCCTTCCCATGCCTTGATATAAGTTTTGCAATTAATTAAGAGCTTAAATGTCATTATTATCAGGGACACTGGCAGCCAATTTGTGAAGAGTGGGTTCTCACAAACAGTATTATGGTATTGACAGACAAATTTTGTTACTGATGTTGATTTGAGGCATGGATATTGTTTAACTGAATAGGGACAAATCTCCTTTAGAATATTCAGACTCAGCATGTACATTTTGAGAGGTCTTCTGTTCAATGTCTAATCTTTAGAATGGTACTATTGATAGTAAAGCATTTCCTCAATAGACCACCAAAGGATAAGCTTTATTCATCACGTGTTGGGAGATTGCTGTTGTGTGTTGGCACGACGTGCACATGTATGATGATATTGTGCACAATAGTACAGAAGTGCTATTGGATGCAAACGTTAAGTTATAAGATTCTTCACAACTTGGTTTCAACTTGATATCAGAGAATGTATAGAGTATACAACCTGAAATTCTTACTCTTCGCAGACATCCACGAATCAGGGAAAAAAATGAAGAATGATTGAACATCAGAACCCCCCCAAAGCCCCCACTCACCCTCCACACATGTTAAATTTTCATAATCATACATCCTGATCATATACAGAGTGTTTCACTATAAAAGCCACTTAAAATTCAGCAAACTCGTATGTAGCTTTAAAATCAGTGGAAGAAACTTTGTAGGTTTAGAAAAATGTGTGGCTGCTTCTCTGTCGAAAATTCCACATGTTCCAGGAATGTGGAGTTTCGAAACACTTGTGTCAGCTATTCAAACATTTGCTGCTGTCTGACTTCAAAAATACTGAAATAGCTGCTGAGCCTATAGCTCAGATGCTTTTCACCTGTCTGTTCAGTGGTTTACAGAATTCTTTTGCAGGCGGCATTTGTCATTTGATATTGAGGGCCTCCTTTCTACATTTGATGTTTTATTAAGCACAGACACCATTCTTATAGATACTAAACGATTCCCAGTTATTTTTCACTCTGCTTTAAAAAGCCCCTTGCTGTACAGCAGTGAGTAAGCAGAATTGGCATCTGTAATGGTAGTACACGACTTTTGAAATTATCTTGCTTTTGATACAAAACAGTTATTCAAGTTTGAATATGAAGTTAGCATTATTCATTTTAAATACAGTTGCACACTTGAGTTACTTAATCAATTCCAGTGTGTTAATTTGATGATTTTCAGTTTTGTCATTTTTGATTTCCACTTGCTTGAACAGTTTTTAAAAAAAAACTGGTATCATCTAATGACTTTTAGTACTTCTATTTAACAAATTTAAAGCAAATTTGAATGTTTCATGTTTTACAGAATACAAAGATGAGTTTTCAAAGATTTTGTTGTACTATTTGACACACATTAATTAGAAGCTGTAGAACTAACTGAGAAAATCTTTTCTCACCTGTTCTTGTCATTTCAAACAAACGTTCTTGAGATTTGTATGCGCAGATGTAACCCGTTGCCGCAGTAACAGCCTGTCATATGCAGTGAGTTTTCTATTAGAATAAGCCAACCATTTTCCCGCTGCTGGACAGTTGCTAGTGACTGATCAGTAAATGCTCGTACACTTTTAGGTAAATCAGTCACTACAGTACTGTATAGTTTTCTAGAGGCTTTAAAAATAGAATGTTTTTAGTGTGAACGGATGTATTTGCTATTTTAATTGGCATATAAAACTGGCTTAACCTTGGTAGGTGAAGGTACTGAATAAAACTGACCAATTTTGATTTTATTTGTTTTTTTATTTATTAAGATGCAGCGTAGAATAGGACCTCCTGATCCTTCGAGCTGCACTGCCCAGCAATCCCCTGATTTTTTTAACCCTAGCCTAATGACAGGACAATTTACAATGACCAACTGGTACGTCTTTGGACTGTGGGAGGAAACCAGAGCACCTGGAGGAAATCCACACAGATATAGGGAGAACATGCGAACTCTTTACGGGCAGAGGCGGGAATTGAACCTGGATCGCTTGTACTGTGAAGTGTTGTGCTAACCACTACACTACCGTGCCACCCTACCGAAGCTTCTATTTAATGTAGAAGTAGTTGCCATTTGTTTTAATAATGGAAAAATATTGGCACAGATAACTCCTGGCTTCTCACAGAGCCTTTTACCTATATTGTCACCTGATCGGTTTATATACCTGCAGGATCAGATGACAAAAAGCCATTTTTCTGAAGTGTGCGCTCCCACACCTCTTTGACAAATCATTTAATTAACACATTAAATGACGCTTGCTTCTTCGTTACGGAACACATCAGGAAGGTCCTTTTTGAAGTTCGGGCAAGATTTGTCTTTTTAAGTTTAGTCAGTTTCTTGCTCTGTCCTCAATAAAATTGAACATTTTCATGGAATTATTCATATCTATGGCATTGAAGAAACTCATTTTGTCCATCATGACAGCCAAAGGTGAAGTTTGGATTAATCCTGTCTTGCGGCTGTTGGTCTGTTTCTCTGCACCCGATAGTTAAATGTACTATCATCCATTTGGATAGTGTTCCTTACCCCTGTCACTTGATGATTAAAATTTTGTATTTTTCTCAACCACCTTTTCCAAATTAACTTAAATCAATGGCCTCTAATTACTGACTTTTTTTTTGCTAAAGGAAATGATTATGTCTATTTGCACTGTGCCGATCCCTCATTTTGTCCACTTTAAGTTAAACTTTCCCTCTGGAATCGATGCCAAGGATTGAATCGGAAGTCTGGAATTTGAGGCCCATTGGTTGGGGGAGAATCCGTGAAACTGAGTCCACAACGGAGGTTGAAGCTTGATGTCTGGAGGCCTGAGTCTTTGCTGGAGGGCAGTCCTGGGGTTAAAGGACTGTGTACTGTATGTGTCTGAGCCGGACAGAGGAACCCGGCTTGTGTTTTTTTTTTGGCTGCTGTTAGTTGGTTGTGTTCTGTGCTTTCCTCTCGAGCATTTGTGGCCATGTTATGTTGGTGCTGGAATGTGTGGTGACACTTATAGGCTATGTCCCCCCCCCCCACCCCCCCACCGCCCAGCACAGCACCGGCTGAGTTGGTTGTTAACGCAAATGGCACATTTCACCGCATATTTTGATGTACACTTGACAAATAGACTTGAATCTTGTGTTCAAAAAAGAAACAGCAACCCTAGCCCCTTGTCATAATTCTCCAACCCTGGCAAAGTCATAAATCTCCTCCGTACTGTCAAGCACTGTAGTGCAGTTACCATGACTCTTCATGCTGTTCCTAATGCTTCATGCAATTCCTATATTACCTTCCTTCTCTTGTATTCTGATTTTTATCCAGCAAAAGCAAGTAGCCTATATGTTACCTTAACAGCTTGCTTCTCTACTTGCATTGCTATCTTCAAGCATTGGTGGACAAGCTGTTCTAAATCTTTGTCTCTTAATATTGAGTAATCCCTGCCATGTACTTCGCAGTCATCACAGACTAAATTACATTTGCCACATTTTTTTCTGTCACTCAACCAGTCTTTGGGTCTAGAACTTTCTTGTTATTAATTGCATTATCAAAGTATCATTTGGCATTTGTTTGTCCTCAGCTGAAGTCTCAATCATTATGGTATACCACAAGGAGCAAGTAATCTAGTACTGAACCCTCTAGAACTCCATTGAAAGCTACTTCCATTTGCAACAATTCCCATCAATTATTACTGAACCTACTTTTAACTGAACAGGCCATCTGCCCATGGAATGCAAAGGCTTTACTTTCTTGATCAATCTGCCATGTGATTTCTTCCAGTCTGGTGCTACAGTTCGTCCATACAACATCAAGTGCTGCACCACGTCAAATCTCTGCTTCTACATTTGCAGCATTCCAGCCCTTTGTCAGCATCCCTGCATCGAGCAAATTGCAAATTTATAGTTGGAGTCTGTGGTGCATCTGTTTTAAAAGCGAGTTTTTTTTTACACCTGTGTCTGGCAATTATCTATCTTAAATGCTAGATCACTTACTCTTTCTCACTGCCAATTTTCATGTTCTTTCTCGTTATTGTTAGAACCAGTCTCATCCACTCTACCCTGTAGATTTTGCGCATGACTTGGGGAGTGAAGCGAGAGGTGTCGAGCATTTATTGTGTCTGTTAAAGTCCTTGGCAATACCTACTAACTGCTTTTCTTTATTGGGAAATGTGTTACCAGTGTTTGCTGCAAAGTGGGTAAACTGTTTGACCGAGAAAGAAGTGAAATGACCAAATTTGGACTTTGTCCCTTCTCCAACAGAACTATAGCTGAGGTCACCAAACTAGAAAACAAAAGCAGGAAAGGGCATTTCCTCTCTGTTAAGGCGTCTTCCAAGCATCCTTCATATTGCATCTGCTAAATTGGCACAGATCAGTATTTTATGTCGTTCCTCCTTTAATCAATAATGTTTAGTCCCCACCAAGATTTCGATGACTCCATGCATGCTGGTTGTATGTCTGCTTTTCTCTGCTTATTTTGCTTCATAACTAATTTGTTTTGGTGAAACTAAAACTGATTTCTCGAGGATAAATTTGGAGAGTAAATGCTGTTTCCTGTGTTATACAATATTCTAATCTCGAGATGTTATTGCAGGTCCTTACAAGTTCTGTCAGAAATTCAAAGTCCAAACCTGTTTTTTTTCCCTTATTAAGTGTTCTTCTTGACCTAAACATTCTAAGCATGTTAACACACACAAAATGCTGGAGGAACTCGCTAGGCCAAGCAGCATCTACAGAAAGGAGCAAACAGTCGCCATTTTGGGTAAAGACCCTTCATCAGTACTGGGGGAAAAAAGAGATGGGAAGTCAGAGCAAGAAGGTGGGGGGGGCGGGAAGAGGTACAAGGTAGTAGGTGATCAGTGAAACTGGGCGTGGAGAGGGGTGAAGTAAAGGGCTGGGAAGTTGATTGGTGAAAGAGATAAAGGGCTGGAGAAAGGGGAATCTGATAAGAGTGGACAGAAGGCCATGGAAGGAAGGGAAGGGGGAGGTGCACCAGAGGGAGGTGATGGGCAGGTAAGGAGATTAGGTGAGAGAAGGAAATGGGAATTGTGAATGGTGAAGGGGGGACAATTACTGGAAGTTCGAGAAATTGATGTTCATGCCATCAGGTTGGAGGCTACCTAGACGGAATATGAGGTGTTGCTCCTCCAACCTGAGTGTGGCTGCATAGCGGCAGTAGAGGAGGCCATGGACTGACTTATGGGAATGGGAAGTAGAATTGAAATGGGTGGCCACTGGGAGATCCCACTTTTTTCAGCAGGCAGAGCATAGGTACTCACTGGTGGTCTTCCAGTCTACGTTGGATTTAAGAGTAATGGCAGATCCATTCGAAATTCAAGAAAGTAGCAAAACTCCAATAACTCCCACACAAGTCATCCAATGGTACCAGACTTAAGCCATGGTTCACAAAAATCTTCTCAATCTTCCGGAGCTTCAGGGCATCTCTTCGCAATAATGTCCCCTTGCCAAATTTATAGATCTTCTCTAACAGCTCTCCTAGCAACCAATGCTTTTAAATTCATTTTTTTTTACAATTTATCACAATCAAGGCCTGCCATCACATAGCAATAAATTGGAAGCAAAATTAATGAGGAAATACACATAACAGCTACCAAGTTATGACAAATGAGTCAGAGGTCAGAATCAAAAATGGCCAATAAATGCCAACGATTTAGAATATCTAATGTTCCAAATAATTAGAATTGAGAGAACAGAAGTAAATTCTACAGTCCTTCACTGAGCTGGGAAAGTCAGTTTTAGCTTGAGCATTAACTATGCATCTAACAATAAACAACTTTTGCATCAACATTAACAGGATGGGCAGGAACTTGATGAAAAATGCAGCAGTTCTGCACAGAATAGTTGGCATTTCTGAATGTGAATACAAAAGTTTAAAGAATTTTGGGCAAACGTCCCAGACCTGTTGGCTTCTTTGTTGGCAGTTCCCTCACTGTTCTGACTTTGACTTTGGAAGTACATGGGAAATCCAGCAGTATGTCTATATTTATTGCAGTTCTCTCTTCCCCCCCACCCCCCACAGCATTTGCAAGAGGGGATCTGCAGTCTTGAAGAAGGGTCTCGGTCTGAAACGTCGACTATCTATTCATTTCCATGGATGCTGCTCAACCTTCTGAGCTCCTCCAGCAGACTGTGTGTGTGTCTTTAGATTTCTAGCATCTCTTCAGGTTTATGAGGGGATTTCGCTGCTTTAGAGGAATGACTATGTGAAGCCCTATATATCTATTCAATCACTTGACTAAAAATTTAGATTTTTTTCATTTTGAATATATATTAATTTTAAATATTTTTATTGTTGGGAGCATTCAGAAGTACTGAAAGTCCTTGACTGTTTTGACATTGGCTAAGTTGGGGTGTAGCTTAATCAACTACAATATGTGTGTGTGCGTGTGTCTGCTGTTTCATTAGGAGGGTTTGTTGTGGCTGTCACGTCATGGCCGTGTGCTGCACAAAACACTCATCTAAAATTGATCTTGCTGCCATTTTTGGATCGGGGAAGCTACAGGTAGCTTGGTCAGGAAAGGTTTAAGACTGTAATGGCTGGGTAGGTCTCTGGTGTATGGGAAACGCATGTTGCTAGTGGCAAGTACAATCCCTCTGACTGTTTGTTCGTTGTGTTCTGCATTGCATGACGTATGCGATCATGGTCTTTCTGTGAGCGTCATTGTTCTTGGCAAATACTCCGACTGAAGTGGTTTGCCATTGCCTTCTTCTGAGCAGTGTCTTTACAAGACAGGTGGCCCCAGATATTACCAATGCTTTTTCAGAGATTGTCTTCCTGGCATCAGTGGTTGCATAACCAGGACTAATGAGCAGCTGGTGCACATCACACGACCATCCACTCCCTGCTCCCGTGCTTCACGTCACCTTGATTTGGGGGGGGGGGCTAAGCAGGTGCTACACTTGCCCAAGGGTGACCTGCAGGCCAGCAGAAGGAAGGAGTGCCTTACACCTCCTTTAGTAGAGATATATCTCCACCCACTGTAACCGTAGTGTGTGCTGGACAGTAACTGTCACAGGTTGTACTAACATCTATGCTGCTACTTCTGGGCATGATCCAGGAATTGGTTTTGAGTTCTCTGGAGCATTATCATTTGTGAGCAACCTATGTGTTGTTTATTCATACTGGTGATGTCTATCGATATTTCTGGATTGATCTACTGGTCAGGGTAATGTCTGATCCTCCAGCTTATTGTACCCTGATACAAGGTTAACGGGCTGGTTTGTGTGAGATCTAGCTGCCACTGCACTGATGCGCTCTGGCTGGATGTCAGGCTTCTTGATGTAGAGTTGAGGTACTACCCAGGAAACCTTGACCAACCTCAACAGAAGGTGCAGTAGAGTTTGGCCACCTTTAGCTTTTAGATGGCACTTGATTTTTAGATATATTTAAGAACCACTGAGACTTGTGTGTAATCAGGCATTTAAAAACGCTGAAGTTTAAAAACCAGAGCTTCTTGGCAATAATTAAAAGCATCAATTGAAAATAATTTGCCTTCCATTTTGTTACCAACCTGCAGACCTGGAATCCTTTTTGGAATCGCTTGGATCTTTGATCCTGCAGTTCATTTGAGTGGTTCTCATTCCCCAGAGTAAAGTGGGGAATCCCAGCAAGACAGAGCACTCCATGGATATAGTAATGGGCCCATCACCACGAGTCACTCACTAACCCTGGACACTGTGGGAAGATTCAGACGTACTGACTGTGGCAAGTTCTCTTTGGAACAGCAGATGCCAGCCAGCAAGGTATATTCTGGATGATCTTCATCATTATTAGTTAGCATATTGGCAGCTTTTCTAAAAATCTAGTATAAATGTTAATATTTTAATACAGTGGATTCCAGGTAATTGGGCCCTCAGTTAATCAGGACAGGCACTTATTTGGCCCAACTCTTAAAGAACAAAAGCTAATTGAAAATAGCTGGGATTCCTTCATATATTCGGGGCACTACACTGCTTAATTGTGGCAGGAGACTGTTGCTGAACAGTTTCTAATGAGCATCAGTGACCTGCACTTGTGTGGCCGTTAGACACTACACCATGCTCGGAACGAACAGTTTTTAAATTGCGTCAGTTGCATGTGTTTCTGTTCAAAAAAAAAAAGAAGCAGTGATTTTTGTCACTGATAGTTGGCGAGAAATAAGCTGTAACACAGTTCGGAACTGATTTGCTCACTGTGGCTTCAAGCATTGAGGCTTTGAGATACCAGAAATGGCTGGGAGTGAAAATGAAATGATACTACTACTTCAATTTATGAACTATGAAGAAATTCTAAGGTAATACACACAAAGTACTAGAGGAGCTTAGCAGGTCACGGTCCTGATGAAGGGTCTCTGCCCAAAATGTTGACTGCCTATTCCCATCCATAGATGCTGCCTGACCTGCTGAGCTCCTCAAGCACTGTGTGTGTGTGTGTGTGTGGCATCTTTAGTTTGTGCCTCTTGTTTCTACGAATTTGAAGGTATCGATGATCTTGAATGTTAAGATGAAAATTAAGAATTGTCGAAAGCATTGTATGAAAGCTGTCCATCATTTGCGCTGATTTTTATTTAGTCAATTAAAAGAACGCACTGTACTTTGGATGAATTCCACCGCTAGCAATTAGGAACTAATACACAGTTTTATAGTACTGCAGTAGTATTGGTAATATTCTGTATTTCATTCAAATACATAATTTGTTGCTCAGTTAAACAGCAGTTTGACTTTAATACCTTTTTAATTATTTCTTTGAAACTTCAGCTAATTGGGGCAGCCACTCAATTGGACCAAAATGCACTGGTTTTGATGTGTCCCAATTAATTGAAATGCACTGTATTTAATTTTATGGTGGATTTTTAGAAAAGATACCAATATGCTAAGAATGATAAGATGATCCTATTTTTAGCATCAGTTTGTTTCTGCTGCTACCGGTAAGAGTTTGTACGTTCTCCTCATGACCACATGTGTTTCCTCCAGATACTGTAGTTTCTTCCCGCATTCCAATGTACAGGTTAATTGATCACATGAGTCTAATTGGGCAGCGTGAGCTCATTTGGGCGAGAAAGGCCTTTAATGTGCTGTACTGTATCTCTAAATATTAATATTTAATGAACCATGCACTCTATACTTTCTGTAAACTGTCATCAATTTTATTCCTATGACTTAATTAAGCAATGTTTAATTATATCTAATGAAGTGAGAAGGACAATTTGCAGCTTCTAAAATTGTAAGGTGACAGAAAGCAGCTGGTGGTATTGAGTTAGTCAAACCTACAGCTGTGGAGGACAGGTTTAGGTATTGTCTATTTGTATATACCTCTGGCGACGCCAATTTAAATTGCATTTGTGTATTAGACTCCAAATGTTGTGTGGACTACATTGAGAAAATCGTAAACTGTTTCATCTAGTCTGTGATATCCTCCTGGCTGTTTTTTAAAAAAAGAACAGGTGAAGAGGGCATATTCATTTGTTTTGCATAAGTAAACCAGGAAGTGGAAAAGCCTGCCTCTGAGCCCAGTGGGATCAAGGTCTTAATCCTGTGCTTTTGGGAAGGTTACTGTACTACTAACGTTTATGAAAGGATTACCTAAATGAAACCGTACAAGAATTTTCTGCAAGAAATTGCAACATTGAAGGGTAAGTTTTCTTCAAACCCTCGAGCTGTCGCAGGGTAAATTGTACAGATTCAGTAAAACGGTGCAAGCTGGACTATGTCTGCTGCTGATCAGCCTTTTCTCCTCCACGTCTGGAATTTTAAACTGCCGTTACAGCTTTAAAACAAAGTACAGTTGTAGTTAAAGTTGATGAAAAGCGCTGTCATCCATGTGTCAGTTATGTGCTTCATAATCTTTTGTTCTTGTGGAAACATTTTTTTAATCACTGCATTTAGTGAATAAAATTGAAATGTGAATAATTTTAGGTAAGGATGGCACTCTCATTTGATTGTGGCCTTAATTTGTTGTTCAACTTTTCTAGATCATTTGCAGTTAAAACGATGTGTGAAATGGTCCTTCATGAACTGTTAAAGTAAAACTTGTAACATGGAAAGTAAAGACTTCAGCTTGGGATGTCTGAGTTCAATCTTGACGCTGTCTGTAAGGAATTTGTACGTCCTCCCCATGGAATGCGTGTGTTTGGTCTTGGTGGTCCGAGTTCCGACCATGGTTCAAAAAATGTACCGATTAGTTGGTCATTGTAAATTGTTCTGTGATTAGACTAGGATTAAATTGGGGGATGCTGGGCAGTGCATCTCGAAGAGCCTATTCCGCACTGTAATTCGAAATAAATAGATATACTAATTTGATGTCTGCTTTGTAAAATCTTTTCTTTTCCCACATAAATTTCCTTGTAGAAGAAACCTAATTCTAAATCTGCATGGAAATTCTGAATCTGCAAGGAAGTGTTCCAAAAATTTAGAATATGAAGGAACTGCAAAGGTAAGTAAATTATTACTTCATCAGAACTGGGGAAAAAATGCAAACTGTGTTCCAATTCGTGTTATAGTGCTGGATCAACTTGTACCAACTCTGCAAAGTTCTTCAAAGAAAATTAGCCAGGAGTTTGTGATCCATGCTTTTGTGTGTTTGTTTGTAGCCCATGGACTTTTGGACCTTCATGCAGCAAATAAATGACAGTTCATTATTTACTGTGTAAATTTGACCTGTTAATCTTACCCTTTGTGAATGTAACCATTATTCCCTCCTTACAAATCCTGTGAAACAAAATTCCTGCAATTATATCTGGAAGAAACAAAATCCAGAGTTCTCATTAGTGTAGATACTCCCTTCCTCCTTTGTCCATCTATTTAAAAACTTGGAATCATTCAGTGATTCATGAACAAAGTTCTTGTATGTGCTGCTGCAATATTTGTAGAAGGTGACTAGTCAGCTTCTCTGACTGTAATCTGCAGAGAAAAATTGTATTAGTGTAATGTTGAAGGTACCAAGTTGTTTAATGAATTTGTCAAGTGGTTCTGAAAAGACTGATATACTGTCGTTAGAGATGCAATTAGCTTGTTATATCACCATTTTGATTATTGTGTCTATATGTGTAACCAGTAATTTCAGTACAAAATGTGGCCGTTGCCTAGTTGCAACTCAGACCTGATGACCTTATCACAATGCAGACAAGAAAAAAATCTGCAGATGCTGGAAGTCCAAGCAGTGCGCACAAAATACTGGAGAAACCCTGCAGGCCAGGCAGCATCCATGGGGGGGGCGGGGGGGGGGAAAGTACAGCTGACATTTCAGGCTGAAACCCTTCAGCAGCACTTGCCCGAAATGCCGACTGTATTTCTTTTCGTGGATGCTGCCTGGCCTGCTGGGTTTCTCCAGCATTTTGTGAGTGTGTGTGTGTGTGTGTGTTTTTCTTATCACAATGCAGGTTCACATGACTACTTGTTGGCAGCATAATGGTTCTGTACAGCAGTTGCTTCATTAACTGGCTTTTGAAGCCGGTCCTTAAGCAGAAAATACTGGGTTGTCATGGTCTTCACTGGAATCCATAGTGTTTTGTTTTTAGTTTACTGTATTTATAGTAGTTGCCCTTCATTTTACATGTCGTACAGTTCTGATAAAAGTCTTAAAGGTTATATAGAAAAAGTTATTTATTTTATTAAGGTAAGAGATAATTTTGATATTTAATACTTCTTGCCATGAGGGAGCGGGTTGCTGTAATATGTGGGTGAGCTACTCTTTTCTGCTTTGAATCTGCTCCCCCCCCGCCCTAATTTGTTTTGTGTCCTTGTGCACAAGTCGTTGAACGGCAAGATGCAGGTGTAGTAAGCGATTTGCAAAGGCAAGTGACATGTTGACCTCTAGGGAAAGAGGAGGAATAAAACAAAATTATGTTGCCCGATAGCGGTTATGATGACTTCATCTAGGATAACGTATATAGTAACAAGCAATCCGCTGAAGGTATTCAGTGGATCGAGCAACACCTATAGGGGGAAAGGAGTTGTTGGCTTTTTGGTTCAAAACTCTGCATCGGTCTTGAAATGTTGCAAATTTCTTTCTTCTTGCAGATTCTGCTCAACCGGTTGAGCTCCTTCACCAGTAACACACACAAAATTGCTGGACGAACTCGGAAAGTCAGGCAGTATCTGTGGCAGGGCTCCCAGCCCTTTTTATGCCGTGGACCCTTGCCATTAACCAAGGAATTCGTGGACCCCAGGTTGGAAAGCCCTGATCCTTTGGAGAGAAATAAACAGTTGCTGTCTCAAGCCAATGCCCCTCATGAGATGCTGCCTCACCTGCTGAGTTCCTCTGACATTTCGTGTGTGTTGCCCTGGATTTCTAGCATCTCCAGAACTACTTGTGTTTGAGTTCCTTCCAGCAGATTTTTATTTTCTCCAGATTCCAGCATCTGCAGTCTCTTGGATCTACACCGTGGTATATAGGTTTTGGTATACTCCTTCAAATACAAAATGTGTGCAACAGAAAGGGGAGCATTTAGGATTCACTGGACAGGTTCCTGAGATGGGGAAAGTATTGTATGTGAAGAGAGTTGAGTAGGGTAGAACTCTACTCCCTAGAGTCTGGAGGGAAGGGGATCCCACTGAAACTTGCAAAATTCATTGAGACTTGACAGGATGGATTTGGAGACTATGCTTGCCATGTTGAGGGTTCTGGAATAAGAGGTCATAATTTCAGAATAAGAGGTAGCTATTTAGCATTGATAAAGAAACATCTCTTCTTGAAGAGGATGATTCTTTTTCAATTCTTTACCCTGGAAGACTGTGAAGTTGTCTTGTAGGTCATTCAACGCCAAGGTTGATGGATTTCTTAATCTCAGAGGAAGATGGGGGTAGTGAAGGGAAGTGTCGTTGTCAATGATTGACGACTGTCTTGTTGAATGGCGGAGCAGGGTCATGTGGCCTAATCCAGTTCGAAGTTCTAAAACAGAAATCAGAAAATGCTAGAAATACTCAATAAGTCGTGCCACGTCTATGGAAAGAGAAACTCTCAACGTGGCAGGTTAAAGTCCCTTCATCAGAACAGAAAAGACCTGAGCTTGTAGAGCTTCAGGGCAGGCAGGAGTTGGGAGATCTTCGGGGTCAAACCAGGGTGACCATAGAGATGAGGCTGTCTGGCCAATGAGTGAATGGGTGGAGGTGGAGAATGAGAACACAAACAAGAATGTGAGAGTTGCAAAATGCACTGCTGGAGGACATGTTCAGCAGGTCAGTCTGGGCATGTTTTCCATTTCCAGAGAGAGAGAGAAAAATGTAAAAGAAGAATTTGAGTGAATAAATAAGCTGAGCTAATGTTATAGTTGGATGACTGATACAGACTGAGAAATCAAGCTATCTGAAGCTGTAGGGTTCAATATAGAGTCCAGAAGGCTGCAGTGTCCCCAAACAGAAAATGGGGTACTGTTCCTCAAACTTGCCAT